>NC_141707.1:41006832-41489332 GCF_971803275.1 Cyanistes caeruleus
GAAACACAACTGAGCTCAAACATACGGGGGCAGGAACACAGATTCCAGCTCTGAATATTTACAATGAGAATAAATTTTTTAGGCATTGGTGAATAAGCCAGGCTGATGTTCCAGAATAACAACATGTAAAAAGGTTTCATATTTAAAACACGACACAAGGCAAACAGAGCATTGGTCTCACAGACAAGAGAAAGGAGACAAAGCAACACAAAAACTGTTGTTTTTGTTGGCTGTGTACCTTAACCAATGGAGCTTCCATACATGCTTCCTTCAGGTTTTTGAAGATGACAGCAAAACCAAAAATGAAAATGAGGCATTTTCAAGATGAAAAACCAAACTCCACAGCACCAAACACTTTTTGGACTTAAAAGTTAAGCTAGGAAAAGGATGTTGGTCTAGCAGTGGAGCAGAAGGCAGATGACCAAGCAAGGGAGCACTGAGCAGATGTATCAGAAGCCCCAGCAGCTCCAGGCCTGCAGGACATCTGCCAGCAGCAGCAGAGGTGGGAGCAGGGCTACATGGCCCGTGGAGGATGGGAACAAGCCAGTGCCAGCAGTGGGGAGCCAGTAGCCAGGCAGGTGTTGGCAACAGAAGGGCAGCAGGGCAGGGAATTTGAGCCAGGAAGAGGGACAAGCAGTCTGCAAGGCACACAGCAAATACCTGACCCTGAAGCCTGTCCTCACCGAGGGACACAAACCCTTCCATTGTTCTTTGTGCCCAGCAACGTAGCAGAGATGGCTCCATCATGGGGTGAGGACAGGCTGGAAGGCACATGGAGAAGTGAAGGCTCAGGTTGTCCTCATTGAAATTCACCACTTCCAGAGCATGAGCAGGACACAACAAAGTGCGAGTCAGCATGTGGTGTAAGGATTGGCAGTGCATGGGGAAGGTCTTGGAGCATTCAGATGTTGGGATGTATTTGTGGACCTTCCTTGAAGGACAGGCACCATCTGTGTGTCCACACGGGGTCCCTGGGGATGAACACCAGCTCTACTGACCTGAGGAGCCTTCAATGCATCAAAGGGAGGAAAAGAGGTTAAAAAGACCCCAAGATGTCTCTTCCCCCTCAAAAAAATTGCTATTGGCATCACCAGCAGAAGAGGGCACAGCATAACCCTGAGCTCGTTGCAGCCATGTACCTGTCACCTGCTGCAGCCTTCTGGGGACTGATGTTTCTCTTTTCTCTCCTTCCAACAGCATGGAATGGGCATCCCTTCCATTTCCATTATGCTTCATGAGCTGATCAAACTGCTGCACCATGCAAAATGCCGGGATGTTACTATTATACGCATCGGTACTTCTGGGGGCTTAGGTAAGCGATTCATGGTCTTTCTTCAGAACAAAACAGCTATTGTTAAAAAGAACTCTCAGAAATAGGTCCTGCAGTTCTGAACTGCAGCATTTTATCAGGTCTCTAAATATCAAACACGGTATTTTGATTCCGGTTAAACCTAGAAAACTTGTAGTGAGTGGCTTGGCAAAGTGCACATTCTCAGAGTGTACAAAGGCCTTGACTCCACTACAGCCATGTGTCACTTTCCAAACAGAAAGCATGGGTTAGTGGTGGCCCAAATGAATCCGTGTCCTCTAGCTGAGGCAGTGGTGCTGCCCACACCTGCACAAGTTGGTAGGGGGTACACGATCTCTGCAGGCCAGAAGCAGCTAAACTCCTGTCACTCAGCACATTCTCACAATCCCTTATCTTGTGCTGATTCTGTACATTTTACTTCTACATCTGTACTTCATGAATTTCACTTATTCTCTGATATCTTTACTCACTGAAGAGCCCCACAAGCACACACAGATCTCTTGGATTTTCCTATTGTGCTGAAGTTCAGCAGCAGGACACAGGTGTTATGAGCTCTTCCATTTCCACAGGGATCGAGGCCGGGTCTGTTGTGATCACTGACACGGCCGTGGACTCCTCCTTCCAGCCACGCTTTGAGCAGGTGGTGCTGGATGATGTGGTGGTGCGGAGCACCGAGCTGGACAAGGACCTTGCGGAGGAACTACTCGCCTGCAGCAGGGACATTCCCGACTTCCCCACGCTCATCGGCCATACCATGTGCACCTACGACTTCTACGAAGGTAAAACCAGCTTTGTCCTTCCCCACCACGTCATGCCATTTCCCTCTTCCTTGGACAAAGCTATCCAGGGAACCCAGGCCCCAGGAGCACTGCAGGCAGAGAGCCACGTGGGGCTGGGGGCCCAGGCAGAGCAGGGGTACCCTCAGAACACACAGTACCACACAGTACCTCTGTTGGCACCTTGCTGAGTTTGCTGCCAAGCTGCTCCCCTACAGCAAGATGTCACTTCAGAACTACCAAACACTAGGAAAACATTAGGTTGCCTGTGAGATTTCCATAAACAAACTTTGGTTACTCTGGAACCGTTTCCTTTGCAAAATTAAATGTTGATTGCAGAGTAGATGAAACGTAATAAATGAAGAATTAATAATCTGAGCACTATTTATAAACCTTTAGATCTGCTTGTAGATGCAGCCATCTGTGTATTGCTCAAGTCCGTATTTTATTTAAACAAAAAGCCATTTGAGAGGATTAAAGCAGGCACAGCAATAAACTGAAGGGCAGTCCCAGGCTGGCCCAGCCACAGGTGAGCATTTCCTGCCCCACGGCATTCAGCCACTGCGAGAGGAGGAGCTGCGTGGGGCAGGACAGCCAGAGCCCCCGAGGGGTGAGAGGAGAGGGTTGGGGTGCCTGCCCCCACTGAACCCTGCGTTAGTCCTGCCTGCAGCGGTACCTGCAGCTGCACTGGGGCAGCACCAGTGCCCCGGGACCAGCTCCCCAACCAGCACCAGTGCTGCCCGCACCAGGAATGCCTCTGCAAGCAGCTCCAGCTTCCACCCACAGCAGCCCCTGCAGAAAAATTAAACCCACATTAAAGGGGTTTCTTCTCTTCAGTGTTCCCATTTGGCACAGCTTGTTGTACCTCTTCCACAGTCAGCTGGCATTTTTGAGATTTAACCTGGCAGGCCTTCCCAGCGGCTATGCAGCAATGGCCTGTCCCTCAGAGCACAGCATCCCCCGGTACCTCCCAGCTGTGGGCTGACTCGACCTTCTACCAGTGTTGAAACCTGCAGCATTCTCTCCCCTACACAGAGATGCATCGCGCTGGCTTTAGCACTGAGGGGAATACAAATTAACCAGCTGCTCATAGGAAAACTGTGTGGGCCTCAGACAGAATGTGGGCACTGCTGGACTTCCCATTTGCACTTAGGCCCTGTGTCCCATGACCCCATGCACGGCCAACAGTGATGGTTCTCTGCTTCCTTTCCAGGTCAGGGAAGATTAGATGGTGCATTATGCTCTTTTTCCAGTGAAAAAAAGTTGGAGTACTTAAGGAGGGCTTATGACGCTGGCGTGAGGAATATTGAGATGGAGTCCGCAGCATTCGCTGCCCTGTGTGGACTGTGTGGCCTCAAAGGTGAGTCCTGTCACTTCCACCTCCTCCCCACGCCCGGGCTTAACCCCCTCTAAGGGTCCTGTTCAGTGACAGAAAGCCAAACACACATCCTTAATTACTTTACCTAGAAAAGGACGCTAAAGCAAACTTCATAGCTCAATAAAAGCCAAGCATTAGAAGACCTGAGTGCCTGCTGGACAAACGCACAGCTTGCTCCCCTCACACCCGTCCTGGTCCTACAGCAGGTCCCGGCCGTGTGCCGCAGTCCCCGGGGGTTTGAGGAGCAGAGCCCGGGGCGGCGGAGCCGCGGTGCCCGGCTCCGGCCGGGAGGGCCGGGCAGGAGAGCCGGGAGGGCAGGGCAGGAGGGCCGGGCAGGAGAGCCGGGCCGTGAGGGCCGGGCAGGAAGGCAGGGAGGGGCCGGGCAGGAGGGCCGGGAGGGCCGGCGGGGGAGCCGGGCCGTGAGGGCCGGGCAGGAAGGCAGGGAGGGGCCGGACAGGAGGGCCTGGAGGGCCGGCGGGGGAGCCGTGAGGGCAGGGCAGGAGGGCCGGGCCGTGAGGTGATCGAGCTCCGCTCTCCTGCAGCCGCCGTCGTCTGCGTGACGCTCCTGGACCGGCTGGAGGGGGACCAGATCCGGGCGTCCCACGAGGTGTTGTGGGAGTACCAGCAGCGGCCGCAGCGCCTGATCGCCGCCTTCATCCGCAAGCGCCTGGGACTTTTCCCCACGGCCTGACGGTGACGGCACAGGCACGGGGCTCCCCGCCGGGAGAGGAACAGCTCCGGAACCGGCCCGGCCCACGGACTGTGCTCCGGGAACGGGAGAGCTCCGGGCCCGGCCCGGATCACGGACCCTGCTCCGGGAACGGGAGAGCTCCGGGCCCGGCCCGGATCACGGACCCTGCTCCGGGAACGGGAGAGCTCCGGGCCCGGCCCGGATCACGGACCCTGCTCCGGGAACGGGAGAGCTCCGGGCCCGGCCCGGATCACGGACCCTGCTCCGGGAACGGGAGAGCTCCGGGCCCGGCCCGGATCACGGACCCTGCTCCGGGAACGGGAGAGCTCCGGGCAGGAGCGGCGCAGCCAGCGGACACCGCGGGGCGGGAGCTGCCGGCCTGAGCGCGGCTGGAACCGCACATGGCACACGATCCGCACTGACCAGAAATTCAGGCTGTGGAACAGAGCTGCAGGCTCCTCACTCCTGGCTCAGCCGCCTGTCCTGTTAAGGGCACTCCCGCCCACAGCGATTTTCCAGGAAGGAGATCCCTTTGCTTTGAGCATAAAGACAAAACCTAAGTAAATGACATGAAAAATTAACCCATATTTGTGCCCAGTATTGTTACTGCTGTTAAAAAGGCCGTTCGTATTTTCATTCCTACAGTATTTAAAGATGTCACAAACAGGCACATGACAGAGTTTGAGTAGCAGAGGGACACCACAGCACCCAACTGTGGTTGAGCTGACCTTCAAGCACCAGTTAAACATTAAAGACACTTTTCTCACCGCCAAAATTCACAAATAAATAGTCTATCTTGAAACCAAATAACTTAATTTTCACAGAGAAATTCTCATCAAACTTTTTATAAAGTACAATTGGGAATGAACTGCCCATGCTTCAACCCTGGCATAGACAGCTGAGCTCTGAACTGGCTCTCCTACCCAGCCAAACCCACAAAGCAGGGCTGCAAGTGGTGCAGGTTGAGAAGCCTATTTACCATTAACATTTTTAAATTACTATTTTCATGTGTGTAACTTGGAAGATTTCTTTTTTGTTTGTTTGTTTGTTTGAGTGTAGAAAGATATATCATGGAACCCAAGGTCATTATAAGCATCTCCATTTCTTGAAGGGTTCTGATCGGCTCTTGCCACCAATGCTAAGGTGAGGATTATGAAGTAGGGTGGAACATCCATCTCCCTCCTTCCCACAGGAGCAGGAAAGGTGTCTGGACAGGCTAGGGGAACAGCCAAGAGGTCTGCAGAGCTCTCTGGCATGAGCAGCCTTGGTTGTGCTGTGTGAAATTCTCTTTTACTGACCCACGTGTTCTCCACGCTCCACTCCCACGTGAAAATCCCCCCCAAAATCCTCATTCTGGCCTCACTGTATCACTAAAGGCCCTGACTTACCATTGCACTGAGGTAGCCCAGACTTCTATAGACTTCTACTCAGTCTCCACCCTGAGAATGACAGACAAGAAAACAATCACAAGTCCCTGCCTACAAATGTACCCACTCTTTCAAAACCAATGTCTGCTCCTTTAAACTTTCTTTTTCATTAACATATTGGTTAATACTGGTATTTAAAAAATATCACAACTATAGTCTCAATTTCAGTGGTGCAAAATTTATCTTATAGATCTGCTTTTAAAGGCAAGGGAAAAAAAATGACTGCCTAGGTTTGGGATGATGCCTTTCTGGGAATTGTCTCACAGCCAGTCTGTTCTTCACAGCAAAGCACTGCCGGTCTCCCCACAGGAATATCCAGCCAGTTGTGAGGTTGCCAAGTGTGTTTGAAAAATAACAAGTTACCCCAAAGGAGATACAAAAATAAAACACACAAATATACACAGAATCGTAATTTTAGTACAAGCACACAGAAGCTGAGCCCAGAAGACGTCTCTCCCCCAGATAAAGGCAGGCCTTGCAGCATTTCCCCACTAAATTCAGCTGCAACACTGGGATTATGCTGCCCCTGGGTTGACCCTTTGCTCATTCTCAGGAGTCAAGTCTGTCACACCAGAAAATAAAGAAATAAAGATCGCAGCTCTATTTATAATTTATACTGAGGGACTAATCTGCAATATGAAATTGTATGACTGGTTTTGCAGTAAATATGATGTAGCAAGTTGCCTTCTAAATATAGACAAAGGTTTAAGTTTCATCTCATCATAATCAAGGAATATTAGAAACATGCATGGCAGTGAAGATTTTATAACTAAAATAATCAAATTCTCAAGAAACCTGGAAAGATAATGGTGAGATGTAGTCATGTAATAGTAATAATAATAAAATAATAATAGAATAATAAAATATAAAGTAACTGCTGTGCAAAGCTATTTTTGACTTCTGCTGCCAATTAAATCCCAAGAATTCCTGCTCAAGGTGCTACACATCAGATTGCCTGTGCTGTGTGGAGGAGTCCCTTCCAAGGTGCCCCAGCTCCAGTCGAAAGGGACATGGGCAGTCACACCACAGCAGCAAAGCTCTCCAGAGCCACGGCAGGCAGGGCAGCTCAGAAGGGCCTGGAGTGCTTTAGAATGGCTGCACACACGGGCAACTGAGCACTTCTCGGACACAATCAAAGGGAATTTATTGAAGATTTGCATTTTGTGGGCCAGACCAGACCCCTGATGCTCCTCTGCCCCTCAGATGAGAGGTACTCTACATTTTAAAAGCTGTAGATTCCATGTCTCTTCTTGGAAGCTTCAGTGGTGGAAGTTTTGACAAAACCTCTCTTGCATAAAGTGTTTTATGCAGTCCAGCTTCTCGGAGAGCGAGCTCGACACGGAGCCTGGGGTCAGAAATGACCTGTTAAAAAAACCACAGCAATGATCAATAGAAGCCAAAAGCTCCCTGAGGAGCTGCTGCCTTCCCTCATGCTCTCCATGCACACAGCCCCAAGTGCAGCACAGTCTCCAATCTCCTCCCTGATGTTCCTACAGAATCCAAGAGCTTCAAATGCCTTTATGATTTTTCTCACAGTGTCACCTTGTGCTTACATGGCAGTGCCACTTCCATTTGTCAGACTGACAATTAATCCCAGGGAAATTACTTCTTAAATTTGTCAGAAGTTTTTCAGGCAAAATTTGTAAGCCTCTTTCCAATCCCCGTTCCACGGTCCGCAGTGGGGCCGCACTGGAAGCACAAGGAGGAGGGACACGTTGCTTCCAGTGCCAGCACCACCTCCCCAGTGCCCAGAGCTGCTGGAGACCAGCACTGGGAACATGATCCACAGGCCCTGCAGCAGCGGGAAGGAGCACAGGGATGTGCTGGGCAGGGGTCACATACTGCAGCCTGAGCAGCACCAAACCTGTCTGGAGCTGAAACAGAAAGAGTGTGCTGAGAATTAAGGTATAGGACCCAAATTTTAAGTTTTGTCAGAATCCCGTACATTGATCAGATTTGGGGAATTTTAATAACCAAACAAAACTCACATCTTTCCATTATCAAACTGAGAAGCTTTAAAATGTCCTAAAATGGGAAGAGATGGACAACTTTGGCTATTGACTTTGTCAAATTTCATCTTATTCAGTGTCAAAAGAAAGCTCTTACACCACAGATTTGTACCATAGCTCTTCTCTTCTTGTAAATAACTTTCAAATTCCAGAGTGGGAATAATTGCAAATGCATTGACTGAGCAGATAGGGAACAGTGAAGGAATCAAAAGATATCAGGATGTTCCTTGAGTGCATTTGAAATTGAGGGAGCAGCCTCCTCAGCAGCCCGAGTAGGGTTAGCTCAGTTCCTGCTCCATTTCCCCAGCAGGATTCCAGCCCATTACCTGCTCTTCACTGTACGTGTGCAGCCTGAACAGGGGCTGCTGCAGCTCAAACTCCTCCTTGCTTCCAATGCCCATGCGAGCTTTTGATGCCACCGTGTCAGCCACTGCTCTGGCTGGATCTAATTTTGCAACGATGGCAACCTAAAGACACAGGAGGAAGGTAAGGATTACTGTGTCCCTGCAGAGCTAAGGCCAGGGCAGTGGTCAGCACTAACACACCCTTTGAGAACAGGATTGTCCCAGCTGCAGAGGCAGCCTGGGCACAGCAAGGACGTTTGGGGAGAAGCAGCAGCTGCAGGCTGAGCTCTCCAACAGACACTGACTGAGCTGCACTGCCCAGCCCAGGCTCTGTGAGGATCCAGCAGCCTCATAATTCTGCAATGCCCACAATTCCCACAAGTCCAGACTTCCTTCTTTTTATTCCAATGGAAACAAAGTTGTTCAGGGTGATAGTTCACAATTTTTACAGAGTTGTGTGCAACAGCATTGAGTGATATGCCCCAAATAATACAACTCTGGGTTTCTTTTTGAAGTGCATCTGCTTTAACTGTGTAATTTCCTGTGGCTAGATCAATATCAAAGACTCCCAGACACTGTATTATGACAGAGTTAATCTTTTTCATTTTTTACTTTCTTTGTGTTAAAATATTCAGATACAGGCTAATACTACTTTGGAAAAATCCAGAAAGATGTATGAGAAAAACAGCTAAAGTCAGAAGCCCAATGGCTAAGATCAGAAAAAAATTACTTTAAATTGTGTGCAATAATTTTTTTACCCATCCCTTTAATAAAATGTCATCTTTGTATTTACAGGCTGCCCAAATCCACATGCCAAATGACTCCAGTAAAGATCTTCTTCCCCTTCCCCCCCACCCATAAAAAGAATGTACATACTTTATGAAGCAGCATTTCACTAGTATGAAACAGAGAATAAATGTTGGTCAGAGAAGTAGAATGAAGTGCGAGCATCACCATCCTAGGCCAAGGCCCTTTAGAAGCATTTTCTACTCTGGCAAGAGAACTGAATCAGTGGGAAGAGCTCAACAGACCACAACTACCAACCAGCTTCTTTGGAGGAAAAAACAAGGAGATCACATACAGAAATGTAAATTAAGGCAAAATTACTCTTTCAAAAGTCATCAGTAGAAAAAAATAACCCTAGCACTACTTTTACCATGATATTAGTAAGCATTAGTAAGCATTTTATGGGTGTCTGTCTAAAAGTAATGTGCAAAAGACACATGTTCAGAGACTCAAATATCTCTGAAGTCATCCAAGGTGTGCAAGTTTTCAGAATTTAAAAAGAATACAAATAACTCATAAATCTTGCCTAAGATTTAAGGCAGACTTAAGGTTATTAAAACAAACAAAACCCAGAAAAAATCACAGAAAAAATATCACATCCAACCCGGAAAAAAAACCTTCTCTATCTCCTCTAAGATATCAGCAGCTCCTCCAGTACAATTTAATGACATAATGTTCCTGTTGTCAGAGCTGAAAGTTCATAGGATTTATACAAGAGGAGAGAACTCCTGTTAGTCAGCCCTGAAGTGCCTTTTACCTCGTTCATTTATTTGCTTTTGAGAGATTGCTGCTTTTCCCCGTGCCTGCCCTGGCAGGCTGTGTTGGTGGCAGAGTGGAAGCCCTGCGGGCAGGGCCCAGCTCACCCGCTGCCGCAGCGCTTCCAGGCGCTTCTCCTTCTCCTGCTGCTGCCGGGCCTGGAGCAGGGCCAGCTCCTTCTTCTCCAGCAGCCGCTGCTCCAGCAGGGCTCGTCGGACCTGCACCCTGTGAGCACAGGGAAACGCTCTGCACGCCACTGCCACATCTCCCACAGCGCTCCCAGCTCCCCTGGACGCTCCGGACCGTGCCGTGCCGCTCCATCCAAACACTCACAGAGCCAAAGCGGCTTCTTCCCTTCAATGTGCTCTTTTGGGGGCAGGTTCTTGGTTTGGGTTTTTGGGGAGGGGAGCTGTTCTTTGTTGCTTTTTGATTTGTTTCTCGGTGGGTTTTGGTTGGTCAGTCGTTCTTTAAAACAACTTGGCTAACCTTTCAGATTCCATGTCTAGACTGCAGATTTTCTCTAGCATGCTTTATATAGCCCTGGTACTCTTTTTTTCTCCCCCATTTGCTTTGCCAAGAAGAAATGTTCTCTCACATCTGTGTATGGCAGAAGAAATCTTTCCTATAACCCTTTCCATTAAAAGAAACACCTCACTCCCAGTCTTGTCAATGGAAAAAGAAAAAAAAGCTTGAGACTTACACCCTTCTTCCAAAGGATAAAGCTGGAGGTTCACATCAGAGACTCCAGAACTTTACCCATAGCACTACTGTGCTGCTCCACCTTTCACTGCAGGCATTTTTAGACTATTGTGGAGAGTGTTCCTTATGGAGCTATAGATATTTGTTGGGATGTTGCTTTTAGTACTTCTGCAGGAGTTGCCAATGCCATGCTTTGCATTTGGAGAATTACCCTCCTTCTGCCCTTCAAATTTGAACTTGTCTTTAGAGAAATTGAGACAAGACAGCTGCATCAACTACAATAAAACATGTATTGTTATTTTCTTACTCTCCAAATTTTAGTAAGCTCAAAGGAGTATATAATTTGTGCTGTAAACTGCAACAATCAGAACTAAACCTACAGTTCAGCTGCTGGCTAGCTTTCACTTGCCCCTCAAACAAACCAAACCTGATTATAAATCATTATGCAAAGTAAAATATAGGAGGTCTTACTACTCAGCTACATTTTATGACAGTTTAGTGCTTACAATAATCTGAAATTTTGATGGATGTGAATTAATTCAAACTGAAGTAAATTGCATCTAAGATACAGTCACCTAGGATGCAACCTTACAGTTTGCATATATAGTTTGAAGCATTTGCCAAACAGGAAGAAAAAAAATGTACTTATCCTTAATTTATTTTTAAAAAGAAAGACAAGATATCAAAGTAAATTAGATTATATGAAGATCCTATTGATACTATAGGTATTCACATTTAATTTCTTTTACCTTTCTCTGTCTTTAGCTGCTTGTTCAGCCATTAATTTTCTCAGCTTCTCCAGATGTTGTAGATCTCTTTCCTCCTGTTCTTGCCACTTGAGCTCTTTCTCAGCCCAATATTTTTTCAGCTACAGTTTGAACAAATACAGCAAACAAATTAACACTCATTCCAAAGCCCAGGCAGTGAGAACAAAGCAAATAAGAAAAGCATTAAGTTAGAGGTTCCAATTTTGATCCTCTTAGAATAAAATTTCTATTTTAGAGCACTACAAGCTAACAGAATAGTTACTAGGAAGGCAAGAGGGTGTGAAGCCCCCACAACAAAAATAGTAAAATCAGACAGTGAACACTAATTTGAATATATTTTTCCATCACAATCTGAAGACTACCACTTCCATTCTGCTTGCATTCCCCAGAAAAGCAGCTGCAGTACAAGGTTATCAGCCCTTTTAAGGATTTAGGATGTAAAATACTCCAATGAAACTGTGACTGCTGACCCCAAAACACCTGCTATTCCATAGGTCTGCTCTGTATAGACATTACACACAGCAAGAGAAAAGTTTGCACAACCAGAATATTTAGAGATAAAATGAATATTGGTGGTGTTGGGTCAGCACTGCCTCCCTAAGCTTCCTTCCCCGTGGTTTCAGAGCCACCTGCCACTACAAACACCATGTGTACAAAGGCAAATGCACAGAACGAGCTGGAACAAAAAGAGAAGCAGCAGCAAAGCTACTCGTGACCTAAGCTACAAACCCTCCCTAAGTGTCCCTCCGTGCCACTGGACTCAGAGGTAAAATCTCCGTGAAACAGCCACACGGATTTTTGCCATCACTGAAGGAAAAAGGCCAACACAAACACAGCTTGATTTTCTAAAAATGCACTACAGTGCATTTCTGAGTTTCTATGAAGTTGCATCCAAGCCATTTCCAAGGTGTCAGCACACAAGCCCTGGCACGCTGTCCCCGGGGTGTCCCTGCAGCCGCATGCTGTGCTGCAGGTGCTGCGCTGCCGGGCTCCCCTGCTGCATTGCAGCACCCAGCTGCAGCACTGGCAGCTGTCTGAGGCTGCTGAGCTGCTGCAAGCGCAGAGCTGTGCACTCACACCCTGCCGTGCCCCTGTGCTTGTTTTGGGACAGACACTGACTTGCTGAGGCTTTCTTTCCTAAGCCATGCAGTAGGGTAACATACCTGGTGTGTCAGATCAGGCAGCTTTAGAGCTGACCTAAGCAGCACCTGACTAACCACTTGCCCATCCCTGCATCAATACACAGTACTTCACAAGAATACATGTGCTATGAGATCAGTTACAAATTTTAGAAGCAATGGTACACACTAATATATGCAAAAATGTATAAAAGTTTCTCATACTTTCTCTTTATCCTGAGCTCTACGAATGGTTTCCTGTTCTCTCTGTAGCCTTTCTCTCTCATCTTCCTTTTCTTTTCTTCTGGCAGCTACAGCAGCTTCTAATTTAGCAGCTTCTTCCTGCTGTGCTTTCCACTGTAGAACCTGGAAGAGCCAGTTGAAGAGACAGTCCTGCAGCAGACTGTGTAACACTGATCCTGCAAAGCTGAGACTGGGAAGGAAACTCATGTAATCTGCTTACAAAGTAAGATTTATAATCTTATCAACAACACAACCATTTAGCAAGCACCACCTTTCTGCATGTTCATGTGCAGTTCCCAACTGATGGCATAATATGCAATAAAATCCCATATGAAGAGGTTTTAGGCAAAATTGCTAAAACCATCTCAGTAATTCACATCTCCCTTCAGCACTTAGAACCTATGAAGGGCAGGAGACCGAGAGTGCCAGGGCAGAGCCCACTCGCAGCCTTTAGCACAGGCACCCTTGTCCCAGCGCCTTGCCTCCACGCAGGGCTCGCTCCTTTGGCTGCCAGCTGCAGCTGGTGCACCCCAGTGTGGGAGCCCCTGGCCAGAGCCCACGGGGTGCTGCACGCCTGGCACCCCGCTCCCCTGGGCTGGAGAGGCACTGCTGCCTGTCCCCATAGCTGCCAGGGACAGCGGCTCCTCCGCAGTGTCCCAGCCAGGGTGGGACTGGCCTCGCTGCTGTCACCAGCAGTAGTGTGCTCATCTCTTGCACGCTGCTTTCTGCAGGATTAATGATGTCTCCTTTTTGTTGGCTTGCCAGTTCTTTTTGTAATGGATTTGTCAAGCACTAACAGAACTCTGCATTCCTTTAAGGAACAAGCGTTGAAGCCATTTTTCAGCTGGTTTTCTACACTACAGCACTTTAATACAAAGATATTAAAATGCTTATCATTTATCCACCTTTACTGCATTTCACTGGCTGTGTCCGCAGATTATTTATTCTTCTGGTAGTGCTTATAAAAGATGTTCTGTTTAGAAATCCAGCACTCCCCATGGTCCAAGGTCCTCGGAGCTGCATCTCTGAATGATGCCATGCTTGCCCTGCTTCTTGCTAAAACAGCAATTATACTTTTTTCTTTGCAATACACTGAACAATGTTGTGACTTCTCCTGGAGTGCAGGCAAAGTGATAACATGAAAACAACCTGAAAATACAGAAGTTGCAAAGAGAACAGAGCCGGGCTCTTACAGAGGTGCCCAGTGACAGGAAGGAAAACTCCAGGCACAGAATGAAACAGCTGAAATTCCAGTGCATTCACCACTTCCCTACTGAGGCAGGATGAGCTCTACATGTTGGCCAGGGAGGCTGTGGGGCTGTTTCAGCCTGGACTCAACACGGTCCTGGGTCACCAGCTGTACCTGACGCTGCTTGGGCAGGGGTGACCTCGGGGTCTGGAGAGGCCCCTCAGCACCCCAGCCCAGCTTCCCACACACTTGGAGCTTGTGACACCAGGGCTGTGCAAATTGAAATCTTCACGGAGCGATTTTGCCAGCAGCCTGCTCATGCAGTTTAATGGTTTAAGAATCTAAAATAAAATGCTAAATTGTTTCAGTTACCCTTCACTTGCCAGGCTAATGAGCTCAAAAAGGAATGCTTTGAAAATTAATCAGAAGAACATGCAATCCTTTCTACCTTGCTTTTGAAACAGACTGAAGCAAAGCCATATATAGAAAGATTTAAAATCTAGCAACAAGCAGTGAATGAAATCTGCTAAAAGCGTACTCAGATTGGAGCTGGGATAAGCTGCAGGAGCATTTGAAGGAGCTTTAAACTTCTGTAATAACATTACAGATTTTCTCAACTGATATGAGGTAAGAGTCAGATTATGTAACAAAAAAATTGCTTTTTGTAAGCCTGGATTTCCCTACATCCTGCTTCCCACTCTTTCAAATGCTCTCCAATACCAAGGTCAATGCCACCAGTGCAGTTCATGATGCAGCTTCAGTTCCCCCATGTCTGAGAACTCTCCTGATCCTCTAGTGGTCTTCTCTGGATATTCATTTATCTCTTAACCAGGGACCTGTTTGGTTGTTTGATTGCAGCCATTAGTATGGCCAGACCATAAATTGGTCTCAACAAGAACTGCATTTCCCTGATACTTCAGGGGAAGCAGTGCCTGGAAATGCCCCTGGAGAACAGAGCAAACCCTGCAGGGAGTGTGGGACGATGACAACTGACTGAAGGAAGCAAATCTCACCAAAGCAGTGAGCAGACACAGACACTAACCTGTCCTGAAATCATCTCGAGCCCCCCTATCAATTAATTTTATTAGCAGCAGTTTGTGAGGTGTATGTGACACCCCAGCCCTGTGACACACCGTGATCACTGTCCTGGGTTGTTTCCTCACAGCGCTTTGGTTACAGCCTTTTGATCCCAGAAATCAATATTGGGGCACAACCTCCATTTCTGACAGGTTATGTACAAACAAGTGAGCATAACCAAGCATCAATTCAGAACTCACTAGGCTGACAAAGCATGAATCACACAGCAGTGTTCCCCAGACAGAAGTGATAGGCCAATAACTCTGTGTGTATCTTCTCTCCTGCAGTGCTCCCTACTCTGCCCTAAATCTCTACTAACACATATACTTCCTCAGGGTGTAGATCATGCTTTCCATTTTTTAAACTTAATTCTGAATCTACTTTTTCATTCTTTAGTTAGGATTTTAAATGTATGAGCCTAAGGCAAATCAGGAAAATGGATAACAAGGATACCAGAGGAGAGTTTCACTGTACCATACTTGTTCACAATACCCAGTTATTATTTTCTGTACCTAGCACATGAAATTAGTTTAGACTACCCCTGCTCACTCCCGTGTTTGTCTAACCCATGCCTTTTCATTAGGGCAAAAGAAGAATAATTTCCTTTAAAAAAATTTATAATTGTGACAAAAAAGGACATATTTGCAACAACCTCCCCACACCAAAAAAAAAATAAAAAAAAAAAATAAAAAATCCCATAAAAAAAAACAAACAAAAAAACCCCCCAACATTGGTAAAAGCCAGAAAACAATGCTTGCAAAATATGTAGAAAATGTGACTACAATTCTATAGGCTGGCCTTATGCCATGGCTTTTCCCAGAAGAAGAGTTGAAATCATATAGGAAAAAATGTTCTTAATGGAACAGAGGCAGAGAGAAGTGTAAGAAGTAACAAAACTTCAACATTAACCAGGTGACTCAAATAGCAGTATATTTCACTTTTTAAACTACGTTTGAACATTAAAATGCTCTGTGCTCAAGAGCAGTTCTGTTCTCACGGCCCCACAGCACTTTGTGCACCAGGCAGGGGAATTCACACCCAGAAGAGCTGGCAGGGAGGCTCCCAAAGCTGTCCTGTCCGTGTGGTGCCGGGTTAAAGGCGAGGCTCTGGGCTCTGGCTGGTGGTGGCACAGAGCAGACAGGCTCAGCTGCCCCTCCTGCTCCTCGCAGCCCCACGTCCTGGGCGTGAAACACGGCACCAGGGCTCTGCAGGGAGCATCTCCTGCCTTCCAGTGTTCTGCTGGGAAAAGTGACCACCTGATGCTGCTTTGCCTGCATTCCTACAACTGAAGTGAGCCAAGAAACCTGCTGCGTTCATCGGCTTTTATCTCCAGAGGCAGCGTCATGCAGGGCTGCAGAACAAAAAACCTCCCAAACAATAATTCTGTTTCACTACAGCAGCACTCGGGGACCACAGACTGCACAAAAAAAATAAATTAATGTGTTCTTGATTGCATTCTTCCATTCCTATGAGTTCAAAATCAGAAGGGTCTATTTTACTGTGTCAACAGTAAATGTTTTATTTAAATATTAAAAAAAAATCCTAGTAGTTAAACTAATACTGAAAATACACTGACACCTGGCTCTCCCATTGCCTGTTCCACAAAACAGTTTTCATTTTAGTAGTACAAGCACTGCCAACATTAAGTTCTGAAAGTTTCTAATTACAATTGGCATTTCAAGTACATTTCACAGTTCGTGTATTATTAGAGGAGGTTTTGCCAAGTGGATTATTAAATTGCTGTGCTGAACAGAATGAATACACACCTTTTTTCAGTTCATTATTTCAATATTGCGTATTACAATAATGTAAAGTACACTACAAACTAATTAAAGTAATAAATTAGTTCTTTCACTCTAACATCTGAATAGCAATAATGTGTTTACCATTCACCTAATGTTACAGATACAACTCTTTTAAAGACAAAACAATGCACAATAGCACAGCACCACTTGTGCTATTGTGACTTGTTACAAACAGACCTTGAGGCTGCCTATGGTGACACAAGAGGTGGCATCAAGCTCCTCAGCTGGGTACCCAGGGCAGCTGTGAGGAGGGAAAGGTCAAGCAGGGGCAACATCAGCCTTTGGAAACCGAGGAAAACGCACACGAGGAACCAAAAGGATGTAAAATCCTGGGAGGAGCAGTGTCAGGAATGATTACCCAGAGCTCAGCTCACTCTGTGCCACACAGACATACTAAGCTTCTGGAATCCAAATTCTAAGCAAAAATTCCCAACAGTTGTGTGATAAAGCCGGCACTGTTTGTAATGACTGAAGGCATAAAGGGAAAATCCTCTGAGATCCCCACTCTGATGTTTTCTAGCTCACTTTTTCAACCTTATAAAATGACACAATCTAAATACTCTTCTAGAGTGTCCTAGAGTTTTATTAATCTCTGAATCACTCCTGCTTATCTTTCCTTATTTATACTATGGTTTGCAAGTCTTCAGGTTGTGCACAACTGATTCTACAAATCCCTGGGAAAATATTTAGAGGGTCTCTTCAAGAAAAATAACTTCACAAGTGAAGATTCTATATGGTAGAAGAAACCACAAAAAAGAAGAACCACAAAATTTGGCTAGCCATGGAAGCCCAGAGCCAATGTGTTCATGGGGGGATCACAGGAACACAACAGCTGCAGGTCAGGGCTGCATGCTCACAAACAGCAAAATGGGATTATGAAACAACTAGAGATTCAAATACTATTTAAAGGAGTTCAGTATTTTTAAAGTCCCATGCATGAAAAAAGAAAACACGCAATGTGTCTCCCCACACTTGTCCCACAGCTCCCAGAGGTTGCTGTATAAAGCAGGTGGGAGATCCACAAAGCACGTGGCACATTTGCCAGCAGGGCCAGCCCGAGCTCAGTGTCAGGCTGTGCGTGCAGGTGCACCAGAAATCAGCACAGGTACCAATAACATTGCTGCTGGGTGGCAAAGCTCCATGCTGGGCTGCTGAAGGTACCCTTGCAGCACACAACAAATCCAGCAGTGTTCAGGCAGTCCAGGCAGTGGCTGACAACAGGAAATAAGCCCTGGACAGGATGAGCACTGTGTTGTACGAGACCCAGCATCAGCTGCCTTCCCACAGCCCTGCTCAGTCATCTCTGACTCTCTAGGGCTGCTTACATTGTGCTCAGCAGAGAGAGGAAGCTGGGAACCAAGCGAGTCCAAAAGCACATTGAGAAATGTGCATGTTCAGATAACCACAGTGATCCTCTCCAAAAACCAGCTCTAGGTCTCTCCTCTCCTTCCCAACCTCCCTGCGTCACCACCATCTCCTCTGCTCAGGGTCTTGCTGAATATAGAATTGAGAGTTATCCCATTTATGGCAAGTCAGAGATACCTCTTGATTCTTCCAGATGGAAGCCACAAGGCACAGAGAGGGAAAAATGCCTCTTGATTGCAAATTTGGATTTAAACCACGTCACCTATGACATTTTTTCTTCACATTTTTAAAATAAGGGCTGCAGCCTCAGAGCAAGTGATAACCAAAGGAATTCTGTTTGCAGAGAAAAGGCCATTTTAGAGCTATGCCTTTCTAGTGTGTTCTGAAAAAGAAAAAAAAAGCAAAGCAGATGTAAAAAGTGATTAAGTGATAAGCAGTTACATGCTGAAGAAATAGCAGGATTGTAACATCAGCCCTTCAGTAAGGATATTGCTCTCAGTCCAGTTCCTAATGGACACATCATCTAACAAGGAACATGATTTTTTTAAATTTGGCAAACTTTTTATTTCCCCACACAAGGTCATTGCTTTCTATGTCCTCTAGAAGTGGCCAAACCAAGATCACTACAAGATTAACATGGAAAGCTCGTTAAAAGGTGGCTTTCATTGCCAGCAGTGCAGCCTCTTTACTTGCAGGATAGCTCAGTCATACAGACTTCAGATGGAAGCAGCACATGCTGCTCTGTGTCTCCTGCCTGAGAAAATCCCTGCCATTCTGAGATGCACAAAAAAAGAAAATCTTTTTGAGAAAATGGGTGGGAAACATAGAAGAAAAAAAACCTTAAAGACCCAGTCTCCCATAGAAAAGTAAGGATTCAGTCAATTTCTCTCAAGAGTAATAGAAGTTAAACACATAAATCCCACTTGTGTTAATGGGATAATAAATCCTTGGATTAAAATATTTTACAAATTAAACAGGACTGTAGAAGTCTGTGTTACAAACCTAACCATTTTTTTAAGTCACTAGCTGAATGGAAATGTCTATCCAGCAACTACTAAAAAGTTGTGGAATCTTGTCAAAAACAAGAGGGTTTTTTCAAACACACTTGCATTCACCCCCAGTTTCTCAATCCAAACTCCAGTTGAACTGCTCAAGCTTTTCCCTGTGTGCCAGGACTAGGAAGAAGGTGAGGGATGGATGTGTGGCCGTTCCCACCTGCAGGACAGCGTGACCCTGCCAGGACCTGCAGGGTCCCAGCCTGGCGGGCTGCGGCGCCGCGCACGGCGTTTGGAGTGGTGGGAAAAATGGGATTTGGGAACTCTGAGCCTGCTGGCAGCAGATGCCAACGTGCAGGAGCCCCAGCAGCTGTGGACACCCAGCACTCCCAGCACAGGCACTGGGGACAGTTCTGCGCCCTGCCGGGGGCACCCCACAGATTCCCGCGTCTCAGGGTAGGACTTTGGAAGTCACAAGCAAATTGTGCCCCAAAAAAGCTGACATTTCCAAGGAAACTGGGATGTATAGGAGACCTGCTACTGATGTGTAATTGTATTAACTGATAATAATAAAAAAACGACTTGCACTGTTCAAAGCCACCACACACTGAAATATAAAATATTAATGGTGTTATTTCTGGAAACACAATAAGAATAGGAAGGGTATGTGTGTATTCCTAAATGCAAAGCTAATGAGATGGGTGCCTCAGGGTGTGAATACTAGAGCTTAATAAAGGGAAAAAAGTAAAGTGTATATTAAGAACAGATCCTTGGAGTCTGAAATATTACAGGGCAGGGGGAGTTCATCCAAACAATATGAAAAACCCATCATTTTCTAAATTTAGAGAGTGCTTCTTCATAAGCATGGTCCGAATCATTTTCCTTTTCTCAGGTGTCAGTAACCTCCTGAACTGCCACAAAGGTCTTAAATAGCCAATATGTCAGGGACTACAGAAGGAGGTGGGAGAAGCTCAGATTTGCACAGGGCTTCCATATCATATATCCCCATCAAGCAGCAACACTCAGCAAGAGCCACTGCTGTTGACATGCTTCATTCAAATGCCGATGGCAGAGGTCCAGAGATGTCCTGCTGTCTGTGCTCCGTGGTGCAGTGCTCACAACTCTGGGGGCCATTGTATTTACAGCATCCAAAACCCATGCAAACTGAGCAGTGAATACCAACCCACGCTCCCCATGGCAGGGGCTATAGGGCAGCAGCCCCCCAAGAGCAGAGAGGAGGGTGCTCCCTCTCCCCAGGAGCACAACCAAGCTCTCCTGCCCTGGCAGAGAACTTGTCTGTGTTACAGGACAGTGTCCTGAGCCCACACACTCAGATGTGAATCCTGACATCAGCAGGTACCAACATCCTTGTTTTGTTAGCAACAAACTCCTGTGGTATTAGGTGATATGAAGACTCCAGTAACTTCCAGCTCTAAAAATCGGCACCTTTCTCTCTAAACTGCAGATTCTTCAATCCTGAAAACTTCTGAACAGCACCTGGAATCACATCCAGACTCCACAGGGTCTTGAATGACAAACAGTAAATGGTAAAAGCAAACAATTTCTGCATCTGACTGGCCTACACAAGACCTATGAGAAGAATTAGAGCAGCCTTAGAACATTTGGCAGTAAGATAATGAAGAAATAATACATTTACACTTTTGCTAATTTCAGAAGATAATTTCATTCTGCTGTGGTTTGAAAAACTGTGGAAGTTCACATCCCTGATAGATTTTTGACTGGTACTCTTGAGCAGCTTTGTGCTCCACAGGCTACCTCTAAGAGGTTAAAAAACATAAATACCAGAAAAGTGGTTAAAAGTAACTGTTTTGATCATTAACAGAATATTGTCTTCAGTTATGTAAGGGTTTAAATCTGTAAAAGGTATATGAAAGAAAAGCACTTGAGCACAACCCTCAGTCATAACCTGAGGAGGAACACCATGCACCAGTTTCAGTGAGGAAACTGGTCCCAAGGGCTGGGATCAGCACTGATAAAACTTGGGATCCAGAACAGGAGCAGTGCCTGTTCCCTGGGGCTGACAGCATGTCACATCATCTTTGCTCAAGGCAGTGTGTGAACAGTTTATTTCTCACAGCTTGTCCTTGTAGTTCCTCTCTTTTCTCATCCAGCATTATTGAGAACATCTTTCTGTTCTTGACAGCAGGAATGTCAACATTTTATTAATATGTGTAAATATGATATAGGCTTAAATATTCACACATGCATAACCTTAAGTAGGCTGCATTTCTATTTACAACTACTTATCTAAACTGCTTCCATTAGATTCAGAATTCTCTCTTCTAGACCCATCTGCCATCATATGGAGGAGAACTCCTGTGATCCTTTACAACTGCAAAATTTTGGTGCAGCTTTGCTTTCCTGAGGTGCTACTTTCCTCTCTGAAGATCATTCTCAGAAAACACTGTTAGCAGGAGCTGTCTGCTTGTCTAGTTATCCATCCTTGAGCAACTTGAGGTATCACTGGACAATTTCAACTAGATTTGAGAGAGAAGTGCTTGTCTCAAATGAACTCCAGATGTTAGGAGCTTTGGCAAGCCCAGCAGACAGGTAGCTGGGTTCCATCCCAGGCCAAGTGCTCCTCTGAGCAGCTGGGTTGTTTCCATGGATCTCAGAGCTCACAACTCAGGCACAGTACCCTGCAGCCCCTGGTCCCCAAAGCCTGCTGTCTGAGCCCAGTGGATCCAGCACAAAGCTGTGATGGTGTCCCTGGAGTGCAGGGACACCCTTGCTCCTGCCCAGAGCAGCTGCAGGCACACCTCACAAATACCCTGCCAGAAGATTCCAACAGGAGGCAGACAGGTCAGAAATAACAACACCATGTGATGGAACACAGGAAAATGGGGGGAAAGACTGGTGGAAGGGCAAGCAAGGCAAATGTGCAGAGACCTCAGCAGGCATGTCCCGTGGACTGTGCATGAGCTTTGTCTGACCCAAAAGACGCAATACATCAGTTCTGTGCTGACCTCAGACTGGTAAATCCAGGTTTATTAGGTCTGGATTGAAAACTTATTACTGAGTCAGAGCTGGCTCATCTTTGATGAATGTTAGATACTTGCTCACATCCATTTTGGGGAAATACTGTAGCATCTGACAGCTCTCCAGTTCACCACAAAAATGAGTAGCTATATTTAAAATTTAGGTTATTATAACTTCCTTGTATTTTCTATGTCCAACAAACAAATGGGTCAACTCAGTGGTGAATAGACAATGCTTCTGAAAAAGAAAATCATTTTTAAGTAGCTTACCACTCAAATATTTATTCTTTTAAAAAGTTTCCTTTAAAATGATCGGATTACAGTCAAAGCACTGGATATGATACCTCTGTGGAATTTATTTTAACATTCAGTTGTAATACTTCAATGCTGCTCACCTCTGATAGTCACAACATTCAAACCAGTGACTTGACTACATGCTGAATAGGGATTTTTTTTTTTTCTCCTATGTTTGCTGTCACATCCTTTCTTACAATACAGGAAAGGAGAAGGAAAGCAGTCTGCAAGATGCTTTATACAATTTGCAATACCCCTGTTAATTCCACCTAATGCTTTTCTTTTTGAAATTAATTTATCTTAGGTTCTGCCAGGATAAGAAATGCAAGAGCTGCTCTCACAAAATTCACAATGTGTTGCAAGAGATTTTAGCACTGGAGTGGGGATTAATCCTAGAGCACAAAAGGAGGGAGAGAAGAGATTTAAAGGCAGGCAGGCACACAGCTTTGTGCTGAGGAAGAAAACACCCCCTGTAAGCAGCACACACAGGAAATCCAAGTGCCCTAATGTCTATTGCTGTAGGTCTTCCCCCTAGTCTTCTTTTAAAAACATTTTATATGAAGATGGAAAATACAAGATTACAAATATTTTAAGATAGATTCAATAGAAAAATAATGTTTGGAATGCATGTAGACACCTCAAGTGAATTTGTGTTGTAATACAGCAAGTACTTCAAACTCCAGCTGTGAGGCAGCACCTCCTAATCCTCTGAAAAGATCACTCCTCGCTTCATGCCTTACCTACCTTGCAATGTGGAAAAATTTGCTTCTCTGTGTTGTTTAGGAAAAGGAATTTTACAGAGAGAGAATTTGTTTTACACAGTGCCTGCTCCAGAACCCTGGGGGGATCAGATTGCCACAGCACAAAGAACACCAGATCTGAGTGGCTCTTGATCACTCATCAAAGTGTAACCCCTCAGGGTTTGTCTTGTTTGCTTTCCCATGGCAAACAGGGATGTTAAAGGTATGTACCAGGCACATTTACTCTTTAAGAATGTACAGTGTATCCTCCCCAGCCTTATCCATTTCACATTTTATTTCCTTCAGATGGCTACCATATGGCCCTCCTGATTTATTTCACCTGAGCTTCTCGAGTTGTTCCAAAGTCCCCCCTTAGGGACTCTGATTTCTGTTCAGGACACACATTGATCTTTTGTGAGATGGAACACGGAATAAAAATTCAAAAGTCCTTTCCCCAAGTAAAAACTGCTATAAATATTAATTTAACTTCTCTGTTGCTTTACTTTTTAATTATCCCTCCCTGTCAGTCACAAGGCCTAGAGTCTCACCAAGGACATAGGTGCTTTTAGTGGATTTAAAACTGCTTTAAATCATGTATTCTTTAGTCAGCCTGCTGCCCCTTTGACAGAGGAAAAGAACTGTATAAAAGTTGGGTGATATTGTGTGGTTTTTGCCATTACTAAACCAGTGCACAACCTGTCAGATATTACATCTCCTTCCATGTGTGTGCCATCACTTCCTTTCTCAGATGGGGTTGATATAAATGCTGTGGCTCTCTGGGAAACCTGCTGCTGTAATGAAGGAGATCTCTGTTCCTCTCAGTCAGACACAACCTCCTCACCAGCACACCCAGGGTTTACTTACAGGTAAAGCAATGTAGCAGCTACACTGCCCCTCTGGAAGGGGAGATAAGATTTCCTGCTGCAAAACTTACTGAAATGCAAAATGGTGAGTCAATCAATGGCCAAAAAGAAAAGGTAGAAGAACAACCCTAATCCCTGATTTCCAGTTCCACACTCTTTCCCTCAGAGACAGACTCACTTTTTACCCATCTCATGGATCCCTCTCAGGGTGGGTTTCACCTGTGTTAATGGTACTGGACTGAGTTCCCTTTTACCTGCCAGCAGCTGCTTTCCATGTCCAACACTCTGTAGTTGTAAAGTTCAGAAGTGTAGAAAGACAAGTCTGTAAAATGAGCTATAAATGGGCAAAATGTGAGTTTTCAAATGCATATCCCCATCAAACCAAAACAGAGCCCATGGATACATTGAGAATCATTTCTCTGAAAATGAATGAGCTCTGTACCCAACCTCAGCTTCCGCCATGCAGCCCTTTCAGTTGTGGAGCTGATCAAAACAAGGTCACAATGATATCCTCCTTTAATGAGAGAAATGTTCCTTTTTATTCCTCTTTTCTGGGGAGCAGGTGAGTTGGTTTTGCTCAAATGTTCAACGTTTTAACAAAGATCCCTTTGAAGGCCACCCTTGAAAAGTGTAGGCCTAATAGGTTTAAGTTTCAAACAGTTCCTGGAAACAAGAGGTCAGAATCCAAAAGACTTTCAGACAATGTTCAGTGCATCTGTGAGAATCTTAACCTACGTGGAGACAACAAAGTATTCCAAAACCAGCTTGTTACTTCTTGTGCGGAAGAAAAATAAAAGAAACAAAGGGAAAAAAAAAAATCACTCAGATTGACAGTTCTGGAATAATTGGCCCTTCCATCTCCGGTTGCACAGGTAAGAGACACACAGGCACTCCAGAAAGGAAGGCCTAGGTAAAAAATCACCAAACATCCCCTCAGCTCCAGAGAACCACTCCTTCCTGCCCCTGGCTCAAGGGAAGGCTGGCACAGGAGTCAGAGCAGGGTACTCCCCACTTAGTCAGGCCCAGACAGTGTCTAACCCTAAAGTGTTTAGATTCAAACCTTCCTACGCCAGACAGCCCCAGAACACAAGACAGAAGGGCTTTTGTGTTATTGCTAACTAAAAACTAGCATTGACATCAACATCCTGCCTCACAGAACAGGTTTTACTGTGCTTTCCTGCACATAGAAAACCTAAATCAAGTGTTTAGTATTTCTCTGAAAAGTGAGGGCACAGCAGAGAGAATATTGGTAAAGTGAGAATAACACATCGTGCATGCTCTCAGATGTTCATTTCTGTGCAAGTCAAAAATCACAGAGAGCAGTTCAAACAAATCTTAACATGCCTCTCATGCCCAGAAATGGGATTCCTCCTACAAACACCTTAGGCACAAACATCACAACATCTTCCTCTTGTGTCCAGCCTCCTCCCACTTTATGCTGTTCACTTACCAAAACCACACAGGTATTTTTATCTTTTTTCACCTCTTACCACAGTAAATCAGAATATTGAAAGCCTTCTATTACAAGGGCAAACAAGTTATGGGATCCATTGTTTCATGTCTTAAAAAGCATACTTAAAATTAAACAGAAGGGCAGACAGATGTCCATTATTTATCTGAGAACAGATTAGTGTTAATGTAAAAATCTTCATTTTGAATGCATCTGTTAGATACAGATTTGGTGATGGATTTATTACTGAACATACCTTTGCTTTCAGATCAGCACAGATCTCCAGCTGCTTTTGCCTGCAATCAGCCAGCACCACTTCTGCCTCATGAGCAGCAGCAGCTTCAGCAGCAGCCGCCACTGCCCTGAGGACAAAGGCTTTCCTAACCTGAACCCAGGTTAACAGCAAGACTCTGCGCCGGTTCCTGATGGACTGGTAATGATCCCAAGCCTTCTCATGAGCAACCTGAAAGAGGAAGGCATTTCAGAAAGGCTTAAAACCTATTCCTTAATGAAACTAAAATTCTAGACATTTTTGCAAGCCTGGCCTGTAATTGATTCAGTTCTTGTATCACCGACGTCCCCACGGAACGCGCAGCACAGCCCAGTGCCAGGGGTGTCACCATGTCCCACTGTCCAGGCCAGTGACACCCCCCAGCATGGCCCTCTCTGCAGCACCACAGCATCCTCCTGGCCCACTGCTCTTTGTGCAGCTGCGCTTTTGCAATGGGAATAAATGAAATACAACGTTCCCTCCCTGCCCTGAAGGACACAACGTATAAATAGGTCCTTCAATACATCTCCAGAGATATCGAGCACTTCCAGCAAGATGAGGCTTTTCCTAGCAAATTCTGATCTGCAGAGAAACGGGGCACCAATAACAGCAATTGTATAAAAGCAGTACAGGAGGAATCAGCTTCCCTTCTTTCCTAGCAGGAAATTTGAAAACAAAATCTCATTTCACCAGGCAGCACAGTGCCACCACCAGCGTCACCACCTAGCAAAAACGGGGAGTGTTTAACCCAAAATCCACTTGCTTTGGCCTAATTCAGTGAGGTTTATGAGGATATTCAAGGTTCAAGACTCTGATGGAAGCAATATCAGGTAAGGCTGATATAGTATGGTAGGTACAGAATGAGGCAATAGAGTCTTGAACCTATCTTATACCCCCAAAATATGTAGGGATGAATGAGTTTCTAGAGATGGCTGACTGCCCACAGGTGTCAAGGGGACCATTCCAGATGCTAATTCCAGGTTCTGGCAGGGGAGCAGGGGCTGCTGACTCCCCTGGTGCCTGGCTCACAGATATTCCCATCAACTCGTGGCTGGCTGAAGCTGCACATTGAGCTTCCCCACGGCCAAGCCAAGGCCTCTGGCTGAGCAGCTCCTGCAGGCAGGGCACTGCTGAGAGCTCTCCAAACACAGAGCTCTCCAAGGAGCTGCCTGGGACCAGGGCTAGTGCCTGTCCCCTGAGCACGGGGGAAGCAGGCCAGGAAGGCTCGAGGCTGCTGTTCCACACGTTTTAAGAACAGACTCTTAGCAGTGTTTTAGCATTTCCATAGTCATCATGCTAATACACATACCAAGAGAAATCAGCCCAATGGAGAATTAGGATTTTAAAATTTAGTGCTTTTAAATTTTAAATGAACCTTCAAAGAAGTAGGGGGACCCATTAATAGTGGCTGTGCTTAAAACATACCTGCATTGTCCAAAGCCCGAGACTACTCAGTCCAGGGCAAAATCTCTGAAACCCACAAGAACTTTATTTTTAGTGAAACTCTGGTTAATTATCAGTATCACTTCACTGTCATTCCTTTGCACTAGACACTCTTCAAACGCAGGGAAGTAGATGGTCTAAAAATACAGACGGAGATAAAAAAAGCCTCCTACTTTCTTTATGACATCCTGAAGTGTTCTGGCCTTGAAATGGGTTTCTCAATTAGCTGCTATGTGCTTATTCACTGTGGAGTGCGAGAGGAATCAGCAATCAATTTGAAAGCATTATGTATATAAAAATAGCCTCTCTCCTAGAGTGGGAGATAACTTTCCACTCTTCATGCTGTATATGTGCCACAGAACAATTAAATTAACTATTCCTAGACAGTGCAACAAGGCTGTACATCCTCAGGAAAAATAAAAACACCAAGAGAAGCAGAGTGGCATAACACAGCTGTAAAACTGTACAGCAGAAGCAATGCCAACAAATTAGTTTTGTGAGTTTGGCTGTAAGACTATGTGGAACTATAAAATAGTTCCAGGACTTGTTTTGAAGAGATGATAGTTTTTAAAACTCCTGCAGTTTGAAAACAAGAATGTTTCTTCTTTAGTGTGCAGAATAAAATTTATAATTAAGAAATTTTAAAATTTAAAGACTTCAATAAACATACATTCTTTGATATAACTGTTCACTACATAGTTTAAGAATTTGTAAAATTGAATGAATATGTAAACCATCACTGACCAGCTCCTGCCTGGATTTGTGGGGAAGATACCTCTGCAGCACATCCAGGTACAAAGTCCTCCTCCTCTGAAGATCACTTGGGTACTGATTGATAACAGTCTGGAAAACCCACTGATCATCTTCCTTCCAGTCACTGTTCCTACAGGAATGCAAAACAATCCATCCCAGTATAATTTAACACTGAAAAGGAGTTTGGTTCTGGACAGCCCAGCCTTGAGTGGGCTCACAGTCCTGATGGTGTAAACTGGATATTGGGTCAGAGGTGACAGAATCAGATTAATGAAATAAAGCAAACATACATTGCTTTGCTGATATGACACTTACTGTGTCATCATTTGAGTGAATTGTTCTGCTTCTAATCTGGCTTTTTATTGGGGAATGTCACTGTGTTTCTCAAACACGTCACATTAATGGAAAATCAGTGACCTCACAGGGAAAATACGGTGTGAAAAAGAACAAGATGATCAGACTCTACCACTAAGCACTGAATAAATGATCAAAAGGGAATGGATGAAGTGACAATCCTTGCATGCAGCTAAATGAGGATCCAGTTTAGCAAACTCCTAACAGCCATAAACTCATCAGAAGGGCATAAGATCCACCATGCTTTAGTGTAGGAGCTGTAGGAATCAGCTTGCACACATCTCAGAAAATGAGAGCAGCAAGAAGTAACATCCATCTGAAAGAATCCCACGGGCTGGCATGCAGTTTTACCCTCAGTCTGAACCCTTGGCCCTGAAGGGATTAATGTCAGGCTGTCACTGTCAGCATTAACACACAAGCAGCAACACTGAGTCAGAGCAAAAGGTCTCTTTGGCCCAGTGACCTGGTTTCAGAAGTGACTAAGAGCCCAGGGATAATTAAAAGAAGGCAATCATGAGACTCTACCCACCCCCCAAATTCCTGCTGCCTCCAGCAGCTGCAGTTCCTGGACTCCCCAAGCCAGCAGCACTGCCTCAGTATTCCACAGCACTGCATCCAGTGAGGTGTTGGAACAGCCTTATCCTTATGCAGGCAGAAAGAACAGGTACTTCAAAAAGGGAATTTTAGTGAGAAACTCACATGTAATTAATATTAAACTAGACTCCATGATCTACCATTAAAGAAATCAATAATCCTCCTCTGTGAGTCCTGACACACCTCAGTATGGTGACACCCGAACGCGTCACTTCAGTGAGATTCGGTTTTGTTACGTTTTACCTCAGGTATTTCTGCCCATGCAGGCTGGTGAGCAAACAGAGATCTCCTGCCTACAGAGGGGAGTGAGGCAGAGTAGGAGACACCTTGGTCCTGGAGCCTTACAGGATGAACTCGAGAGCAGGGAACAGCAGAGATGCTGCAGCCCTGCGGCCAGTCCGGCACCTGCTCTGCCTCCAGCAGCTGCACCAGGTCCTGCCCCTCCATCCCACACCTCTGACAAGCTCCCTCTCATTTATATTCCTCTAATGGCCAGCTGACCGTGGATCTCTGCCCTGCTCAAAACAAGGAGAAGTTTCTGTGGGGGATCCTTCAGGGAGCAATCAGCTGGAGAGAGCTACAAGTAGTTTATTGTATGCAGGGACAAACTGACTGCCAATGCCTTGGTTTGTCAGCTGTGCCAAAATTTGTCAGCTGTGCTGAGATTTTGTCAGCTGCTCATAGATAAATAGTGAAAAAAAAACCCAAAAAGCCAGCATGACCCAGCCCAGCATATTCAAAGCCACCAAACACATGGAGAATTTCAACATACCCTGCTGAGTGAATCTGAGATGTCACCTCACTTCTGTAAAATTCCAGAAAGGAATATCTCATCTAAAACAAGTCTGAAAAGTGCCAACACATTTGACATGAATATTTAAGGTATTACCAAGTTTCTGCACCGCCAAGATATTGACAAACATTTGCCAGCCTGAATGCCCGACCCAAATTTTAAACGTAGTGCTTGCTTTCCTTGTATGCAGCATTGGAGCAGAGCACAGCACAATCTTTATTTTGTTTCAGAGCTGAAATACAGCAATTGTCTTCAATGCAGCAGCCCCGAGGCAGCTGCTTCCTTTGAAACAGATTTACCAGCGCTAATCCCTGGCTTTGCACACTCCGAGGAATACAAACAGCTCCGGGGGAAGCTCCCTCTCCCCGCAGATCCCAAACAGCTCGGGGGAAATTCCCTCTCCCCGAAGATCCTGTGCTGGGCACCGGAGAGCGGCAGCGCTGCTGTGTCCATCTGCAGGGACACACCTGGGTGACACGCACAGAGTGACACACAGTGACACACAGTGACACACACACAGTGACACACACACAGTGACACACACAGTGACACACCTGGGCGACACGCACAGAGTGACACACAGTGACACACACACAGCGACACACACAGCGACACACACAGTGACACACACAGTGACACACAGTGACACACACACACAGTGACACACACACACAGTGACACACACACACAGTGACACACACACACAGTGACACACAGTGACACGCACACACAGTGACACGCACACACAGTGACACGCAGTGACACCGGGTGAGCCACCAGCCCCCTGCTGTTGATGCTGGCATTGCCCCTTGTTGCACAGAAACCGCCCTGCTGGGGGCTGGGAAGAGGAGCTGTTTCCTGGGCCCTGTCCTGCTCTCCAACCCCTGTGGGAGGATGCTGCAGAGGATGCAGTGCACACTCTCTGCTACCCCATTCATCCTTCAGTGATTTAAATCATTCAGACATCCTTGGAAACTGTGGAAAAAATATAATAGTGCCTAGAGAATCATTCTTACACACATCAGTCCAAACCCACAATTTGTGGGATAGCTCAGGACCTGGATATTTCTCAAACACAAAAATTTCTGTTTTAGCAACATCAAAAGAAATTAGATGACAAAATATTATAATCCTGCATAAGGCTTGAATAAAAACCTAAGCTTTTATTCCATTTCCAAAAGCAATGTGTATTCTAGTGTGAAAGAAAATCACACAGAATAGACCAGACCAGAACATTATCTTTTGCTAAAGTTTCTTTACTGAACATTCTATGTACATTTTCCAGATTCTCTGTGTACCAATTGCAAATGTTCCAGACTGTCTGAACTATTGAAAACATGGGATGTGCAATGCCAGAGTAATATTAACTGAAGGTTTCTTTACTGTACATTCAAGATGTGGTGACGGAGGAAGTGAAGTGGCCGAGTGACCCAGCTGAAGTGACCAAGTTATTGTGTTATCATAGAACCACGTGCTCCTGAGCAACTTCTCAAAACCCCAAAATAAGAAAAAAAATGTATTGCAGGAGGATGTTTGGTCTGTCAGGGTACAGAGCAATGACAGTAACTGCAAAGGCTTCGTTAAGGCTGTATGAATCAGAGCACAGGGGATACTCACCAAGGTCAAGGAGCTGTCACTCCATTTCTGACAGCATTATCTGTGCCAGTGGGATCACAGTTGGCATGATGAATTATAGAATACTTCAATCACAAGGCTGCATCTTTGCTAACTCATAGAATATCTCCATGCAAATTAGCCAATATAAATGGAAGAAGTGAGTGGAGTCTTTTACAAATCTGTACCTTGGAAGCAAGCAACGCTATAAGAACAAGGTCTTTTTTTTTTTTTAAATTGAAAACTCATTTTTAATGCCATTGTGGATAAGATCATTGGAACATAAATGAGAAATACATGAAAGACTTGGAGACCAGAATGCAAACAGAATAGTCTAGTTTTAAATCAAATGCTGAGATGATTGCTGATGGTTCATTTATGATCCCCCCATTTCCAGTTGTCAGTACTGGCACACTGCCCCACACCATCATGTCCCCCAGCTACAGATCACAACCTCCTTCCCTCAAAGTGCCACTGCACATGTGTTCTGGCTACAGCTGAATTCTTTCCATTGCAAATATGGTGTTTTATCTTTAAGTCCTGATATCATTTAATTATCTGTGCAAAATTAGCTAGCTCCAGACCTAAACTCCCACCTGGCCTATGATCAGTGAAAATACTATGGCACATTTTTCAACCATTTTCAGAAATTATGTTGTCTATATCCACATCTGTCTATTATTCAGTAGCACACGTGCTGTGTGAGTCAATAATTTTAATTTATGAATTTTCAACCAAATTTGTGTTGATCATAAACTTTGACACAATTTTGATTAAAATCATTAGAAAGACGTTGTACATATTTAGTGATTTAGCATTTGTCACAGGTTTTCTCATTGAGGTTGTTAAAATTTTTCAGTTAGAGGAACTAAAGCAAAATATCAGAGAGAGTAGCAAAAGGCCTGCTTAAATTTGCCATTTGTGGCTTCATAAATGCTATAAATATGAGATAAACCAAAACAATTTTCAATAAGTAGCATGTTCCAACAGCTAGGATGCTCCACTAATAATGTACAGGTTCAGGTAACACAAGAAGAACACACAGAATATTTGTACAATCAGTACAAAAGATAAGCAGATCGTAACATCCCTTTCTATGGCACCCAGGATCTTTAGCCTGTTTCAGCACACCAAACTCCTTCAGCAGCAGGGACAGAACAAACACTACACTCTTTGTGTATACAGAAAACAGATTTGGAAGCAACATATTTTTTTGTTTTACCAAAGAAATTCAGGGACCTTCCTGTTCTCCCCACTTTCTCCTGCCTCAAACCATTCCACCAGCCTACTCCTTCCCAGTCTTTTGACAACCTGAAACCATTTGAAGGCATATCAGGAGATGGCAAAATCAAAGGCCAATCAATGCCTGCAACTCAGTATCTTCTGGACTCTAGACAGCCTCAGCAGAAAGACTAAGCTTTATATTATTAATATACAGGTTTATTACATTTCTAGATCATTATGAATGCTGCTCTTGCAATATACATTTTCATTTACAGAAAAATCTCTCCTCCTTTTGGTTATCTGAGTCAAAGCTATATACACCTTTTACATTTCTTTGTGACAATGACATTTACTGGAATGATCCAAAATTTGTGAAAAGATTGGACCTTTTTATCTGCTTTATAGATAAAAGCACTGGAGGTGTGTCTTGGAATGACTGTACTTTTCTGTCATAATCTTGCTAATGTAATTACCATACAGAAGGAGTGATTTCCATTCTTGCAAGAGCATATGAAAAGGACATTTGATGCACACCAGGTTGTTGGTTCCTTAATGCACTGAACATGTTGCTTATTGTTTCAGCTGATAGCTCTTACAAGGACTGTCTTCCCTGTGTGAACACCGACCGTCCAAGCACAGGGCTCTGCCCAGAACAGAGCCAGACCAAGGGGCAAAGCCAACCACAGCAGCCACAGCTACAAATCACACCACAGGTACACATTCACCCCCAGCCAAGACGTGCAGAGACATGTCAGTACCTAGATAAAGCTTCCAGCTGCTGATCCACCTCCTGAAGCTTCACCCAGTAGCCCCTGGAGAGCTCCTGGTACTCCTCCATCACCAAGGTCTTCAGGTCAGGGTAAGGGCATTCCAGAGCCAGCAGCTCAGGAGGAACTTCCAGGAAAAGCCTGTTTTTCTCTTCAGAAGAGCGCACTGATGCCTGCAATGAAAAAATGCTGCTCAGGACACTGCTCTGCATCATAATTACCCCCTCAATAAACTTCTACTTAAACTTATAAAGAAGAGCTTACATTTTCTTTGTACTCTTCAAGCTCTCTTTCCAAAGCCAGACTTTCAGGGATAAGACCTTCCAGAATTGCCTTCTGTTGCTTCTTCATAAATTTGATCTATTTCATGGAACATGTTACTGTTACCTCTTCCTCTTGTTATAATATGAAAACTCTTATTTAGAATCAGAGTCAGATTTTCAGCCCTACACTGCTATGCTTTTACAGACTTTGGTGAGCAGATTTACACCATGATAAGAAGGGGGGTTTATGGCATACTCTGCATGTGACCTATAGTCTCAAAGTTAAAAAAAAAAGTACTAAAAATATGGTGATAATAAATTGTAAAAATAAAGTTCAAATACCAACCTGCTGTAGCACCTCAGCTGAATTGATCTCGGGTTTCTGACAAGATTTTTTTGAGATGTAACGCTGAATTTTAGCCAGCTTGAGTTTCAGCTGCCAGACAGGAGCTAAAGTGTTTGTTTGATAAGTGTCCCACTCCCTGGACAATTTCTGCTCTGTATGAAACACAAAGCTTTCTCAAACACACAAAAAATGTTACACAACACTGTGCTCTGTAAATCTAAACCTGTCAAGGAATATCCATTAAAAATCCAAACAATCAAGATAATGTTAGCTATTAAAAAAATTAAAAATTAATAAAAAATTCTTACCCAAATTCCTCAAATCAAAAAAAAAGCTGTTCTTATGGCTTCCTTCATCAAGAAAAGTCTTAATTTCTTCTTCTGCCTTTTGCCTGAAGGAAATGAGTTTTGCAGAAGCTTTAATTTCTTATTCATTACATTTGCATGAATGATGAGCCTCAAATACTCCAATAATCACATAAAAAATGGGATTCTTCACCTGGGAAGGTATGAAGTGAAGGACTTGGACACAAAGATGGCAAGGAAGCCACAAATGCTCTTATTGAGTAGACAGGATAATAGACAAGAGCACTGTTAATGTCTCGTGTTGTGTGACCTCAACACATATGTCTAGAGACAGACTCTAAAGGAACTAAAAAGCATCTGAAAACTTTTGATACTCTTACAAAGACCCAGTCTTCAGATGCTGCAAATCAACTGAACATCCCCAAGTCCAGCTCCAAGAGCAACATCCCCTGCTCTCCCTGCCCTCAGGTGAGCTCTTCATATCACAGACCTCTCTCCATCTGGGTCACAAACTTTTGTTCCCCACACAGAAATAACTTCAGGTCAGGTATCATAATATTTTTTTCTCAATGTGCCTTGAATCAAAAGCATGTCATCCCAAAAATTCTGTCTGCTGAAGTCTCTTTACTAATCACTCATTCAGATTCCTCAACCCTTACCTGCTCTCACTCAGTCTTTTATACTCTTGCCACCACACCTGACGATGCTGTTTCAGCAGCATTTGCTCTTTGCTAATTTTTGAAACTTGTTCTGCTTTTTTAATCTGCAGGGAAAATTAAAGGTTGTGTTTTGAACTTATTCAACAGCTTTATCAAATGCCTTCACATGGAAGCTTTTAAATGATAAACCAAATAGCTTATTTAAAAACTGTATTTTTCTAAAGAACAACAGGCTCAAATGTAACCAATTTTCATTAAATAAGTTTGTTGCATTACAAATCACAATTAATGAGAAGTGCAAAAAAAAAAAAAAATCAGTCCATTTTCTTCTTTCCTTTCCCATCCCTATGTCCCTGGAAGTAAAATTGAGGAAAGATAAGCAGGAGAACAAAAAACACTTTCTTACAGGTAGGAAGATGAAAGACTAAAAGTATGTAAAGAAAAATAATTTCAAAAATGTATTACTAAAAAAGAGGTTTTTAACAAAATCTATCCTATTAGAGAGGCTCTCAAACTGTCTGAGGGCTTCACAAAAACATTCTGTGTATATCACACTCTGGATAAAATAGGAATACCTGCTTTTGAAACAGATGGAGTTCCTGCTTAAACCAGAGGAAAGCCTGCCAGGGGAAGGCTGCTGAAGTGGAAGCAGATGACTCTGGCCAGCCAGCAACGAAGGAAAAAGGAGCAGAAGCCTGTGGCTGCCAGACTGCCCGAGACAAGAGGTTTTCTCTCACCCTCCTGCCATGGTGACTGTCTCTGGCCTCTCGGTGCATGGTGAGGACAAAGCTCCTTTCCACTCTTTCTTTGTGCTGCCATCCCCTCCCTGCAGAACACCTGTCTGCACCCCAACAGCTCCCTCAGCTCATGCACTGACCCTTCCCCATCCCCAGCTCCCCCTTCATGCAGACACTCTGTCCTATGGCAAAATGGCAGCAAGGCAAGAAAAACACACGGGAAAGTCTTGTCTGAGTTGATAACAGGGAGAAACAAATAACAATCTCACTCCACATCTACTTCAGCAAAGCAGTGATGTTCTGAGTTAAAAACGCTGGGATTCCACTTTGCTCAGGCAGAAACAAGCTGCAACTTTCCTGCCCAGGGCAAAGCTGCACAAGCACCACCAGGACCCCTCTGTGCTCACGAGGGCACTGAGCAAACAGAGACACACCCACCAAACACCACACCCAGAAAACACCCACCCACCACCACACCCACTGCCACACCCACCCACCAAACACCACACCCAGAAAACACCCACCCACCACCACACCCACTGCCACACCCACCCACCAAACACCACACCCAGAAAACACCCACCCACCACCACACCCACTGCCACACCCACCCACCAAACACCACACCCAGAAAACACCCACCCACCACCACACCCACTGCCACACCCACCCACCAAACACCACACCCAGAAAACACCCACCCAGCACTCACCCAGCAAACACCCACTGCCACACCCACCCACCAAACACCACACCCACCACACCCACCCACTGCCACACCCTGACACACCCACCCACCACACCCACTCCCCTGACACACCCACAAACATCCCCCAGCATGTTCCCACTCCTGCCCCAGCTGGGCTTTTTTTGTTTGGCTTTTTTTTCTGGATCAGCATTCCCATTTAATCCCACAAATTCTTCACTGCCCCCAGGATTATACAATAAGTCTGGGTGAATTTCCTCAAGGCAGTAAAATATGAGTCTTTCCTGTCTTTTAAAGAAGTAGAATCAACACGTATTTTGCATCACTGATCTGAACAAAGTCCACACATTGACATTAGCACATCCAAATCACAGTATAGCCATGATAAACTTTTGTATTTGACCCCCTCTGGCTGAATGTCGTTACAGAAATTTGTGATCCCAATTTGTTCTCAGGTTCCTTGGGGCAGGAACAAGAAATATGGTCACTGAATTTCAAAAGCATTACAAATAAAATAAAAATCATACCTTTAACTGAATTTGTGCAGAGGCCATTTTTGCCTCTGCAGCAATATCATACAGATGTTTGTAGTCAACAGGTTTGTACCTCTGGCTGCAAAGGGCATTTCTTGTGGGAACCACCAAATTGTCTAGTTATCATATAAAACACATAAGGTTATTTCAAATTCTTGAGAAATAATTTAAGTGCAAGGCATAAAATGAAAGCTCTACACATAGAAATCAGAACCAATGTTTTCAACACCAGAAGTTTTCATACCGATACTGTTAGTTGGTGAATAACAATTTGCAACAAACATAAACTAGTAGCAATTATATAAAAAACAGTAACCAGTTGTCTGTTCACAAAAGTTAATTTAAAAAGTATAGCTTACATGTGAATTTAGTTGTTAATTCATTTTAAACTGCATTTACAGGCATTATAATAACTTCTAATACAGAAATACCTAAGTTTCAATAAATGCATCCGTCTCGCACTGATTGGAAAATTGCCTCAATGTTTATCACAACCTATGGGTTAAGAAGCAGGAGCAGCTTTTTTCTAAAAGATATAAAATTGAGGTACAATTACAATTGTAAATGAACTACCTGAACTTTTGCCCTAGCACTGTGAAGGCCTCGTGCACAGATACTCAGTCATTCTACATAAGCCAGGAGGCTTACAGGGATAAGGAATGGGCATCTCCTTACAACCTCTGCTTTAGCAGAGAAATTGCCCATTATGTTTCTGCATTCCCTACTAAGCCCCGTGGCTGGAGGTGCTGTGCCTGACGTGGTTTTAGAGAGGGGTAGAAGGTAAGATAAATCCTGCAGAGCCATCTCACAAGCCTCCCCCAGGCTCTCCATCTGCCGCGTGGCCCGGCAGCGTCTCCAGCCGATGCCGATGCCTTGCTGGGGAAGGGCTTCTCCAAATCCCCTGCCAGGCAGTGCCCTGGGACAGGCACAGACTGGGGACAGCAACCTGGGAACCCTGTGGGGAAAAAACTGGGCACGAAGGGGCAAGCTGCCCCTGGAGCTCAGAAAGCCAGCCTGGGCAGGTGCCAGGGAAGGCGTTCTGCCCCCTCTGCTCTGCCCCCGGACCTGCAGAGAATAACACCCAGCTCCAGCACCCGGCACAGAACCCTGGCCAGACACCATGGAGAGGGTCAGAGGGCTGGAACATTTCTGCTGTGAAGACAGGCTGAGAGAGGCTGGGATGTTTGGCTAGAGGAGACTCCAGGAAAACTTTACTGTGGCCTCTCAGTAGGTAAAGGGGGTTTATATGGGAAACAGAAAGGCTCTTTACCCTGCCTGTCACAGCATGAGGGGCAACAGCTGCAACCTGGAAGGAGGGTAAATACAGACAGGAACTAGAAGAAAGAAGGAATTGTTCCTGGCAGGGTGGGCAGGCCCTGGCACAGGTGCCCAGAGCAGCTGTGGCTGTCCCTGGATCCCTGGCAGTGCCCAAGGCCAGGCTGGACACTGGGGCTGGAGCAGCCTGGGACAGTGGGAGCTGTCCCTGCCATGGCAAGGGTGGGGCTGGGTGGGCTCTGAGGTCCCTTCCTACTCAAACCATAACCAGAGTGCTATAGCAGCTCCTATATGAGGCTATTAATTGCAGAATGTTTCATAAACAGTCGAGAAAGCAATTAAACCTGATAGCATACATACCTCCACCACTAATCCTATGATCTGAAAACAATGTTCCATGCTCCAGTTCACCCATTTTTATTTTTTATGTATTTTTTATACCTGTTGAGAAACAAACATATGTTTTGAGAATAACAACATTGTGGATGCAATCTAAAAACACTTTTCAAAAATATCTATTGTTTTCTGAAAAGAGGTACATCTCACTAAAAATGTAATTTAGACAGAAATTCCTCAAATTTATCTTTCACTTTAGGAGAAATTTCATGTGCCTCATACCATTTAGCAGCCAAGAAAACCAAATACTATTTCCTTGATGAATCTGTAATGCTGTGACATAGCTCATCTATTCTTTGCTTTGTGCTTTTCAAAATACGAGTCCCTGATCCAAATGCAAGATCAGGTTTTGAGGCATTCCTACTTTATAGAAATTAAGCCTGAAAAGATCTTTTCTTATATTTGGAGACTAGGTCGCTTTAACCCCTTCTGTAGTAACACCTGTGAAAGCAGGTCAGCTGCTCAGGCAGCAGTGGCTCAGCTCTGGGTGAGCAGCATTTATCCAGTACCCACATCATCATGGGTCAAATGGGAAGTTTCAGATGCAGTAAGTTACACAACGCAGTAAAAAAAAAATCTTACGTGTCAAACCCCTACTTTCAATTAGGCATGCATTGGTGTCATCCCAGGTCTTGCATAGAAATGAAAGCAATAGATCCACCTGAGGTGTTTCAGATGAACTGAATCAACAGCTGAGTCACACCAGAAAGGGAAGGCTCCCCACAAACACTGCCTCAAAGCCAGCCATACTGTGCCAATACTTCATACACACAAAACTCCATCTCCAGTCATACCTTTGACATTTGCCTGGTCCCACAGCAAGCAGCAACATAGCAAATAGTAGACCAGCAAAATTTATTTATTTGTGGAGTCACTTCCTCACTGTTCTGGATGAACTAGCTCGTCCTTACAAATTCCAAAAATGGCACAATGCAACAGGAAGGTGGGAAGGAAAAGCAGCAGTAGAAATGTAAAGGGGACTACTCTGACAGAGATCTATTAATGTCAGTCAAATGAAAAGGTGAGACTGCAGCAGAAGACAGTTCACAGTGTACTCTCCTGGGAACTGTTTTACGTTCTGCATCCACCCCTCTGCTATAGACAGTCAGTCTTCCTCCTCCTGCTGCCTTTGGTTTCTGACCACTGCTTCTACTGATAAACTTGGGAAGGGAGCACTATGGTGACTCTCATCTACAACATATAATGAAGGCAAAAATAACATTGATGGAAAATTGGGAGTACTCAAAAGCTCTAAGAAGATTGAATCCATCACAGCCACTTCTCTCTATTAAAACCTTTTATTACTGTTCCCTGCGCAGCTGCCACATCAGCGTCATTCTCCTGTATTACACATTTTGGGAGCCATCATCCTAATCTGGGTCCATCTGGCCGGCTTTAAATGACAAGCTTCTACCACAAGACATGCTGTCCTTTTTGAAAAATAACTATGAATACTAGTAAGATTAGCAGCAGCAGAGCTACCCCTCTGGGTTATTTATTTGTTCATTTGGCAAATTGTTAATATCTTCTTTCTAATGATATTTTTCTGATTTAACATCAGCATTTGAATAGAACTTCACACATATTGACTTTACCTTCATCTCCTTTCAAAAGAAACCAAGAAAATACATCTTGAGAACAGAACTGATAAAAAAAAAAAAAATAAATTACTGGCCATATTCTGTAAATTTAGGGCTATGTATTTGATGAACCAAATCAAGTCCTTTCCTTCTAGCCAATCTGTTTCTCTCTTCCACAACGATGTCATACATTTGTATTTGATCTCAGCCTTTCACAGACATTATTTTCTGTTATTCAACCTTATGACCTCAGTAAAACACTGAAAGTGAATGCTAAGATGGTTTTGTAAAAGGACAAGATTCATATAAACCTGCATTCTATCTTCAGTAACTTGCAAATGTAATAATCAAAATGATAAAACCACTGCCACTTAAATTTATTTCTGCTTCAATGCAGATATATCTAGAAACCTCTCCAATACTATAAAAGTCCATCTAAGCCCAAATTCCAGTACCCTGCCTCAAAGCTTTGCTCAAACTTCACTGAAGACTCTAGGCTGGGAGTCTTGATGCCTCTTTAGAAAGAAAAAGTGTAAAAGATCAACCAGCCACCAAGCAGAAGTCCCCGTACATAGAAATCTCTCCCCCAAGAATACCAAGTCAGCTCTGCCTACAGCCAAACACAGCTAAAAAAAGCACAAGGTTTATGAATTCTATTTTTCTGCTCCTTTGGCAATTTAGTATTTCACTATTCACTGAACTCTTTTAGGCAATAAAAATATGATCTCTTAAAAGATTTCATCTCCTATTCAACCAAACTCTTCAGTGCATTCTCAATGTATGCCCTTTGCTGGTATCTGAGGCATATGACCTATGTTTATCCTTACATATGGGAATAGCCAATATTGAGGCAAGATCCTCCTTCCTCTCATTTAAATAGAAATTAAATTCCCCAGTGTCAGTCAGCATTCCTGGAGGAAGCAAAGCCTGGTGCCTGCCACAGACTGCTCCTGGGGTTGCGTCAGGTCCAGTCCAGGCCCCAGTTCCACAAGTGAGTGCACCCAGCGAGCTTAACCAGTGATTTTAAAAGAGCCTAATTCCACTGTCTTGATTCAACAAGTTGTTTGCATACATAAATCTTTGCAGATCTGGGTCAGCAGTGCCATTTTTTTCCTCCCAGCTAAAGTGCTGCTCGTCAAGCAAAGGGCAGATGGATTTTTGGCAGGGAGGCACAGTGCTTAACAACCCAGACATGCCTTTAGAAACATAATTTGTTGTGCATGTTTTAAATCACTCGCATTATTAAATGTAAAAATCAATACAGTGAATCAAAACAGAGTTTAATAGCATCAGCAGTGCCAGTACAGCAGGTGCTCCTGGGGTTTGTGAGGAGTCCTGGGACAGCAGGTGTTACAGTCCTCTCCATGGCTCACCTGATGTGCTGCTGGGGTACACCACTGAAAACACAGAGCTGGACCAGACTTACTGAAAACCTGGAACACAACATCAACAGGAACTTGGATTATACTTTAGAGCAGATGTTCCTAAAAAATACGAATTCAGAAAAAATCTGCAAACTCAGAGTCCCTTATTCTCAGTGCTCTCTTTTGAATATCTGGCTTGGTCTTAAATATTTTGTGGAAGCCTTTAAAAAAGATTTTAAAGTGTAATGGAAATGTTAATTGCTTAGCTTCTGCATGTTTTCATTTAAAGAAAAAGAATATTAATATGCAGTTGTTGAACCCTCTGATCCTAATTATTGTTAGGGAAAAGAGGTAAAGAACACTCCCATTGTAGGGTGTGGAGTACAAACAACAAACAAATAATGAGCTTGATCCTTTAATCAGATCCTTTCTCTTCTAGTTGAACGAACTATCTGAAAATGGCACCCATCCAGAATGTGTTAATCTTGCAGCAGTCAATCCTTTCCCCAGGAAGAAAATGCACAGTACAATACTTCTGTCATTCGGTGTCAAAACAATTGCTAGAAAAATCCCATTGTTTGATTATAATTTAAATTTACATTCCCCTAAAGAAAGAATTACAGCTCTCTTTGAAATAAAGTCAAGGCTCAGAAATGGTATGTTCCCAAAAGAGACATAGTCCTTTTTGTCTATGATAATCTCATTACTTTCTCATTAAGTAAAACTTAATCCAAAGTAGGAAGATCAATTTGAGTAACACTTAAAACAATCAGCTTCATGGACTGCTTGGTCACACTACAGGGGCAGGGAATAGCTTATCTACTTTCTGAGGATCTGCACATCACAAGGGAACTACTCCCCCTCCATTCTTGGAATATTCTTAGAAAATCCAAGAGGAAATAAAATTTCGGAACACTTAGAAAAAACATTGAAACAAGCAGATTAAAAAAAAAAAAAGTTTTAGAAGTTGATAAGTTGACATAAAAGGGTAGGAAAGGAAGTCACCCACATCACCTTGGATCAAGTGAGTCAGGTGGTATTTCACCTTGTTTTGTTTCAAACAAAACATGCACAATCCATTTTCTGTGACCAAACGCAGCTGGCCTGCTGCAGTCAGCACACCTGGCCACTGCAAGGTTTGAATGGGAGAGGATGAAAGGGAAAAATGCTCTGATGCTTTGAGTGGTTAATCATAGAGCATTTGGGGTTGGATCTTAAAGCTCATCCAGCTTCACCCCCTGCCATGGGCAGGGACACCTTCCACTGTCCCAGGCTGCTCCAAGCCCTGGCCAGCCTGGCCTGGGACACTGCCAGGGATGGGACAGCCATAACTCCTTTGGGCAATTCCTGGCATGTGGCTGGACAGACCTGGACAAAGTCCAGCTTTGCTGAGCTGAAGGCAAAAATTCTGAGGCATAATTTACACACTTGTGTAACACAGGAGATTTACAGAATTTTGTCATATGTTCCTTTTATTAATGTTTTATCTAGACTTCTATTTATTGCCTCCATGTACAAAAAAAGCTAGAAAACTAAACAATATGGTTGAATATATGAAAGAATAATTGGAAAATGTGATGCTGAGTTATCCATTATAGGACCCTACAATTTTCTCCATTACTTAAGAAATAGTAAATGTTCAGTTAAATTCACCTGTGGCTGCCTGGCCCACGAAGCATACCTGCTGTTGGCTAGGCTGTATGCAAAGGCTTGTTCAGAATGGTGCAGTGAGCAACTCATCCCTCTGCTGCTCTGCATCCATCAGGAAAAACACTTAAATCTACAGAATTCACTTAGCACAACAGAAGCAAAGATGCTGTAACACAAAACTGCAGAGAATCAACATTCCCTGCAACACAACAAAGTACCTGGGCTTTGCACGTCTTCTCAAGAGGCAGAATTCGCACTGTTCCACAGGAATTTCAGAGACAGATTCCACATGTAACACCACTGGGCCAGTGGAATAAGGATGTAATTTTACAGGCAGGGTTAGTTAAGGAGCTAGACCTCAAAAGCAGCAGAACATTGTGTTCTGCAAGAAGCAGCACATGTACTAAACCATCAGATACTGAAATAGTCTATACTAAGTAGTAGCAGAAGTTCAATGGAAGACAGTTAAAGAAGCTCAGAGGAGGCTGAAGTAATTGAGTCACTTAAAAAAATACCAAAAACCAACAACAAAAACCTACTGAAGACTGCACTTACAAAAATCTGTGCAACATATCTGGATTCCAGTTGTTAAATCACAGTGCTCTTCAGATAAACTAACCAATTTTGTTTCCATTGTTGCAAAATGCACAGTTGGAAATACACAGTTTGAGAACCATGATAGCTTTATTTTCTGTATCTAGCTAGATCTCAGATTTCACCAAAGCAGGAAGGGAAACAGGAGTCTGGTTCCTTATTTAAGGAATCAAAAACATAATTTTAAGTTGTCCTCACCTTTTGCACATGCCTCTGTCTTTACTGTTGCCATCTGTATAGTATTTTTAATGAAAGCATTTCCTCCTATCCCATTTTTATGTTAGCTTTGTTACTGATGTTTTTTACTTAACAAACCCAAATCTGTATGGAAGGGTTCCCTGCCCCACTGCTGGAGGCCTCCTCCTCACAGCTCTGCTGACAGACCAATTTCTGCACGCATTTCCTAATGAACTGCAGGCAGAAGTCAGCTGGCTTAGTTTACGTTGCTGGCAGAACAGTTTAACAGTGGTTCAAGAGCATATGACTCTGTCTGAGTGAGTCCAATTTCTCCTTAAGCCGAGATACTGTTCCCTGTTTAAGCTCCGAGAAGCTGTGGCTGGCTGGAGCTGCAGGCATTTGCACACCTGGAATTACACCTCAGAGCAATTCTGCATCTCACCTGCCCGAGCTGCAGGTGGGACACAGCCAGGGCAAACACCCTGAGGGACCTTGTGAGCTAGTGCTGGCACCAATTCCTCTGTGCCACTGTCCTTTAAGGCAGCCCCGATGATTTTTGTCTGAGTAGTGTAGTGGGAGTCAGAGCAGAACATTTGTCTGCAACCTATGAGAGACAAGCCAGAGGGACAGATAATTCATGTGATTTAGGAGCCACTGCAGCTTATTTTGTCAGGAGCATAGGTATAATTTTGTACAGCTTTTGCCTGTTCTGCTAGGCCAAATTCCCAGAGTTATGTGCAGGGAAACATTTGGCACAACTTCACTTTAAATTATTGCGTAATGTTGTCTGATATCCTACTACAAAAAGCAACTCATCCTTGTCTGGGGCCTCTCAGTCACAGCCATTAGAAATGTACAGTCCGTAAACGTGAATCAAATGATCTTTCTGCATACACATTTTCTTTGTTGCCTCCTTATTCAAAAGTATCTCTAGATTTCAGTCTGACATTCTGTATCCCTGGTGGTCTGGTAGGAAAGATTACAATTTGGTTAATTTCTCAACATTTTTTCCAGCCTCATATACAAACTAGTAAGAAGGTGAAGAATATTTTGTTCAGCAACTGTAGCAGTTGGTAGAAACTGCAAAGGATTTTAGCAGACTTTTCCCTGTCCTTGAGCAGATATGAGTACCTGCATTGACCAGAGCTGGGGTGACGAGTGTTATTTTAATTCTTTGTGGGCTTTGGGGAGAATTGTTGTGGGCTTTGGTTGGGTTTTTTTGAGGTTTCTTACACAACAATTACAAGTTTAGGACCTGAAAACCCCGAGAACAGACCAGCTGCTGACGACCTTGTCTTTACCAGACATCCCACTCAGCATTTCCTGCCATCTTTTCTCCAAATCATCCACTTGGCTGTTGCCAAGCTGCTCACTTGTTTCCAGGTGCTGCAGTTTCCAGGAGGAACCCTGACCTACAGGTGTGTGCACACGTGGTGAAACCCAAATTCCCCATTAGCTGGCTTCAGCAACACAGTTCACTTCAGGACATCCCTTCTGCTGCCTCAAGCACAACACCCTCACTCCACTGTTGGGACCACGCTACCGGATCCAACAGTATATTGGGACAGGATTCCTGGAGCTTGCCAAGAAAAGGTTACTGAGCTTACACTACAGGTCAGCAAGCTGCTGTTCCTCAAACCTCCTCCTTTTTGCTGAATCGGGTATCCAGGGAAAACCTTTCCCTCTGGTGCCCAGAGAGGAGCCCCCACCCCGCCGTATGTGGCTGCCTGCACGTTCTTGGCTCAGCCCTCACAGGCAGGAACGCTGTGCTCAGGAAAATTGATCCGGCTGAAGAAACAAGGGCATATGTGCCAGGGAGGTTTGGAGAAGCTGGATCAATTCTGTAATGCAGCTCCCTGCACAGTTGCAGGATCCTGCTGCTGCCACTGGGAAAGCTGGAGAGAGATATCATTACAGGACATCATTGTCCTTCCCATGGCAGCTGGGCTCGAGCCAGAGCACGGCGCTCTGCAATGAAGGCTGGTGTTCGTGCTGAGCACTGTGCACCATCTACAATCAAAAATACTCCTACTTGATGCTTCAAAGCCATGCAAGAAAAAAAGACAGTGCAAACAACCTCAATAGTTTTCCTCAATATTTTGTTTTACCACAGGGAAGGAGTAATATCTATCCATGGCAGAGCAGTAATCTTGAATGGCGCTGTCTGAAACAGAACGTTTCTATAAAAGCCCTCACTGAAAAAGCAAGATGTCAGCCCACCACTTTCCTCAGAAGTGCACCTGGTAGGTGCCTTACCTCCCCAGCTAAACAATAAAAAGCAGAACATTTAGTGCTTTCTATACCGAATGAAATTACAGTTTCAAAATTACCCAAAATCAATTGTATTGTGATTGACTGAGTTGCTGTGACATCAACACGATGTCTTGCAGTAACTTTTGAAATCAAATTGTAGGTTTTAATGAGAGGAAGAAACCCACACATCTAAATAACTCCCCATCTGCTCATGTGTTGTGTTAGCCTGCCATGAGTATCACTCTTTTCTCCAGGTATTTTTTTTCCCAAACCTTCATAATTTCAGTATCTAGAAGAGATTACAGTTAAAGCAGGTAGCATTAAATAGCTTCCAGAAGAAACCAAGCCACACCCCCCAGCCCTCCCCAAATAACCCCCCAAAACCAAACCAACCAAATTCACAAAAACAAAACAAAACGCAGAAGAGAAAACAAAGCCAAACCAAGCCCAAACCACCAAGAAGCAAAGCAACGCTGTTTTTGTGACTGATATTTATCACTAAATTAAAAGACAGGAATGTTAATGTTCTGCAAGGGCTGTGAACATCTGTGGAATATATCTATAAAAAGCAAGACTCGATTATGGATTGATTTCAAAATAGATTAAACAAAGCAGAAAAACATCATATTAATGACTGGAAATGCTGAAGAAACACAACAGCAGCAAAACAACTAGCAAATACCTGTTAACAACACTGTCATCTAAACCACTGGAAGATGAGCACAGTCATTTTAAGGGGTCAGATTTAAGGCTCAAGAGAAACCAGTATGGTCTCAAAGGAAAGCATGAGACTAGATTGTTATGATCTGCAAACATAGTGGAATCATGGCTTTCCAAATGAGAGTGAAACAGACCATCTTACTTTCAAGTCACATTCAGAAGGTGAATAAAAAAGAAACTGTACTTGTTTGTTGCTGATTCTAAAAAATTATGTAAGAATTTAAATGCATATTTGACAAAGGCCACTATTAGCCAATGGAATAAGAAATCAAAGAATCACCCTCCATACAGCCTTTTGCTTTGGAAAGTTAAAATAGGGTGCCTTTCCATAGCCTATGTGGTCCCTGTTGGACAGGATTACGGCACTGGGACACACGGCAGGCAATTAGATAATGTATTGGCTGCTCAGGGTGCCAAAAAAAATAAACCAGCTATGAGGGTATGACTAATACCAGACAGAATGAAATAGCTTTTCCTCACTGACAGTCATTCAACATATTTCCAAATCTGACAGGATCTCAAAATGTTACTTTCAATTCTTTCTATTTCCTTTATGCCAAAACAAACGGACTCAAGATCACTTTCTCCTTCTCAACAGTATTTCTTATCCTTTCCCATCTTACCCCAATGGGAAACTAAAGCACAGCCAGACCTTGCAATGCATGGCTCTGCAGGGATGCAGGGCACCTGGAACAGCCTGCTCCTGATACCTGGAACCACCCAGAGCCGAGAAGGTATGGGGATGGCATTGTGCCACGTCCTGCTTGTGGCCTGTGCCCCCCACAATGAGATCCAGGAATAGTTCCATTTACTGGAGGGGGAAAGTAAGCTTCCTCATTTCCCAAAGTTGCTATCTGTGAAAGCCAAGCCAGCATAATAATACCCAAATTACAGATGAAAACCAGTTGAAACTGATTTGGAGCTAATTTAATTAATCCAGTACACCTTTGGTAGAAGTAACCTTGCAACTAACAAAGGTCACAGTTCTAGCACAACATGCACTTTCTCTTCCCTTTACTTTAGATCTAGTTATTTCATATTTTATCCTTACTCCAGCTCTCCACTCTCATTTGACCCTTCCCCCACTTATTTTATTTTACACCTGTTACTCTTCATTTTACCAAGTTTCAACTGTTATTCCCCCCCACTGCTATTTCCCATTTCCTAGACAGAGACCACCACTCTGGTTTGGTAACATTGCATATGTAGTTCACATGGTATGAAATCATGAGATTCTTCAGAACACTGAGGACTCAAGACTCCTGATTACAGCTGCCAAGCATTTTCCATGTGGATATCATCATAATGTAGGCGTTCCTACTGCGTTATTCAATATACAAATAATTACACATATAGCAACAAAACCCTCAGAGATTAAATATCTTACCAATAGCCTACACGGTTTATAAGATTATAATTCCAAGCAGGAAATTCAGAGAAGGGATACATGGGTTTAAGGGTGGCTCTCCATGTTCAGCTACCTTGTTACCTGCAGCTCCCTTCTAATCAGAGGCTAAGGAAGGGCACAGTTCTACCTGCAGCATTAGCACAAATTAAACCACAAGTTCATGTGTCCATATGCCTAAAACAAAACTACCGTCCGCCTCACCAAACAGTAAACCGAAAAACGGAGCTGGATGGAAAACAGATAAAAGTTACAATGTGGATACTTTTTCCATGTTCCTTTACAGCAGACTTTCTACATCTGCATCAGCACAGCAGAGGAAGAGGGTGAATAAAACAACCGCCCGAGACAGCAAGAGCTGCTGACTCAAGTGGCCATTTGGTTTTGGCTTCTCTTAGCCATTTCCAGTGTCATTGAATGAAGTGGAGAGTGTCGATTCGCTGTCGTACCTGCAGGGTGGGAGGCTGGAAGGAGAGGAATGGCCCCAGTCAGACCCCCGAGACACACCGAGATGATGAGTTAGGACAGGCATGGGATGCAAAACGCTGATCAAGCATTTAACACACACCCAAATCCTGTTATTGAAATGTTTTACAGCTGTTTTAGGAATACTAGCTTTTATTTTCTACATCTACGATTCCTCACACGCCATCAAGAGAGTTCGGCTGCTACTGGAAGCTTAGAAGGGCGGGATATGAAAACACCCCGGAAAGTGTTTTCCCATCTTTCCCAAACACCCGGACTTGGTCGGTCGTGTCTGAGCGGCGCCGCGGGCTGTGCGTTCTGCAGGTACCGCGGGCCACAGGCTCCCGGGAGCACAGGCAGCCCGCCCTCCGTGCCCAGGCAGGCTCATGGCGGAGCACGTGGCGCACGGTGACGGTCCGGCCCTGCAGAGCCCCGGAGCTCCCGCGGCGGCTCCTTCGGCGGGGCAGGAGGCGGCCGGCACCGCGGGCGGGCACGCCCGGCCATTTTACAACCGGCTGCTCCATCCGCCCGCACGCCGCTCGGCCCCGCCGCGCTCGGACACTCACCGCGACGGGTCCGACGGGGGGCGCCGGAGTGGCCTCCCCTCCCCACAGGCTCGCCCGGCGGAGCCGCCTCTGGGCACAGCGCGAGTCCCGTCAGGCCGCTGCCGGCGGAGCCGCCCCAGGCATGGGATGGGATGGGTTTGGGATGGGATGGGTTTGGGATGGGTTTGGGATGGGATGGGATGGGTCGGGTCGGGTCCCGTCCGGTCCCGTCCCGTCCCGTCCGCGCCGTCTCCCCCACACGGCATCGGTAACCACGGCAACCTCAAGTCGCGCCGCCATTGGCGGGTTTAACGCGGGGCAGCAGCCAATGGGGCGCCGCCCCGCGCCGTGGCTGGCCAATGGGAGCGGGCTCCGGGCCGGGCGGCGCGTGACGCGGCGCGCGGGCGGGGCGGGGCCGGCGGAGCGGGCGGCGGGGCCGCCACCATGGAGACCCCGGGGTAGGGCGGGCGCGCCCGGCGGGGCCGCGGGGCCGCTCCGCGCGGTGAGTGCGGGGCACGGGGCAGGCCGCGGGCCGGGGACGCCGCGCGGGAGAGCCGGGGGGGGCTGCGGGGTGCGGCGAGGCGGGCGGCGCGGGAGGAGAGGCGGCGGACCCCGCCGGGGCATCGGGGCCGAAGAGCCGTCGTCTCGGGCGGCCCCGCGGGCGGAGCGCCGCGCACTCTCCGTGCCCGCGGGGCCGCCCGGAGCCCGGTGGAGCCGCCCGGAGGGGCCCTGCGGGAGGAGGTGCCGCCGGCCGGCCCCTGCCCCGGGCGCTGCGCGGCACCGGGCGGGAGAGCGGAGCCGGGCCCCGCCGCTGGCCGCGGCCGCGCCGTGTGCGTGGGGCGGGCGCGGCGCTGCGCCGGGAGCCGCGAGCCCGGCGGAGCCGCAGCGGGCAGGGCCACCGGGCCTCGCCGTGCCCGCAGCGCCGCACGGCGCCGGCCGCGGGGCCGGGCGGGGACGCGGCGGGTGGTGCGAGGGATGGCGGGGTCGGCGGAGCGGGCGGGGGGAGCCGGTAGCGCCGGGCCCCGCGCACCCGCTGTGCTCGCACCGGGCGGCCGCGGGGCTCGGCGTCCGTCCCGGTGTTCCCCGGAGTCCCAGGCTTCGGCTGCCGCCCCGGGGGTCCCTGACCCCGCTGCCGTCGCGGTGTTCCCTGCACGGGATTTAATTACGGATTTTTCACCCTTCGAACGACCGCAGAACGAGGCGCGCTCCCGTCGCCGGGTACCGGGGAGCCGCGGAGCATCCTCGGCCCGCGCGCCGGGAGCACCCCGGGCTCGTGGGGCTGCAGGAACTTTTTGCGGTGTTTTCTCCCCCCGACTGCGACCGCCCGCGCCGGGCTGGGAGCGGAGCGGCACGGGCGGGGACGGCCGTGGGCTCCCGGGGACGGCCGTGGGCTCCCGGGGACGGCCGTGGCCATGCCGCCGCTGGCTGAGCCTCGGGCACGCTGCAGTGTGTGCGAGAACAGAAAGTGCTCTGCAGGTGCCGGTTACCGAGTGCGGCTGCCGTGGCTTGGGCTGGGAGAGCTGGGAAATGAAGTCTCGCCGCAATAAAATAAATGCTGGTGCTGAGTGCAGGCTGTTTCAGCGCAGAAAAACCAGAGTTGATGACTCAAGTCCCCTCTGGTCCATTTCTCCTCCTGGCTGACGCTCAGAAGGCATCAACAGTTCAGGGGCAGGGATCTCGAGTGTTTCTGAGCTGCCTCTGTTTGCCCCATAGACCTTTGTACTTTTTTTTTTTTTTTTCCTAAATAGCCTCCCGCTCCCTGTTAATTTTACATTAGTCATTGCTTCCAGATTCGACTGTTTGAAGGAAAAGGTGTGGTTGGACTGTGAGCACTAGTGTTGCATGAACTGGCTTCTCTGTTTTTTCAGCGTTGTCAATTTTTGATAAATTGGAGTAGATAGAGATTGGGAGATTATGAGGATGATGATGTTTTCCCCTTGACTATTTGAAATCTACACCAAATAATTTGTTCATTGTGATAAAAATATGGGAACCTACTAAAGGTAGGTTGTTTGAATCTACTAAATATCGTTTAGTGTATGAAGAAACAGTAATTCAGTCATGTTCATCATGTTTAAAGCGTGGGGGAGTGTGTTTTGGGGGCAAAACCTTTTTGTTGGCATTTATATCCTGTAATGTAATGTTTCTATTAAACATTACAATGTTACATGCAAATAAATGTAACCTGACTGTAGAAAGGCAGATTGCAGTAACTTTCTCCTGTTGAAATTGTTTGCGAAGTGCTCTGTTGCTGCTGAAATAAGATGCTATTAATATTTTTAATTAAGGTAGAAAAGCTGATAGGCCTTTTCCAGTAAAAACTGTTTTTTTCCCTTTCAACTTGTCAGATGTTCAGCATAAACAGCAGTACTGATATCAGATGTTCTGCTTCAAAACACAGTTGGAAAAAGTTTTGGGAGAGTCATCTTCTGTGAGAGGGGAGAATTTGTTCTAATTTTTCTTAGATTGTCAACAAGATAACACCTTTTGGAGTTTGCATTTTTCAAAAGTAATTCAGGATCCTTTTATAATGAACAGCTGAATTCAGTCACACTGTAAACAAAGAAAGTTATAGGATACACTGCCTTTCTATAGAAGATTCTTGCAGTAGCAAAATAGCATCTGTAGTGCATTTTGAGGTATTTTTCATATTCAGTGATAGCATATGCTATGTACAAATAATAGTAATCTTAATTAGTAATGTGTTCTTGGTGTTTAGAAATCTGCATGCACTGAGAGAAGACTCTGGAGAAAAGCTGCATTTTAAATTAACAGAAAACATAAATAAGAACTTCATGTACTTCTGCTTCACTTTATTTCAATACATTTAGTACAGACAAGGAGCTAAAGCTGTTCTAAACGATGGGACTGTGTGAGTCATGTCTTAATTTTGTTATGGGGATTTTTTTTTTCTTAATTGTGATGCTGAAAATAATCGAGTCCTGCAACATTTGGTTATTTGTTTGGCACAGGAAAGCAGTGGCTAGTTCAGGGAGTTCAGCGAGCTTAACATTAGTTAGCTTCAGTACCAGGGCATACTTAGTGTAATATGCTACAGAAAAGGCCCCTAAAAAAGCAAGCAGAGCTCATGATACTTATCTGGGAAAGCACAGTTGTAAGCCTGTTATTGGCCACAGTCTGTATTGCTGTCAGTTACTTTTCTGTCATTTTCAGTCAGATCAGCGAGTCTGCCTGGGTTACATGGAATTGCTGTGGATGAGCAGCTGTGCTCCTTTTCAGCTGCCCATGGTGTGGTGGAGCAGAGCAGTCCTGGGAGCAGAGAGCTTTCCTGGCAGGCTGCAAGGGCCCAGGAGCTCCGTGGGGTCTCCTGCCAGGCTGCGGGGACAGCGCCTTCTGCCACCTTGTACAACCAGCACCTGGACACCTCCTCCTGCAGAACCTGTGTTGGTGCGGGTCAGAATTCTGGAATTTTCAGCATTTTTGGTTAGGGTTGGTGAGGTTTTTTCTCAAGCAAAAATAAGATGTCAAATCCTTATGAATATGGTGTGTACTGTCTGTCCAAAATTAAACTGGTTCGAACTTTAGTGATGAGGTGGGAAAAGAGAATGGAGCTGGAGGGGATGATGGCACCGAGCAGTCTCTGGCTATGCTTGGGAGCTTTGCTGATTCTCAGCTGCTTTTCCTAAGGCCTGTGACATGTCCTAGTTCATTGGTTAACTTCTCATGTTCTTTTATCCAAACAGAATACTCATTTATTCTGCTCGGGGGAGGTTTGCAGAGGGAGGGGAGGAGGTGGATAAAGACAGCCAAAAACTGCCTCCGGTGACCTTCCCAAAGCTTTTGCTTGCATGGAAGAAAATCCCAGTGTCTTGTCAGTTAAATCTCTGCAGCTGGCAGCAGTGTTCAGACCTTTGCTCCTCTCCCTCTTGCTGCCCTTAGTACATCTCCTTTATTTCCAGGCAGACAAGAGAGGCCTGGATTTCAGGAGGAAGGAAGGAGTCCATCACTTTCACAGGAGATTCTTTTCTTTTTTGGTAGTGGAATCCATGACTGTGTCGTTTAAAGGGAAGGCTGAAGTAGAAGAGTCTGTGAGTGGTGTCTCACGGCGGCTCAGCTGGGCCATAGGAGGCTGTGGATGTCAGCCTTGGAGCAGCCGTGTGTCCAGGGCCAGGGAGGTGACTCTGGCACAGGCTTGTCCTCCTTTCAGGATGGGCTGTGTGAGTCAGCTCTCCTTTCCTTCCTGAAGAGCGCGTGGTGTCTGCTGCGAGGGCAGGACAGGAACCAGCCCGGCCAGTTCTCTGTGCCTCTCCCTGCTTTTCCTCCCTGCCAGAGGGAGAGCAGAGCCTTTGGCTGGCAGGATCCATGGAGAATGCCTGGGGCTATCTTCAACTTTCTCGTCCTCTTCTTTGGATCCCACTCTTACAGGGAAGCAAAGGCAACAAAAAATGGGGAAAATCCATTCTTTGTGTATGGTATCTTTAAACAAGGTGCCATTTTAACAGAGTTTTTATAAAAAGGCATACTTCTGTTACACGTGTTTTCCTACTTTCATTTTAAGCAGTTTTAATATATTAAGAATAAGGAATTTTTATTTTTCTCCAAAATGTCTCTATGACTATCTCTTACAGATCTTCCCCCCATTTTTTTTTCTCACTTTGCACAATGATTTAGAGATCTCTTACCTAGCACTAGGAACTGAACACCAGTCAACTTTCTGTTTAATTGATTTTAAAATAATTTAAAATATGTCTTTATTGTAGTGGAGAAAATGAAACTGGGAGTTGTTACTTTGAGAGTCATAAAATCATTATTCAAGAAATAAGTAAAATTAACTCCCCCATGTAGTATTCTAACTGAAATGTAGTGTGTTTTTGTGAACCTTCAGTTAACATTATAGTTGATCTAATGTTTTGATTGGTATTGTGATGAATTCATTAATAAAAAACAGAAAGGAATGAATCTATTGTAAATTCTTTGAAGGTGTACGGGTTGAAACTTGCTTTCTGCATCACAGCTCAGTGGGGGGATTTTTAATGTATTTACTGTTTGTGCCATGTGTTGGTGGTTGTGGGCAGTGAATGAAATTCCCCTGTGGCTCTGGGATCTTTGGGATGTGTGAGGCAGGTGGTTCAGAGCCTCTGTGCAGGTTGTGGGATGAACTGGCCTGCAGGGTTTGCTGAGCTTGTGCAGGGTTTAGGGCACCAGGTCGCCATTCTCTGATGAGTGAGGTACATCTTGGAGCACTGCATGAATGAGCCCTGATGGGGTTTGCTTGTCTTGGGGCACCTGTGCTGGCTGCCAGTGGGGACAGCTGCATCAGGTTGGTCCAAGGAATGCCCTTAGACTCTGGGGCCACCTCCAGAGGCAGCAGGAACAAGAGGAAGAATGTCCTGGGAAGAGGTGGAGGGACTGAAGGAAGGTAGGGACAGTTTCCCTAGTGCCAGGTAGAGCAAGGAGTAGCAGAGGTCTGGGAGCAAGTGAGGAAAAGAAGGAGCTGTGGTGTCATGCCGAACATCACCTTTTGTTCCATGAGGTACAGCTGTAAGGAACAAGGAAGAAACATTAGAAAATTTCTGGATTTCTGTTCGTTTCTGTGGGTGCCAAAAACCTTTCCTGTCTTTATCTTCTTATCAGAAGCTCCTCGTGTTCTGTCTGTGGTGTGGCAAGCCAAAGGCTTTCATCTGGGCTATGCCTCTAACAGGTTTTTATAAATACATACTCAAAAGCGTTTGCATTACACATGTCCAAATAGAAAGCACCTAATCTGTCCCTTAGTTTGCTTTATATGATCTTACTTAATGCCATCTGTCCTAGAAATCTATGTGAATGGGAGATTTCCAGTTTGTGGTGGATTTCTATCCTCTTCTCCAGAAAGGCAGCAGCAGGCAATGCATCCTAGGTGCTTCAAAAGGAAACTTTTCAGTTCCAAACCTTCACTGTCTTGCCTTAGCAGAACTTGTTGTTGTGTAGCCCAGGAATTAAGTATTGGCACATTTGTTATCGTACAGGTAAATCTGATAGGTGAAAAATAAAACCAAGTCATCTCTCTCTGCAACCATTTCAGACAACTGATAGTTCTTTAATCTCCATGTCAATGTGACAGGCTTGAAGCTGAAGCATTTCATTCATATCTTTCACAAAATAAACCCAAAGTGGTATATGTAATGTAACTGATTTCAGTGGCTTCTGGACAAGTGGAGCACTGGACTGTTAATTGGAGACATTCTGTCTACAGGCATGTTTATGTAATGGTGTTCAACAATTGTCTTCTAATTCATGCTCAAGTCTTGTGTGGCATCTAAAGGTTCATAGGGAAACAGATCTCAGAAAGAGTTAGTATTTTCATCATGTTTTTATTTAAGAACAAAATTACCCTATATTCTTATTGAGAAATAACACAACAGTATTTAAATTATAGTATATTGTGAAAGGAGATTTTATCTGTATCATACTGGTGCCTAAATTCCAAATTGACATGGCCCTCTGTGAAGCAGAGGGAAGTTCATGCTCCATGTGGAGCTGACACAGGCAGAAAGGCAAAACTTAAACTGATGAATCGACTGGAGAAGATACCAAGAACGTGCCTTTTTGTAACACACACCTAATCCAGGCTGCTTGTGAGCCAGTACTAAGCCTGGGCTGCTGGGCTGTGTAATTTGATTCAGCCTTAATCAAAGGTACACTGACAGAACTTGCCACCTGTTGCTGTTCCATAGCCTTCATATCCAGCTTTGTCCTCATAACTAATGTAATAAAAATATCCAGTTCCATATTTCAGCTGAAATTGAAAATATTGGCAGTGAGATGACTGATACAATGCATCATTTGTTGCTGGGAGCGTGTTTTTATATTTTGGATGAGAGATGAAAAAACATTGAACCCAGAAATCTCAGACTGGCTTGTAGACTGGTGAGATGTGCCTGTGTTTGCTCTGTGTTATTTGCACTATCACATGAAAGAAAATGCTGAGTTTTCTTAGTTTTGCTGTTGTTCCTTAGCATAAATCATAGCAGCAGCATACACTGAGATTTGGGAAATTTTACTGCAACTAAATACATTATTTTCCAGAATACTTTAAAAAAAAACACCTAATTCAGTGTTTTTCACTGAATAGACAGACTGGCAGAAAAACTTCATGTGGTTCAAGAACTTGATACTTCTTAAGGAAGTTCTGAAGTTCTGGTGGAGAGCACTGCCTGTTGCAGGATGCTTTTTGTTCAGGCTGATGTACTTAGCCTTTCAACACTCAGCGTTTTTTAATTTAATTGTGGAACACAGGTTATTTGTAAGCAGAAAAAAAAAATCACCAGATCATGTAGTGGCAATGAGATAAAATCAAAAAACTGTAACAATGAAAGACCCAAATTCCAAAACAAAAAGCTCATTCTGAAGATATGCAGTTAAAAAGTGTGGAATTAGCAAGGTGCTCTGAATCCAGGAATTGAATTTGTCTATGAGCTACTGAGTTTTATTTTGGCCAGCTTGAGTGCTCTGAAAGGAAACACTGACTGTCCATCGGGAACTGCACTGATCCAGTCTGGAAATGGAGCTGCGCAGTAGAGGAGGATAACAGTTTTTGTTAAACTTAATGCTGTTATCCGCTGTTCATATTGGCTAGACTTTAAATATCTTATTTACTGTTGTAGATACAAAAGAATATAGCCTGAATCACAACTTCCCACTTTTAGGTGGTGTGAAGTGTATTAGATTTAGGAAGTCTTGCCTTGTCAGAATTCCAACAAATGCTGTCTTAGTGATACAGTTCATTGTATTAGTTAATAGGTCAATACAAGTTAATATAAGTTAATATGTTAATATTGTATTACTAGTGTATTGATTTAATACATAATATAAATAGTAATATATTTCAGGTTGAAATTTGAAATACTAAAGGAAGTTACTTTTTTTTAGATAGCAAAGATAATTCAAGTTATTGCAATTTTTCCAGAATTTTCCTTTGTTTTCTCCGCATCTCAATACGCCACAGGAGTCATATTGCAACAGAACAGAAATGGTTTTCTATGGCAATATTCCAGGTTTGTTTTTTTTAGAAAGTTGAAAAGTCTGCTTTATGTGCAGCAGTGCGCACTGTGGGATGATGTTTTCACCTGGAAGCGTTGCCAGCTCAAAAGTGAGCGCTGGGGCAGGGTGTGTTGGTCACGCGTGTGCAGGCGGAGCAGCCGCGGCAGCTCCAGCTCAGAGCGCCAAGGACTGCATGAGAGCCCAGCTCAGTGTGCACCGATCCCCTGTGCCAGGCTGGGGCTGCTGCAGGAACACCTGGAACCCTCAGCTCTTCACCGAGAGCTGCAGGAACACCTGGAACCCTCAGCTCTTCACCGAGAGCTGCAGGAACACCTGGAACCCTCAGCTCTTCACCAAGTGCTGCAGCTGTTTTCCCACAGTTTACTGAATCCTGTCTTGCTAAACTGATGGTTCTCTGACTTGGTGTTGTGATTGAGCATGGTGAAAACAAAGGATTCTGCTGTGCAGCCGCTTTCTGTGTTTTGAAGCATAAACATGGCCTTTTTCCTCGTGCATGGGAGCTGATTGATGACGCTGTAGAAGAATGTCCCGGTGTGAGAAGCTTCCTTCAGCTGCGCGGCACTCAGGAAGGCCTCGTTCCACAGGCCCGCAGCTGCCTTCTGCTGGTATGGAATGTTCTCACAAAATGAAGAACTGCTAACTCTGAGCAGGTCATTTCTGGAGATGCTCCTGCTTCTCTTGGAGCTGATAATTGGTTCTTCCTTCCCTCAGGTTCCCTGACACAAGCAGGCCTTTGGAAGAGCTTGTTACTGTTGTCTGCATGGCAAACAGCCACCTGCCTGTGAGGGTTCCTGTGAGGCTTTTCTTTCCAAATATCTGACTTGTCTGTCTCACTTCCAAGTCTTTAGTGGGCGAACCTAGACATGTTGGAGGAAGGGGAGACAGGATGTGCTGCTGCATGGATTGTGTTTGGCTGTTTCCCTCCTTGCACAGGATTTCATGGATGCTGCCTTAGCTTTGAACTCCTGACTGAAAACTGTCCTCTAGCTGACTGAAATGGTTTGCATCTTGCACAGAATTATAGCCAGAATAGAGATTTTTATCTTGGAAGCAAAAATGCCTTGTAAGTCCAGAAATTCAAGGGTAGTGTATCCTTTTCCCTAGTACAAACACGAATACTACATGTGAAAGCTCTGCTATGCCATGCTGCTAATGCCCAGGAACTAATTAACAACCAGCCCCAGAGCCTCTGCTCTGGCAACTTATGACAGCTTGGGGCAGGAGGAGAGTAGGGATGTACTTGTGATGTCTAAACAGGCTTCTTAACTTTCCTAAATTTTTACATTTATTTTATCAACCCTCCCATTGTACTGCTGTATTTTGGATTTACACTTGTCAATAGGTTTTATTATTTCTTACACCAAGGTATGAGGTGAAAATCCTTATAGAAGAGTTTAGTCTGTTTTAATTCAAAACTGTTAAGCTTGCTCAACCTGTATTTCAGAATCAAGTTTTGGTTGGTTCTAGACATCAGATGAATAACCACTGTTCTGCAATGTCTTTTGTTGCAAGAGTCATTTGTACTTAAGAGCTTTTAAAAAGATTCCCTACAGAATACGGGGAAAAAAACTTCTGGGAAACAGCCAATTCTTGGTGTTCCTTCAAAGTATTTATCCATTTTACACAGCTTTTAAAAAGATATTATAAGCTGGAATATATCTCCTTTACAATTACATCCCCATAATTTAGCTGAATCTAGTAATTCCAGACTGGAAGATGCTGTGTTTGTGCAGCTTGTGGAGGCTGGGAGAGCCCCGGGGTTCCCACTGCTCAGGTCCCTGTCAGTGGGGATCTGAAGGCTTTGTGGATAGCTGCTTTACCATGTGCTTGTGATATTTGGATCTTTTCAGTCTCTGAAATGGCACAATTCAGTGGGAAGACAATGCTTTTCACTGAGGATATGCTGTTTTTTGAAATCCAGTGGCTGTTAACGCATTGGCTGATCTCTCACATAGTGTGTGGAGTGAGCAGCTCTCTGTTCTGTAGTGTTGGGGACTTAGTTTGCCCTTCAAAGGCCCTTACTGTACAGCTTTGTATGCTCCAAAGTTCAGACTTCTTGCCAGTCTACTTTTTCAATATGAATGTGAATCACTTTGGTGTTGTGTTAAATTTGTGAGACTTAAAACTTCACAGATTTGTGAACACTAATGGCATCCTTTCAGTTTTAGGTGTGCATCAGTTTTTTCACCCAGTTTTCCTTGAAACAAAAGCTGGTGTTTGCTATGATTAATCTTGTCCAGGATACTGGCAGTGGGCCTGTGAAACTGAGGTGGTGTTAATCCCTGGCTTTATTTCTGTTTTGCCTTTTGTCTTGAAGTGTGTTTTGGGAGATGCAGTGACTGTGCCTTTCACTTGGCTGACATTGATGGTTTCTTCTTCTAGGTGAAAGAACACGTCTGCCAAACTTCCCGCAGTGTAGGATGTGTGGGTTTCCATGGCAGGTTCAAAGAGAATGGTGACTTGGGTGTGCAGTGGCTTGGGTAGGAGACAATCAGCATCTCCCCCAAGTTATTGTTTATCATGGCATAGCTACAGCTATGATGCTCATTTGGGTGGGTTAGAGCAGCTATGGCCTTGACTTGCTCCTGCACTGGACAGACAGGGTCAGATCCCTCTTTATCCCAGATGAGCTTAAACCAAGGTATGAAGTCTTGCCACAGTACTAGAGGAGGGAGACATTGACTTGAACCAATGGTTTTCACATGCCAGCTTGTACTTTTAATGAGGTGGGACCTGAATGTGTGATTTTGTGGGTATGCAGAGGTACCTGGCATAGCTGGAGTGCTATGGGTGGGTGCTAAATGCAGGAATAGCCTTGGTTGTTAGTTGAGGTACTGTGTGAAGATACAGGTGCATATTTAATTAAATAGTCCTAACTGAAATGGCCCTACCACATGAGGAAACCAAGCAAATCACCTTGATTTGACCTTAACATTTTCCAGTTGCAGAGATGCCAGCAGAATGTGAATCAAAACAGTAAACATCCCAGAGGAGCCAGCTATTTTCTGCTGGTTTAACTCTGATTGAAGGAGTTTGACTTCCCTTAAGGTAGATATGATTTTACTTGTAAAAATAAGAAAAAATAAGTGAGATGTACCAGTATGATAGGAACCCTCTCTATGGACCCTAACACTGCAATTATAACAGTGGAGAAAATAGCCACCAGTAATTCTAATCTCAGATGGTACATATTTACCATAGTTTTTACTTTTCCAAAATGATCATTTCTCTGGGAAATCTCCTAATTTGTAGTTACAGTGATGAATTTCTTTATGGTCATTTAACACCTGTTTGGTCTTTCTAAAATGTTTCCTTATCCATATTTTTACACGCAAATATTCATAGAAAACAATATCTTCTCAGTTTCTATTTTGAAAGGTTTCTGGTGACAAAAAAGGGAAGCTTTGGTTTCTTTATCATCATGACAGCCTTTGAATTCAGGCAGACCAGCAGAACCAATGAAATGTGATAAACAAGGCCTGTGCCAGGTGCTGAGTTAACTTTCATTTCATTCTAATGGGAGCAACACTTCAGATTCTCTGCTGGAGGTGTGTTTTTGATGCACTCTACAATAACATGTGCCATCACTGTGGTCATCTCACAGGAGCAGCTATGTTCTTGTCTCCAGTTACCGCTTGGTGATGACCTTGCTGCCTGTCACAGAAACTTTCTTTGGTCACTGTGACTTGCGTAAAGAGCATTAGCAAGATTAATGCCCCATGCCCTTCTTGCCTACCAAAACCCCCCACACTTGGAAGATACGAAGGCCTGTTATTTTGCCGGTGTTAAATGTGATTAATGACAAGGGAATTCCTAGTGGAGAAACTTCTCTCCAGATGGGGCTCTGTGTTAATTCTATTTTTTTGTCTTCCTTCCCTTAAGCAGGCTACATACATAATCACTGTCATTTGACAACAGAGGCTGTGTTTACCTTTGTCTGACTGAGGTACCTGCTGGGCTGTTACCTGGCTGTGTTTTGTCTGCAGACAGATGTTTCTGTCATTCTTAGTTTCTGTGCTGCTTTAGCAAGCCCTGGTTGGCTTGCTTGTCTCTAGCTTTCTCATTACTCCATTATTATTTGACTTGGAAAACAGCAGCAGACAGGTAGATTTCTCCTCTCCCCTTAGGCTAGGAAGGGAACATCAACCTTCTTTTGCATTTGTATCTCTTCTAAATGTAGGTGTGCTTCCCAGATAAGGAATCCTCTGTTAGCTTGGTTGCATGCCTGTGTGTGTCATCCCTTCCACTGCTTTGGATAGCTATGGATTTATTTGGGAGCAGGAGCATCAGCTCTGCTGGGTTCAGCTGGTTTGTGTCACGACATTGTTTTCTATTTTGTAAGACTGGTTCTTCTCAAATCCACCACTTAAGTTACAGTTCTGCCTACTTGAATTATCTTTCCATTTAGAAATTGAATCAGTCCATAATGACATGCTTCATGGCAATTTTGGCAACTAATTTTTTTTCTGTTCTTTTAGGCTTGAGTTTGTTGAGTAATCTTTTTTATTTAACTGCTTTTTTCTTGTCACCATATCCATTAAATTAATAGCTGTGCCCCACCACTGTGCTGATCATTCATGCTTCCATTGATGTCCAGAGCAGCTGGGTCTTACAGGACCAAGATTCCAGTGGTTTCTGTTTCTAATGGAGATCACACCCTGAAGTGTGAGTGGCCACTATGAGCAGCTCTCTCTACTCTAGGAGATTGAACCAGTTAGTGGTTATGCTGTAATCAATATCCTTTGTCATGTGAAGGAACTCCAGTTACAAAACTAAACAGCCTCCAGAGAGGTAATTTCTATGACTTCTCTTGGTGATATGATGAATTTGAATTTTGCCTTGGTCAGTGGGTCTTACAATTCACTGGTGGATTAAGATTCTAACTACTAAACTGCAAATACGACAGAATTCTGTTGTGAAGATAGCTTACTAAAGAAGTAAGTAAGCCAGCTCATTCCCTTCTTCCAATTCAGAGCTCACTTTCTGGTGTGCCTTGATATGCATAATGGCTACCTTCTCAGGCAGCTGGACTTCTATGTTTTCTGGTTTTTTCCTTTTTTTCTGTTGAAAGTTGGTAGCTTTGAACATGCTGTGCATTGCACCAGTGGAAGTTTTTCAATCTTTTGCTAAGAGGTTGTCAGTGAGGTTGGGTCATCAGTTCTTCAGCATTCAGTGTGAAACCTGCAGTTCATATTGCCATTCCAGCAAACAGTTTCATTTTCATGAAGACTTACTTGAGGATAATGGAGTCTAAAGCCTTGTCCCACCCCTGCATGGTGTTTGTTGGTGACAGGTGTTGAACAGGTAACCAGCCTTGTGTCAGAGCTTTGTCCTGTGCCAGTTCTACCACCTTTTCCTTTCTTTAAATGTTCTCATTTCGCATTCCTGTGCAGGACAGGGGTAGTGTTGGTAGTGATCTTGGTTTTGAAAGAGTATCAGATTAGCTGAGATGAGGGCTGGCTCCCTGGCACTGCTTCTGGCCTTGGAGCCAGGCCTGACCCCAGAGGCACAGGTGTACCAGCAGTGCCATGGTGCTTCTGCCATCCCTGGTGCTGGGCCACAGCAGCAGGGTGGGGCAGGACAGTACTCCTGGGAGGAAGCCTGGGTGATTCTGGGCTGGATTATCAGCCTGACGTGGTTCTGCTCAGCCTAGTGCTGTGTTTGGGTGGTAGCTGCCCTGCCTCGAGTGAGCTCTGCTCAGGTCCCCGAGTGCCCAAGGGCAGCAGGTCTCCAGGATGTCACCCCAAGACACAAGGGCGGGGTACTCTGTCAGTTCAGTTGTAAGTAAATGCTGTCTTTTAAGGTGACCATAAATGACAAGGGACTTGTTGGTTATTCCTGGGCATATCCTTCCTGTGGCTCACCAAGAGGATGTTGACAGGCAGCAGCAGCAATGGTATTAGGGACAGATAAAAATGGGACAAGGTAATGCTGTGCATGTTTATGCTGCTGTACGGGAATGTGCTGATCTGAAGTCTGCATTAATAACCTTGCTGAGGGCTACTTTTAAGACATATAAAAAAAGATATTGACAGTATTTGTCGGAAGATGTGCTGAGTATTGTTTGGAATTAACCAGCAGCATTACTGTAGAGAATCAACTTATGAAACATATTTGCCATTTTAAAGCAGCAACTTCTTTGAAAACCTTATTTGAAGAAATGATTATGTGTAGACTATATATATGTGTGTGTGTGTATATATGACATTTTTCATTAAGTTTTTATTGGGCTTTGGTTTGACAAAAGAATTGTGGTGTTACACACTTCTTTTAAACACAGTATGTGTAAGGTGGATTTTTGAGCCTCCTTTTGCCCCTCCTTGATAGGCATGTTCACATTTGCTCTGGTATTTGCAGCTTTACCTCTCAGGTCATGTGAGAACTGAAGTAATAGAGAATGTCCTATATTAAGTTACAGACAAAAACCAATAGCTTGAATCTCTGTAGAACTCCTGTGCTCTTGCTGAAAAGCTCCATTTTAAATGTTTTGGATTTGAGGTGGTCTTTCACAAATAGTCAAGAAAATGCAATTAGGTGGATAAGCATTCTGTTACAATCCGTAATTTATGCTGTCTGTGATACTGAGAAGATAACTAAGCAGCTGCCTTGGAGCACCTTACTGAAATGGTTCATTTTAGGTGGCGTAAATGGTTTGTGTGCCAAGTATTTTCAAGTTCTGCAATACAGTAATTTGGGTGTTGGTGGATTCCTCCTCCAGTGCTGGATCCTGCCGATGGGGGCTTGGGCACTGCTTGGCCTGGAGCTGTTCCTGCCCAGTGCTCTGCTGCACTTCACATCGCCCAGCAAGGACAGCTCAACAGCACTAGCTGAAATTGCATATATTCTTATGAAGCTGAAGTAAGACATTCTAAAAATGGAAAGATATGCTTCTAACTACAATTACCCCTTAAGCATTACATAAAAGAGCAATAAAGAGCAATCTCACAAGTGGTGGAAGTGCATTCTTTTCTGCTGGTGTCATCCAGGAGTGTATTTCCTGAGTTGTTGTATTGACATTCTCCTGGACTTGCAGAGAGCAAGCAGGAGCAGGCTTTCTCAGGTTTGAAAGTGGAAATCCCCTGAAACACTAATTAATTATTATATTTTTTTAAGACTTAAAATTGCATAATTTTCCAGCTCCCTCTTTATTACTGAGAGGCTTTGCTTTTGATCACTGATTTTTAAACCCTTCATTCTGAGATTTTTGTTACAGCATAGTGAAAATAACTGGTTGAGTTTGTATCTTCATTGTTGGTAGAGTTGCTTATTTAAATATATCAGTGTTTAATAATCAGTATCAGTCAGGCATATCTAAATCCTAAGTGTGAACATTTAATTTTTTTCTATTATGTGTGGTTGTGAAATGATCTAAAAAATCATGTTTGTTTGAATTTCAAAGGGCAAAAAGGAACCCCAGTATTCCATTTAGAGAAGACAGCAACTCTTACATTGTTGTTAATGTCATTTATATTGTCTGATACTGGCAAGAAGGTAGCTATAGCTCTTAAATATTATCCTTGATTATTGCTTTGTCTTTCCTGCAGTGACTTCAGTATTTTGGCTGTTACTGCTTTTCCCAAAAGTCTTTGCTTTATATCCAAACACAAGCAACTTCTGCATAAAGTTTGCATTGCTTTAGTTGCTTTCTTCTGACTTTTCAGTTGATCCAGCTTGAAAGTGAGTGCCCAAAACTTCAGTGAAGCAGTGTGGGAAGACTGTGCATTTTCAATGCAGTGCAAAATGGAAAAGAAGCAGACAGGATCAGTGAGGTATCTTTTCTTTCTTTTCCCTTTTTTTTCTTTGCCATGGTAAGGTGATTACAGGCATCCCAGCTCTGTGTTTTCCTCAGAGCTGTTGTTCTGCTGGATCTGCTGCAATGCAGGACTTGGTTCTCTGTGTCACCTGCATCACCTGGAGTGTGGGTGAGGCAGGGTTATGTGTGGGAGGTGATGTGAAACGGGGTATTGCTGGGGTCGACACAAAAACTTCAGTGTTTGGTGGGAGTTGGGGTCAGCTGGTTTTGAGCTTGCTGTTTGTTTTAAGCTGGATTCTCCTGTAGTTCCTGAGCTCTGCATGCTCTGTGTGTCCCCTGCCCCAGCCATGCCCTACGAATGCCCGTGAGTGCCAGCTTCTGGCACAGCTGGAGCACTCCCAAGCTGCAAGTGAACTGCTGCTTTGCTTTCAGCTTCCTCAGGAGGTGCCCTGGTCACCTCTCTTTTCCCCAGTTCTCTCACCTGGGCTTTCTTGGTTGCATCTCACAAAGCCATGTGGCAGTGTCAAGGCTTCACACAAATGTGTTTCTCTACTGCTCTTGTCAGAGAACAAAATAAGGTAGATGTTATAAAACAGTCCCACACTCTTTCCTAACACTTGAAGTTCTAGTGCCTGATACTGGTTTTGGTGTGCTTAATTGCCCTGCTCGGGAATTAGCATGTGACTAGAATGTGGGGCAGGGAATTTAAAGGCAGAAATAAGATTGATGTTGTTGTGACAACTATTTGACATTCCTTTGATGTTAACTTTTAAAATACTTTTGAGTCATGCTTTCAGTCTTTCAGGAACTGTGGCAGGAAAGCTTTTTCAATTGCATCTCCAACTGGTAAACTTTGATGCAAAATGTTGCCATCTCATGACAAAATTGCATGCCTTTAGCAGATTTTATGGGAAGAAATCTTTTCCACTGCCAGAAGAAAATCACATCTTAGGATCTTGTTGTGCTGCATAAAGGTGCAGTTCTGCCACACAGCAGGAAGCCTGTGAATGCTGTTCTTAAAGTTTCTCCTTGTTTTAACTGAGCATCAGCAAAGAATCATATGCCTTCATTCAGTATTTGTTCTGCTTCTTGACCATTTCCACACTTAATCTTCATTCCTTCAATATGTACTTTTCTGTGTCTCTGAATTTTTTTGTTTCTGTGTGCTGGATTGCCTACATTTTGCCCAGTGGATGTCTCTTTTGGAGTCTGGTTATGGTTATTGACATTATTTAATGTACCGTTAACCTGAATTTTTTCTCCTCTGGCTCTTCTGCAAAAGGTTTCCCTGCCTAGACAGACACTTTAACCTGAACCTGCCTAATTTTGTAGTTGTGTTTCTGTTACCTACCCCTGCTACAGGAAGGCATATGGATCATTTAGATGGGAACAGTTCGTGTGATTTTGTGTTTATCAACATTGGCTCGTTCATCTTTCTTTGTGGTTTTCCTCAAATTACTCAGTTGTCCTTGATCTCCTCTAACTGTGATATAATTTGTAAATTTTGGTGTTCACAACTCTTCGTCTCTTCATAAACTGTTAGTAGAAATACTAAATTCTCTATAGAGTAATGTGTAATCCTACTACCAGTACTTTTATTTTTGAAAAGTAAACAAAATCAAGTACACTTCAGAAAAATAATACTAATCTTTGGGATATTGGAGGACTGATAGAAGTATTGGTAATTGTGGCCTTAAAACTCAGATGCTTGTTGTCTAATTCTTATTTTTTTTTCTTCTACATTCAAGTTTTTTTTTAGCTTCTAGCTTGGAGAACAGAAGAGGAGAGAGCTTAATTTGCTTAAATGTAAAAGTTTGCAGGTAGAGTGTTCTTGGCAGCAAACAGAGATTTGCTGTGCAGTTCTATTTCAGGGCAAAAGGAAGAGTAAACTGTAGCTTAGTAATTGATAAAACTTCATTTTAGTAAAATTTTTTGCTAATCCAATGCTATGCTTATTGGAAAACAGTGATATTCCTCAATCTACGTTTATGGCATGCAAGAATTAGACATTTCTGTAGTAGTCATTTGAGCAGGAACATCCACAGGTAGCACTGAAGAATTGATAAATGTATCCCCAATAAAAGCAGCGTTTCAGCACCATCAGTGTAGCAGGGGGGGCTGTTGTCCCTGCCAGAGGCAGCCAAGCCGCTGCTGGTGCGTGGCTCGTTCCCGAGGCACGGCTGTCCCTGCAGATGTGGAGGCTGTGGTGCCAGTGAGCACAGCTGTCCCAGGGAATCACAGCTGGCTGGCTTCTAAAGGCAGGGTATGACCAGGGTTGGTAGTGTCCAGCTCCAGACCATCCCAGGGGTACATGTGACTCCACATCGCTCGAAAACTGGCATTGTCCAAACAGGGAGAGCTGTGGAAGTCTGTAACTCTCCAGCTGTCTTTTGTAATGGGGGTTGTAGCTGATAATTTTTATAATTGAGAAAATTTTTTGTATAATGAATTTTTTTCAAATGTGCTGTATGACAGAATTGAGAAGCATACTTTTATAATGACATATAACACAGATTTGGGTTGCTAATACTTCCAGCTGAGGCACGTCTGCCTGCAGGTAGTGAGCATTCTCTCTAGCAATAACATAGTCACACTTCAGCAATAACGTTGCTAGGAGAAAATACAAGTAGAAGTTGAACAGCAGCTGCAGCCGTTGCTGTGATTGGTAGCGGTCACATTTGTACTTCGAGCCATTCTCATTCTAATTGCCATTTGCTTGTTTGTAGGAGTTTTCAGATGGGAGATGGAGCAGGTACAGGTTTGGAGCTGGGGCACAGGGCAGCATGCCTGTACTGCAGGCTCTCAGCCATCAGTGTGCAAGTTACGTTGTTCTGTGATAGTCATTCTGAAGAACTTCACGCCTACGTTAATTGCATCTATTCCAACACGGAACTGAGAATTTATCCTTCTGTGCATGGTTGAATGAGTAATTGATGAATGCCTTTGTCACCTGACAGTCTGTTTGGAAAACCTAAAATCCTTCTGTGATGCTGCATTTCCCTCCTCCCCCTCAGTCTGTGATAGAAGAGAGACTGAACTTTATCCCTCGAGATCAATCTGCTGTCTGCTAATCTGCAGAGCTGGCTTTGAGCACTGTGCTCTGGTGAGGCTGTGTCCAATGGCAGTGGATTTGGATACCTCAGCAAAAAGAGCAATACAGACGTGGGATGGCCCAAAGGGAAGGTTCAGATTTGGGGGTCTCTTCTTACTAAAAAGTCATGGAGCCTTGTTGACTTAAACTGCTGAAAACTCTATTTATTGCTGTTTAGCTTCTCGTACTTCATATGTTTGCAAAGTGTAAATGCTCTTCAGACATCCTTCAGATGACAAAGAGGCTTCTTTCAGGTGAGCTACAGACAGTGCCTCAGGCCTTGAAGAACGTGGCTATAAATATGTCTTTATTCAAAATGGTTGTCTTGCTGTACATGTCTGATGCCTTCTGGTGAATGGTTAGTTTGAAAGCTATAAAAGATATTAGTCTCGTGAGCATGTTACAACTAGATATTTGTGGATGTAGAATCTTGCCTTCTCACTGGAGTGGAGTTAAAGCATGTAGACATCAGCCAGAAAAAACCCAAAGAAACAAAACTGTCTATTCCTAGGAACTGTAATAAAAATATTTCTATTGAAAAGCTAGGGTAATGTACATTTTAAGATTTTAATCAGGACATAGTACCAAATGGTTTTTAAACCTGCATGTTTTTAAGTAAAAAACAAAATCAAAACAAAAAGAGGAAAAATATATCTTGTAAAGAAAAAGGGATTAGATAAAATAAAAAGGGCTAAATATAGTGGTAAGTCAGTTCAAACACATCTCCCACATTTCTCAGGCAGCAGGTCAGGTGTGTGTAGGTTTCCTTTTTGAAAGTCTGCACAACTGTGCAGGTGGTTTTTTTTCCAGCCCTTACTGAAGTCAGTTTCTTCCATGTTTTCATCAGATAAGTGTTTATTTTCCTGCTTTCACCCTTAAGTCTGCATGATCTTGTGCACTACTAATGTCCATAAAGAAAATGTATCTCCAAACAGAGTGACTAGCCTGTGGCGGGATGTTTGGAGTATCTTCCCGTACTGCATCTGGAAATTTCAAACCCTGCTTTTTATGTAAATGCCGGAGCCATCTTTCACAGAATCCATTTTTAGTTGCTTGCATCATCTTTGCAAGTGGGTAAGTTGTGATCTGCTGCCTCTGTATCCAAACACGTTCTGCAGGCTGGCAGACAGAACGCAGAGCGTGGCTCGGTTGCAGGAAGCTTGAGCTGTGAATCCCTGGCTGGTTCTCAAGTGAGCAGCATGCTGCCTTGCAGCAGGGTGCAGCCCATGGGAGCTGCTCCTACCTGGAAGTGCTCTGACAGCTCTGTGAAGGAACTTGAAAACAGATACATTTTGATCATGCCTTCCTGTAAAAACTAGACATGTAGTACGTTTTGTTTAGGTTTTGACTTTTCATGCACACTGTAAAGGATGAGAAGAGCAGAGTCTTTGACCAAGAGCTGAGATGTGTCTAAGTCTAGATATGCAAGAATAACTTCGTCATGTAGTAAATAATGTTAGTGTCCCAGCAAGTTGATTTTAACTTATAGGAGCTTTTCCCCACTGTACTAATGAGTATTTGTCTAATATCATTGGTAATTTACTACTGTTGCTTGAGTTACCCCTGTAGCTAGATAAACGTGAGGATTTTCAGTGATGAGAGGTTGCCCACTGTTTTTCTCATGTTGTCCTCATGAAATAAATCCAGTCCATCGTGTCCTAGCTGGCAGAGTTGGTAAGAGCTGTGTAACCTCTTCAGCATGAATGGTGCTGGTGACTGTTCTTACTGGCTGCAGATGAGCAGTGGGAGGCTGAGAAAGAGGGAACATAGGTAAGGAGCAATTTTGGAAGAATAACCAATGTAAGGAAGGCATGAGGAATATGAAGGGAAGGGATTAGAAAGTTTTAAAAAAACACCACTTCTGTCTGGTATCAATCCTCAAAAGGTCTGGCTTTTACTTGGGCCTGCACTAAAAGAAATGGGATTATTGAGTACTGGCAAAGCTGTCTGAATATGCCTAAGAAAATAACAGGAGGAGCACTGAAAAGTGGGGAGTGGAGACTAATGACAATGAAAATTTAAAGCATGGTCTGCTACACTCGGTTTAGTGATGTCTTGTATTTCTCCTCTGCTTCTTAGTAGTATGTTTTTGCTTCTTTGTGTCAGTGATTACTTGGCTGCAACATCAGCTGGCTCAGGAGAACACACCCCCATCTTGTCCCCAAAAGCATGGCTGTGTCGGATGAGCTCCCTGGGTTTGGGGCTGTTTGAGCAGTCCATCCCACACTAAAGCAAGCATTCCCAGGCTCCTGCCCCGTGTGCTGAGAGCAGTGAGAGAGCCGGGGCTGGCTGCTGCTGGAGCCAGTGGGTACTGCCCAGCCCTGTGCAGGGGGTCTGTGCAAGGAGGGGGCTGCGAGGCTTTAGGAGTGAGTGCTCCTGTGAGCCACATGAGCAGGGAGGGGGAGCTCAGTGGAGGCAGCTCTCTCCTCTGAAGGGGCGCTTACGGGGCCACTTAGGTGGGGTTTGCTTAAGCAAAGGCCACAATTGCCCGGTGTGGTCCCTGCCAAACCCTCCCTGGATGGAAAGCTTAGTCTTTATGGTGGCTTGGTTTGCTCTGCTGTGGTTTACTGTGTGGTTTCATAAAGCCATTTTAGGGTATTTCAAACTGGAGGCTTCAAACTGAACAATTTTGTCTTCCTTGCACACTTGATCTGGACATGCCAGCCTGGAGCTAGGTTGTCACTGCTTTTGGCCTTTACTTCTAAATAGAGAATTTGAAAATTCGGAATAGGTGTTAAGAATTTTCTTGGACTTATGCTACAAGATGAACTATTTAAGTATTTTCCTGAAAAAATATCTTACTGATTGGAAAACATTATTTTTTATCAGAGACATGCACAGCAAATTCTCACCGTCCTCCATGTTTCCAAACTTCTCACATTATACTCTTAAGATATGTTAGAGTCATTTACACACATTTAGTTCTGCAAAATCCACCGAAAGATCGTTCCAGAACATTTAAATCTTCCAGTTCTCATGTATTCTATACAATAGCAGAGAATTTAGTGTGTAAACTTTGATGTTCAGTGATTTTAAGATGTAGTCAGGTGTGTTGAAATGCACTGAACAGAGCTTTAAACAGTAAAATACGTTTTCTGAGTTTTTATTGTGTCTACAGAGATCCTAGATCTTCAATGTTCAGGAGCAGTTTGAGAATTAAAAGAACTGGAATGCAGGGAAGCATTAAAGTGCATTTCTGATGGTACCTGTGTGTACTGCCTGATCCATCAGTGTAGAGAGCAGCCCAGGGCAGGACCTAGGAAACTACAGCATGGGGATGTGGAGGATGAGGGTTTGGACAGCCTGGGAAAGATGTAGGTGCAGTCTCGTGTTCTGGGTGATGTCTGATTGCTCAGCCATGACGCCAGAGACAGGCAAAATAACTGAGAACCTAATTTTTTGAGGTATGAAATCTGGTTGCTATTTTTCCGATAATGAATCAGTTATCTATCCCCAAGTGAGCCATAGCACAAGGTCAGGGAGTATTTTGAGTGGATTAATCCCAGTCTTGTGTAAGGAAAAAAGAGGGTTTTGTATTAACTCTTCTCAACTTCTTACTCATACCAGATTTTAAGGCTCTCACAAAACCTGCTCTTGCTATTTCTTGTTCCTATAAGGTGAAGATGAGAACCTGCCTTGACTTTGTAAGTTCCTTAAGTATCCTTAAGCAGCATCCCTAGACAGTGCTGCGGTGGGGGTCTGGGCGCTGGAGAGCTTCTCCGATGCTCTCCCTTACTCTCCTGTGCTGTCACCCAAGCCCACTGCCCTGGCAGGAGATTCAGGGGGGATGAGAAAGCTTGTTTATTAGCTCAAGTGTGTACCTAAGTGTTTGTAGGATCAGAGCCAACACTTATTTAATGTTGAAATCAAGATTAGAAAATCAGTAACTTTGCCAAGAAATGTGTTAATTGAAGGAACATCAGTTGAAACAACTGCCTCTGTGACAGGGTGTAGGTCTGTGATTACATGTCTTAACACTGAGATAGATGTACATTTAACACTGACACTTTCACTAATAATTAGTTTGATTGGTTTTTATTTGGATTTTTTTATTAGATACTCATTACTGGGTATATATTCTGTTTCAATAAATTAGCACACCTTCTAGCCAGCTCAGAGGGATGTTTTCTGGACTGGTTTGTTATAGAAATCTACTACAGATAGGCTGAGAAGTTATTCACAGTGTTGGGGTGAGAAGAGAGAAAAAAATATGGAAAAAACAAATTGAGATTGTTTCACTGCTGTATTTTGTACTTCTCTCCTGGAAATCACAAACTACAGCAGGCACTGCCCTGTTATGTGCAGGTGGAGACACAGTGGGATACACAGACCAACAAGCAGCCCCCTTCTGAGAGAAGCACATGTGTAACTTGTGAGTTTTTGAGACTTGTCCTTTAGATTGCTTAGCAGATATTTCTAGATGAAGGAAAGGCATGATTTGGTAGGTATGTGAACTGATACAGAAAATCAGATATGACACATGGAATTGTGGTGTGTATTCTGTGTCTTTGGGTCTTACTGCTTGATTAAAGAGTTGGTTTTCAGAAGTAAAACTTTGAAGAAACCATTTTTATTTTCTAAAACCATAAAGTTGCACATTTGACTTTTCAAAATCCTATTACAGTACTGTTAGAGGCAGTTTTTTATTCTGCTTGCTTAATTGCTGTTTAATGTGTTCTGTAGAAACGGTCCTTGAAGCTTTAGGTGTGCGTTCAGCTTGTGACAGGCTCGGTGTGGCTGCCTTTGTATCTGCAAGCTGAAACAAATAAAAATAGCGTTTCGAAAATAGCCAGATATGTCTGGTGCCATTAATTTGTGGCACCTTGGAAGTCAAATAGCATTCAATATCAATTTATTTGTCAAGAGTAAGTTCTGTTCCAGTTGTAGAGTTGACGGTGGTCTCCTGCAGCCCCACACACCCACAGGCCTGGAGCTTGGGCTGGGCACGAGGAATCCCTGTGGGAGCCACCTTGGCTGAGAGGGGAGGGCCCTGGGGTGCCCTGACTGTGCTGGGACACGAGGGAGCACTCACCGTGGGCCACAGGACTTGGGGATGAGGACAGCATGGTGTGGTCCTCTCAGTGCCATGTCTGTGGGGAGGGAAGGTGAGGGGAGACCCGTGTCTGTGGGGAGGGAAGGTGAGGGGAGACCTGTGTCTGTGGGGAGGGAAGGTGAGGGTGTAGTGGCTCTTGGTGTGGCTGGGCTGGCATACTCAGGTGTCCTTGTGCAGGCCTGACAGCAGAAACCTTTGTGCAGTTTCTTTTGCCTTGTTCCAGAAGATAAATATGGTGTGGATGTATAGTAAGAATGGGTTGTTCATGTAGGCTTATTTCAGGGTAGGTACAGGGGCACAGCTCCCTGTGCTTCACCTGCAAGGTGCTGAGGGGAAAAGTCCTGCCTTGCTGAGTAGGGCTCCTTCTCTGATGTGTTTGGTAAGCAGCTTTTCTTTCTCCATTTGCAGTGGTAGAAGCTGGTGGGCGACCAGGCTTCTGCAGCACAGGTTGCCCCCATGACTGCTCCACTGCCTCTCATCACTCATGCCAGCTGAGTTTCCCTGAAATGGTTTGATTTGCTCGTTGGCTGATGTGAAACTGCACATGAACCGTGTCACCAGCTCTTTTAGCAGGCTGGAGCAGGGTGGTTAATAAAGACCCCATACTAGCTCCAGAAGAGCTCATGGGCCTCAAGAGGAGCCATTCCTCTCACAGCCCATGTGCTGCTGTACACAGGGCAGAATGAAAGCACTTACACCATCACCTCACCTCTCCCATGGCAGCACAGCACTCCTCTGATGGCACAGGGCTTTGCCTTGGCCTGGGCTCTGCATACAGGCATGAGGGAGAAACCTTGTGAGAGGCTGGCAATCCCAGGAGAGATCCCTCCAGGGTCAACCCAAGTCCCCTTTGAAGCCTGTCAGCAAGACGCAGCTCTGCAGCAGGGGTGTGTGCTGATCCTGTGCATTGCCCTCTGCTCATTCAGGTGCTCGTGGCAAGTACAGCCCCACACTGAGGGGTCTCATGGGTCCGTTCCTGGCCTTGCAGCCCATTTGCAGCCTAAGCATGTCCTCACCCTTTGAGTAATGAATGGAATGGGGAAGAAATCTGTTCCTGTTTGTCTGCTCTAGGAACACTGGGTGAGTTTGTTCTGAAAATCTGAAATGAAATATGGACTATTTCTAGTGTTAGACCTCACAAGCTTTATTTTCTGAAGGAAGTTAAAGTGTAGAAGCTTTGTGAATGCCACTTGCTTGCTGTTTTCAAAGCATTAAACACACTTCATAACTATCTCTAATATTAGTTAATAGTGACTTTGATAATTGAACAAATTCATTGCTTTGTTCCATAGATTGGAATTGTTAGTGTGCTGCCTCTGCAATAACACAGTTTGGGATTATTGGACACTAATCCTGTCAGTCCTTTCCGTACTATCCATAGCCCAGGGCAATTGCTTTAACTTTAGCATTTTAATTTCCTCTTTTGCAAAAAGAGCATTAGAAGCATTGCTCCCATTAAGCTTTTATTAGCATAATTAGTCTCTTCCATAGTTTGTTCCTTTCAGCAAAGCATTCTGCTGTTACATGTCATTCTTCTGTCTTGTATGTGGTAAACTTGTACTGATCCTGTGTGTTTTTAATAGTTAACACTAGTATTTTTTATGCATCTTGAATTGTGCTAGTTTTATTAAACACTAGAAAGTAGTGTTTTTGAAAATAATATTGAAGCATCATGCAGCCTGCTTGCTCCTGCCCAACCCTCGAGTTGTATAGGTGATTCTGGTCTCCGTTTGTGAAGATGAAACACGGTCACACAACACAGATTGAGTAATGCAAAGTTCTCCACTAATTTAGTTGAGTCTGGAAAGCTCTAGAAAAAAAATAAATTTAATAATCCTGAAAACTTGGATTTTAAACATCACTGGCTGAAAATGTAAACTATCTTAAAATCTTGTTATTGCAGGCAAAATGCCAGCCCCTGAGCAGAGCCCAATGGTGGAGGAGGGGCTGCTGCAGACAGCGCAGGAAACTTCCACAGGCCCAGGCATGGAACCAGAGACTACTGCCACGACCATTTTAGCTTCTGTAAAGGAACAGGTATCTGCCTCGTTTTCAGCAATTCCTCAGTTCACAGTGTGTGTGGAGATAACCGCTGTCTCTTCCTGCATTGCTGCAACAGCCATCACTGTTTGTGTCTGTAGCATGTGACCCAGTGCCACTGTAGGCTGTTTCGTGTATCAGTTTTAGAATCTGAATATAAGGGGTTCGGTTACCTGCGTAAACAGAAGCATCATTCTGGTATTCTGTATCCCTTGGAATGTCTGCACTGCTGCTGTAAGCCAGACTGGAAATGCAGGTTTAGTGGCAAAGAAAGAAGAAAAGCTAGTGTAGAATTGATGCAACATTGGAATCAGTCCTTGTAAGTCCTGCAAAGCAAAGTGTTCAGTGCTACAAAGTCCTGCGCATACAGATTGGGTATGATTAATTGTACTTTATTAAAAAATGGGCTTTAAAGTCTGAGTTTGGTTTCAGTTATCAATACCAAGGTACTAATACATTTTAAATCTGCAGCACATTTATGGGTGTGTATCTAAAGTGGTAATTTCTATAGGAAAAATAAAATTGCATTTGCAATCAATTTCAGCCTTAATTTGTAAAGATCATTCAAGTGGGAAAAATTGCAGTTCTACAAGGAAACACTCCAGTTAGTTTTTGTCAGCGTTTTCTTTTTTTAAATATAAAGAACACAAAGGGAAAAGGGATGCTTTGGCTTTCATTGTATCATACTAAAAAATAATGATCATCTTTATTGACTTAATACACAAGTTGTAACATTTAAACTTCAGAATAAGTCTGCTTTCCCATCTCTATTTTTGAACGTCCTTTAAGATGAATCACAGCTTGATTCAAGATGATAGCTCTGAATGCAAACACTTGATATATTAGTTCTTACATTATCCAATATTAATATTTTTTTAAAAGGTGAGGATTAGGTTATATCTTCTTGATATCAACAGTTTTCATACCCATAATACCTTACTGTTAAACAAAAATTTTCTGCACGGTGATGAAATTTGAATCTTAATTTTCATGCCTAAATTAATAGTTTCAAAAGTAATTTAAGGTGACAGTAGCAACCCTAAAAATTTCTTAGCAGTGTTAAAATTAATATTCACATTTGCAGTATGCAGGTTATCACTGCCAGAGGATGTTGCAGTGAAAGTCAGCCAAGAGTTACAGATACCTTCTCAGCAAACAGCAGTATACCTTGTGCCTTCATAGCCTGTCACAAATGGCCACTGGGACTCATTTGAAGTAGACTGGTGGTGGCTTTTGGTTGGTCCATTTTATGTTGCACCGCACAAGGAGGTGCTCATGGTGGTATCCGAGCTGGTGAGTAGTGCAAGAGCTGCTCAGGGATCCCCTGGCCAGGACAGCTCCTGTGGCAGTGCCAGAGCTGGGCTCTCTGCTCAGGGATCCCCTGGCCAGGACAGCTCCTGTGGCAGTGCCAGAGCTGGGCTCTCTTCTCAGGGATCCCCTGGCCAGGACAGAGCTGGGCTCTCTGCTCAGGGATCCCCTGGCCAGGACAGAGCTGGGCTCTCTGCTCAGGGATCCCCTGGCCAGGACAGCTCCATGCTGCCGCTGGGGCAGTGCTGGACCTCACTGAGCGAGCAGTCAGGGCAGCACTGTCAGGAACAGCTCCAGGCATGAGTGTGCACTGAAGCCTTTTATAAGTGTTCCTTTGCCTGCCCAAGAAATGTTTCTATCTTTTTATCAGTCCTAGTGAAAAACTTATAATGGAATATTTATTTCTTTTGAAAAGGAGGTTAAAACCTCTTCTTCTTTCCATTTATAGAAAGACAATTAAATATGTGGCTATTACATCACTAAGTTCTGATGAAAGCTGAAAGAAATTAAATTGTCGTTTATCATTAGCGTTACACAAACTTCAGAACTGGAGCTGTACTGTGAAATGTACAGACACATAAAATGAGTATGAGGAGAGGAAGATGTAAATTGTCTTTCAGTCTTGGAAGTGATAATATGAAAGAATTAAGAGTTGAACTGCTGCTTTCTGGGGATTTTTTTGTGTTGATAATAATTATGGACACTGACATGTTCAACACCCTTCCTGTGTGGCAGAAAGCCCAGAACAGAGTATTTTTCAGTGAAGTTCTTTTCTTTATTAAGCTTGAACAGAAACTGCTACGCTGTTTCCTTTGGTACAGGAATTGCTGCGAGGTGCAGCAGGTCAGTGTTTGTAAAATAAAGCTGCCACACCCTGACCCGAGTACTTCAGAAACACTGCAGTGGAAACATAATCAAGAAAAGCCTTTATTATTACTTGGCAAATTGGGAAAGATTTTAACTTAATAAAAACTGTAAAAATTACTACAGTAGTTCTAAGATAGATAAATGTATTGAATTACTCCAAGCTTTCTCCCATAGCTGTGAAACAATAGTTATGATTATATAAAAAGTTGCACTTAGCCTTATGAGGCCTACAAGCTGCTTCTAAATAAAGTTGCCATTTGTTTCCTCTTGTTTCCTTTTCCTAAGACCTCAAATCCATTTAAAGCAACTATTTTACCGAACTGGACTGTGTCCTCTAAATTCTGATCAGTCTCTTGTTGAGTCAGGTGTCAGACAGCTGGGTCAATCTCCCTTGGTCATATTTTAGGAAAGGAACATTTCAATTCACTCATAGTGTTATAAAATAACACAAGCAGAATAGGTGTAACCTGTGAGGAAATTTAGAAATTACAGCTTTGTGCTTTTCTGACAAAGCTCAAGATCTGTTTTAAAGTGAAGATGAGTCCAGGTGGGCAAGAAAGCCAAAGACACCTGGTCTTTGTCAAAACTTGTGTGGCCATTAGAACTAGGGCAGTGCCAATGCCCTGTACTGCTGAGGCATCTCCAGTTTTGGGTGCTTCAATGTAAGAAAGACATTGTGGGGCTGGAGTGTGTCCAGGGAAGGGAACGGAGCTGGGAAGGGGCTGGAGAATTCCTGAGGGAGCTGGGAAGGGGCTGAGGCTGGAGCAAAAGAGGATCCCGAGGGATCTTTTCCCTCTCTGGAATTCCCTGGCAGGAGGGGACAGGCGGGGGGGTCGGGCTCTGCTGGCAGGGAACAGGGACAGGAGGAGAGGGAACGGCCTCAGGCTGGGCCAGGGCAGCTCAGGGGGGACAGCAGCAGGAATTTCCCCATGGAAAGGGCGCTCAGGCCTTGGAAGTGCCCAGGGAGGTTTGCAGTGCCCATCCCTGGAGGTGTCCAGGGAATTCCTGGAGGTGACACTCAGGGCTCTGGCTGGGGACAGGGTGGGATTGGGCACAGCTGGGACTCCATGGGCTGGGAGGGCTTTTCCAGCCTCAGGGATTCTAATAGAATTCCTTTTTGAATGCAGGAAAATCCTAAGGCTAATTGTAATAAAGCTGAAACATATTTTCATATTTTTTATTCTTTATTCATATTTTATATTCTTTAAGTGAATTTGATGATGGATTTTGAGTATTTCGGCATTTTGGGGTTTTTTTGTTGTTTTTGTTTGGTTGGTTTTTTGTTTGGTTTTTTGGGGGGGGGAGGGGATTGTTTTCTGTGGGCTTCTTTTAGAGGAGGGTTGGGATTTTTTTCCCCTAAAATATGTATTTCACTTCTAAAACATTATGAGGCTTCCATACTATCATGGATAGAAGTATCTTACAGATTGCTGAAACAAGTTTTAAGTAAAAGTAAAACATGTTTATATTTCTGAATCCTGGGGAGTTCTGAATCCTGCGTAGAAGTTTAGTTGAATTCTGTAGGGAGTTTCTTATCCATGTCAAAAAGTAAATTGAGTATTTTCATACTAAAATAACAACTTGTTAAAAATTGTAGGGGCAGCATGGTAGCAGTAACTTTTGCAGGGGTTGGAATGTGGGGCAGCTCGTTGCCAGCTGCTCCTCGTAGGTTTGTGGAATCACTGCCATTTTCCGTGTTCAAGCTGTACACTGCTGGATTTGGAATGAACTGCTGCTGAATTGACAAGATTAAATGAGATCATTTGGAATTGTGAATTTCATGCTTAGCACATTAGTTTTCAGTGTTTGGGCTGAGAAAAGGTCTTGCAGGAAAAGCCACTCATCAATGCAGTTTTTCAAAGTAACTGGAATACACTGATTTTAATGCCTTTGCTAAGGCAGAAGCACTTGCAGCAGTGGCTGTTTTTTAGTTTGTTCTTTGTTCTAGCTGTTTGTGACACTTTGAGATGGGCAACTTTTCACCTTTTCTTTAGTAAATAGGTGACAGATTAAGAATGATTAGATATGCTTTCAGATGGATAATAACACATCTCTTAGGTTTCCCTAGGTGTTTTTCCAGAAGTGTTGCTTATTCAGGACTTCAGCAAAATCTTTTCCTTTTGTGTAAATGTATTGAATTGTACTGTACAAATAGACAGTGTGCACCTCAGTTTTTTCATTCATTATTGTTTAAGTACATTTTTTTTACATTATTTTTGAGATGTTTTTTATAGGGCTTGGGAGCAGGGAGCAAACCTCTATGTTTTTGAGATGGAAACAGAAGGAAGAATGCATTCTGCCTATTTTTTATTGCATGTTAAAACATCTTTTTGAATGAGAACTATTGATATTAAGTCTTGGAGGTTTCTTTACAGTTCAGATGTGTAGTGCTGTATATTCAGTAATCTATGAAGGCATGTCACTTCATGGAGATACCTGAAAAGAGACTTGTTAAATGCACTTCCAGTAACTGGGCACAAACTTTTCAGTCTCACTTTGAAATTCTGATTGGCATGCATCTAGTGATCAGTTAGGTGATAAATGTGTGGCAGTTCTGAATTGAAGGTAGTACTTTTTGTTGAATGGACTCCCAAGTTTGGCATCAGTGAAACAAAAATCCTGGTTGACATTTTGTTGAATGTCTGGAAGAACTGGGGCTTTCTTCCAACTCTCTTAGTATTGTGTTCAACTGCATAGGTCACTCTTGCCTATTTAATCCCAGAACTTTGAGGTTTAGAGTTTCTGGTGTTTACCAGCATTTTTAGTTACAGTGAGTCAACTCTGACATGTCAACTTCCTAAATGTCTTACTCTAGCACAAATTTAATGCCAATCCTGTCTCAGGTGAAATAGGTAGCTCATTTCCTTTATCAAAATTCTCTTTACTTCTTTATCCATATGATGACCTAGAAGTTAATTTTCCTTTCTACTTTGGAGTGTTAGGCTTCAGAGGAGAAACTCCTATTGGAAAAGAGCCTATGTGGACCTCTGTGTGCCTCTGACATGTAGTTGGTTTGGATTATCAGTTTGTCTGCTCAGCAGTGACTGAGCCCTGGTGCCCAGCTGGCAGAGCAGTACCCTCAGCTCCAGCACTGACTTGAGCTGCCCAAGCGTTGTCACAAAGCTTCTAGAGAGAATGTGTCAGAGGCAGTCTGGGAATGCCTCCATTCTTCCCTCCTGCCACTGGCAACAGTAAGCTTTCTATAAAATGCTAAAATTTTGATCTCTCATCAGCTAAAGCAGCACTAAACTGTTGTACCAGACCAGTGAACAATGCATGCTTAAAAGTATTAAGGGCTTTAATGGTCTGCTGCTGTTGAATACAGAGTAAGTGTGATCAGCCAGTAATTGTAGCTGTGTCATCTCACATCCTGTAATCTGCGATTCTCTCTACACTGTCCAATTTTTTTATCTTTTGTCTTCTATTTTGGAAGATACTGAGATACTAAAAGCATGCAAATGCAGTTGTGTGCGTGAGTAAACTTAATTTTTACAGAAAATATTAAGGTTGCTCTAATATGGTTAGTTAGAAGTACAGGCTTTTTCTGCAATAGATTCTGGTAGAGAATTTAAATATTGGGTCACTACTGTATGACATCCATTTTGGAAAATATGGTATTCAGTGTGGGTTTCAGTTGTCAGTTGCTTGATCTAACTCTGAAATATGGCAGGTGGAAACAGAATTCTGCTTAGATGAGTGCAAGAGGTTAACGTGAAGGAAGGTATAAATCAACTTCTGTTTTGTTTGTCCTCTTCTATATTGTTTGTATCAGGAAAATATCCAAAATATAATAGCCTTTTCTGTAGCACTATGTGAACTCTCACAGGTGATAGAAGTTGTGCAGCTTTGCATTGTGGTTGCAGTTGAATAAAAAATAGTAAACACAAAGTAAAAATATTCCTCTCAAATGCAGACTACACTTTCTTATATGAATAACTTGAGCTATTGAAAGAGGCTTAGCTCAATTGTTCAACAGACAATACTTTTGTGATAAGAATATATTTCATAGTTCAGCTTACAATTACCTTCATAGTATTTCATAGACAGTGACATTTGGCACTTGAAGCAACTTAGCATATCCCAGTGTTACTGCAGCCAGGAGTACCAGGCCATCCTAGCCCAGTCTTCTGCCACAGCAGCCACTGAGAGCTGGTCAAGTCAAGAAGCTGCAAGAGATGCCTTTGTTTATTGGAAGCATTGTCTCCTCTGATGTCCAGCTGCCCAGTCTGGGTCTGGCTAGCCAGGCATGAACCACTCAAAAGGAATCTGCCTCTTCTCTTCACTGCTTGTGCAATTGCTGCTGATTTGTGCAGAGCTGTCACTATGAAACCTTTTGCTAGCCACATGGACCACTGTTGTTTAAAGTTGTCCTTGTTTTTCCAGAGGTGTTCAAATCATGACAGGACAGGACAGTACATTCAGTGTGGTGAATGTAGATTGCTCATTCTCATCTATGTTACTGAGGGATAAAAGTTCCTCATTAACATAAATGAAAAAGGTGAAACTGCAGCATGGTATCGTGACAGGATGCAGATAGAAGGCACAGAATTGCCCCTTAACCCTCTTTTATTATCCAATGCCTGCAAAAGGAGAATGGCAGTTTTCACAGTCAGTTGTGCAAACAGCATTCGCATTACTTACTTGTTTTCAAATATTTGCTGGCAAGAGCCCAGCACAGTGTGTTGGTGGTTGTTGTCCCTTGCCCTGAGCCACCAGCTTCTCCGAGACACTCAGCTTTCACACAGAAAGAGGATTCAGCTGCCAAGATTGGTGTAACAGGCCTTGCTGTCCCTTGGCGCAGTGAGATGTCACCCACACGAGGTTCCTGCTGGGCAGAGCTCGCCACGGAAGAGCAGTTGGTCACCTGGTGTGAGCACTACAACACCAGCACAGGGTTTGGCCTCCTCCAAAAGGAGATGACACAGCTCTAAAATGTTCTGGGCTCTGCCTTTCACTCACGGCAGCCTGTCTGCCTGCAGTTAGCACAGCTGCTTTCCAAAGTCATTGCTTTCTTGCCCCGTGTGTGTGTGCTTCCTGATCCAGAGCAGGAATTGTGGTTAAAGCTGTCTTTTATTGTAGTTTCATATTAGGAATTATGGCCTGTGGGTTTGCAGTGGAATTTTAGCTTATGAACATAAAACCTGCAGTTTGATAAGGTGATTAAGTAGTTGCTCCTAAAGAGGTTTATAGAATTACGGGTTGGTTTTTTTTTTCCCCTCAATGTATGTTGAATAATTTTGAATAAAAGTAGTTCTGGCCAAGCCAGTGTAGTGTGTCTGTATGAGGATTGGTTTCTCCATGGGATGCAGTATGGCAGTGTGTTTTGTAATTCATGTCTGTGATTTTACTGTGTGCTTGCCACATAAATGCTCTGCTCCAAATGCTAATAAGCTTATTAAGAGTTGCATTTGAGTCCTGCAATGCCATTTTGTCAGTAGCCAGTGCTGTAGGAGTCAGTGAGTTTGTGCTCCAGGCAGCGGCTCTGTGCAGGGAGTGTCCTGTTTGAGGAGTGAGCTCTCCCACTGCTCCCAGAGAAGCTGGATAGAGAAACAAATTCCAATAGATTCCTGCCAGAACTAGAGTGCTGTCTGATAGATACACATTGTGGAGATATGTCCACTCAGAGTGGTATAAACTTTCATCATAAGGAAGCATAAGCTAGAAAGGTGATCAGTTAGAGCTGATAAGGACTTAGTTTTCTATAGTAATAATAATAATATGATTTAAGGTAAGAGAAGAAAGTTTTAAAGCATGAGGTACTCCAGCTGTAAAAAAGATGATGGCTCTAAAACTATCCATCTTGTGTATTTTTGCAGGTATATAAGACATATCACCTGCTACAGATGTCAAATTTAAGAAGGCATGTACAAAAGTCAGCACTTACTGTTTCAAAGTTTCAAATGAATGGCTTCATTGGACTCCCAGGCTGGGCATGCCAGAATGTACTCAAACTAGAAAAGAGAGCTGGATTTTTTTTATTATTATTATTATGCTTGCACTTGCAAAAGCATATTAGATCTTCCTAAGCATCAGAGTGATTTAAAACTGGCAGATGAGTTGCAGGCCTCTTGCCCCTCTGCTGTTCAGTGCACTATGCAGTTTGTGGCTTTCTGGTCAATGCCAAGACAGCGAGGAACAATGTAAACAGGCAGAGATGGTGTTGTTCCCAACTCAGCAGTGCAAGTGTCTCTGAAGTGGTCAAATGAGGCTTGGTGGTTTTTTCTCCTATTTTTCCTTATCTCTGTTTTTTTTGGATAGAATACAAGTGACTTTTGCTTTTCAATACAGTTTTAATAAATGAAGTTAATTTATTGCTTTATGCAATAATATACACTTATGTCATTCACCTCTTCTACTCTCAAGAAAAATAGAAGTATAGTTCTTGTTTTAACTGCCTTTGAATTTTTGTAGTGTGGGCCAAAAAATAGGGATTTTTATTTAAATGGGCAGTTTATTAATTGAGATGTTATGCAGCAAGACATTTTATAGAATAATGTGTTCATTAATGCCTCTATCTGTAATGAAAAGGGAAATTAATAGAGATTGGTTGAATAGAAGTAATTAATGGCTAGCATGTTTTATTTTATTTCTCTAATTAAAAGATCAGTAAATAACAATAGGTTTGGGTTGCCGGTTTGCATCCATTACATTGCTGTTTAAATACTGGTTTAATATTAAGAACAGGAAACATGTCCTGGATGCAAACCCACTTTTTCTGGGCAAAATTTGAGATGTTAGGATGTTTATTCAGTTTGGTTAGGGAGTTTTCAGAAATGTTTGGATGTGTCCAGAATCTCTCGTATCCTCTGGAAGGGCAGTCAGCTCTCTGTGTGTGTGTGTGAGTGACATCCAGTTTGGTGGAGGGGTTCAGATCAGACCTTCAGAAGTCACTTTTTCAGTTTTGTAATCTAATCTAGTCATTTTGGGAGCAGGGTGACTGCTGTTTGCCTTGGGCCCCAGCTGCCAGCCTGATGGCATAGGTACTAATTAGCCTTCTTTTGGGGGATTCTTGGTATCATTGTGTTGTTGGTAGAAAAATCTTTACTTCTTAGAATAGTTTTCCCTACACTTACTCTGAGCCTCCTATTGTTAGTTCCAGACTCCTGGGGGCTGTGGAAGCTCTTGAGGCCCCTGCAGAGTGCTGGGACAGTGCTGGATGGAGCACCCTTCATTGTGCAAAGGGGCACAATCTGCAGGGAGTGGAGAGTGGCTGCTGCAAGGGAAGTGGTTCCCCCATTCCGTGATGTGGGGTGCAAAGGAGCAGTTTGCAGGAGCTGATGTCCCTGGCTCCATACAGCTGCTGGGCAGGGCCTTTACATGAGGCACACTCGGGAGAAACCTCAGCAGTCAATTGAGCTTTCACATCAAATGAGAGCTCTGTGTTGCACCTGACCTCTATATAAGACTTGCTTGGTGCTTCATCTGATTACTAAATATTAGTGTTCATCCATTTTTATATGGTTTACTTAAACTTCAGAGTGTTTACTGTATCAGTTTGAAATATAACCCTTTCCTCTGGTCAATAAAAGCCAACTGAGGAGAAAAACACCCTCAATATCCTTTGATGTGATGTAATCTGGATTTCAGAGAGCCATAGGAAATGGCTCCAGATTTCAGTAAGACCCATCCTGTGTAGCACTGGTATTTCCCACATCACCCTTGCAGCATTGTGTTCCAAAAGCATCTTACAAAGACTGAAGAAGTTTGGTGCCCTTGACCAAGAAATACAAAAAAAGCTGAACTCAGAAAAGGTGAAATAGCACATATCTACACTCAGACAGTAATAAATCTTAAGGTTTCCAACTACAGTCAGAATGTAGGATAGCTTAAGATTTGAAGGTTTATGATTGGAAAGGTTAGGATATGACATTTTCTGATTTCCTTGTTTATAGATTAAATTGAGGACTGATTTTATAGGGTGTGTTAGACTGATTTTGTTAGACTGTGGTAATGTAAGAAGACACAAAAATTTTAATTGCAGGAGAAATAAAACTCAAGAATGCTTAAACATGTTTTTTTTTCTGTAACAGGTGATAAATCAATATTTGCATGAATCACTGATTTAATGAACCATTAAATTTCCACTTTTATAGTTTATTCCCCTAAGGAAGAGTCAAAACACAACTGTGATGAATCAGTGATTGTTTCAGAGCTAATCCACACCCATTTTTTAACATCAAGAATGCTTTTCTTTTTATTTTGAAATTTCAGGAGCTTCAATTTCAAAGACTTACCAGAGAACTGGAAGTGGAAAGGCAAATTGTGGCTAATCAGCTAGAGAGATGTAGGCTTGGAGCAGAGTCACCAAGTATCGCCAGCACAAGGTACAGGTCCTGATGACTTTATTTTCATTCGTCCCATAAATTAAAGGCTTTTTAGTGGTGCTTATGTCCTCTATACATATATTTTCACCAATAGCTATTCACCTCTATTAATATCTGAAGGATTAAAAAATGCAGATTTGCTGTAAAGAGTTATGGGACAGTTTCAAGAGGCCTCTCTAACAATTACAGTGTATTCCTGACACTTTCTGAATTCACACCTGGAGAATTAGTGGCTTCCGGGGTCTTCTGGAAACAGCCAGCAAGTCCCAGGACTACCTGGTTTTAGTGGCAGTGCTGGTTAATTTGTCTGGGGGGGAACGTAGGATTGCTTAGGTTCCTGGTACAGGGTCTGGCAGAGTGGGTAGAAGAATCAGTTGTATTGCTGAAGATAGCTGTTAGAAAGGTTGAAGACTGAAAATTACCTCATTTACTTAAAATATTTGTGAAAATGTCTCCTTACCTGTCTGAACGAGAAAAGCAAAATGCTGATTTTCCTGGTTTCCAGTTGCTTGTAAGGTGTAATACAAGTTTATGGAGTGTAGTACATGGCATTTTATTAGAGAAATCTCCCTATATTAAGAAATTTAAAGTTACACAAAGTTTTCTATATACAGCATATAGTTGTAAATGCACTGTTGATGTAGATATTTAAAATGGGAGCTAAAGGACAAGTAAAGAACACATTCAGTCTTTAGGGGTACTCAAATGTGGCTGGCAGCTCTGAGCAGCACGCCCAGCTCGCTGGGAGCAGCCCCTTGCTGCTGCTGCCTCACAGCACAGATGTACTCCAACGATGGAGGCGTAGCCACAGAGGGAACTGGGATACTACAAGAATATCTGTGAAGTACATACATTTTTAACACAATTATATTTTTAGCTTTTTACAGCTTTTCACCATTTTATAAATATTTAATAAATACTACTTAATTTTTTCATGTGTTGCCTTTTTTTTTATGACAACAGCAGTATAGCCAAGAAGGAAGGTAGGCGATGGAAATCACAGCTTTTCTCTCAAGTGGTGCAGTTTAAATCAGAAATACTTTTCACCTTATGGAGTACTTGCAGAGATGATAGGCTTAAACAGTTTCATGTCATGCAAAACCTGCAAAAGACACACTGGGAATTGACCTGTCCAGTCTAGGAGCTGAAGATCATAATTGTGTTCACATCATTTTTTTAAAAATAGCACACTGCTTAACAAAATCAGAAATGTACGATTTTCCTAGATGTCAGTGTTGTTCCTGAGGGGTTGCTGTGCTGTGCACAGGTGCTGGCTGAGGCCTGGCTGGGAACCTCCACAGCCCCTCGTGCCTTAGCAGAGCAGCCATGTCACTGGGAGGGATGCTGCCCCTGCTGAAACCTGGAAATTCAAAGCTGAGAAGTCTTTGAGAGCTGCCACATGAAAATGTAAAGCAGTGCTGGTGACCCTTAGCGTGTTTTGTCTCTAAATGACTTAATGCAAAACCTTTTCCATTTATCATATTTTTATTTTTTCCAGATTGGCAGCTGGTTCAGTTTTGTATAAGATGGTTTTGAACTAAAGCAGTGAAATGGCAAGGAAAAGGTGTGAAATTAAGAAAGGGGCAAAACCAAAAACCAAACAACAAAAAATCAAATTAATCAAAACCTTAAAAAAACCCCAAACAAACTAATCCAGGGCTTTAAAAATACAATTAAGGAAAAAAATCAAAAGGGTAAAAGAAAAGGCATAAATGGATTTCAGCACAGTTTGCATGCATGCTCCATCTCCAGTTAGCAAATACTTGTGTTACTGTCATATTTGTCTTTGTCTTCTCTAATTGAAAACTGTACATCATACCAAGCTGTTATGAGATTTCTGATAGAGGAATACTTCTGCATGTCTATTCTACTAACCTAATTCTTTTCAAAGGATAGTAGTGGGCTAAATTCACATTTTCTGAAGTGCAGCTTGCCATATGTGGGCTCTCTTTGGATATATTACATGCAGCTGTTGGGAAGAGACAGCATTGTGACTGATTCCAGCAGCAGCTTGGCATGGGCACTGCAGTGTGTCACCACAGTGCCTTTTGAACACTGGGTTGAAATGCACTGGACTTACTGCTCAGAGCTGACAGATTTGCTGTCTTCAAAACATTGCACCTGCTAGGTGACAATATCAGGCGATGACATTAGTAGGTGATGTATGCTGGACTTGTTCCAAAATCATTTCGTAAGAGTTAAGTGCTTAACCAGCTAAAGCATTGATGAAGCAGCTTTCCTCCTGTGACCCATGGTCAGAGCAGCCTTTTTTCATTCCTACATTCTGTGCCTGTAAAGGAAGTTGAAGTAGTCAGGTATGTTGGGCAGGGATGTGCTCTGGGTTATAGCCTTGTGTGTGTGATGGTAAAGTGTGTGCTGCCATTGCCAGCAACGCTGAGCCATGCTGCCTCAGGGTAAGGAATTGAGTTTCCAAAAAGTCTGAAGAACAACAGAGCAAAAGGGCAAGAGTGGGAAACTTGGTATTCAGGTGTTGCATGAGAATTCTGGGGCCAGAGGTTGACTTTCAGACACGTGAAGTCTGCATTGGAATTCTCCTTTTACTTGAAGTCTCATTGTAACTCTAGTTTGTGCTAGCATGTGTCTTTAGCACGATTTAATAGAAATATTTTGTTTCCAAAAAGTCTCCTAAATGGTTGTTTTCATTTTGAAAATAAGTATCTCGTGCTGTTCATGTTGCTGAGCTGATTTTTTATAATCGGTAGCTGTGGTAGAAAGAAGTAAAACAATACTCCTTTAGAAATTGCTGCATCTTACCCAAAATCCCAGTCTCAAGCTGATATTTAGACAAAATCAAATCTGATGGAATTGCCTGTTTTTCCTTTAAAGAGCTTTTTATTTGGGAAACAGCAGCTTATAACCACTGCAAAAAAAAGTTGTATTATTCAAAGTTTGATATTTTAAATTTAAAGTGCGGAAATACATTTTTCCCATAAAAATATTTAGAGTGTCTAATGTTAATAAGACATGGATAATTTCTGCATTTGTCTGCAAAGGTGGTTGTGCATCAGTACTACTGTGAGCAAGGAAAGCACATGGCTCGGTGGAAGGACAAAAGGGTGAAGATAGTTTGATAAAAAATCAGTATTGGAAAAATGCAGAAGGTTGGGTTTTACACCTCCCTGGTCTGTGCAGTAAATGGCACTGAAGGCATCTCACTGACCTGGGCTGTGGCACATCTGTCACCGCCTCACTCTGAGTTGTAGCTGTCTGTCAGGGGGTTTGACTTGTTCTGTACAAAAGATCAGAATTCTCTCTGGAAAGCTGGAAACTGAAAAAACAGTGGAAAAAAAAGAACAAATCTCTAGAGGCCTAGGATTTTTGAACTGCTTTACGTGTAGAAGGTAGATGCTCTCGAGTGGCAATCCCCAAAGCTCCTTTGCTGGATCTGCCATGAGCAGTACTGCTGCTGTCCGAACAGGGTGTCTGGTGCCAGTGGTACACAGGTGTCTGTGGGCTGTGCACGCTGCTTGTGCTGGGCTGCTGCTGGCACACACTGGTGTGGGCTGTCACTGACAGCACAACACCTTAAACAGGAGCTGTGTGGCAAAGTCGTGCTTGCTCTCACCTGTCCTTGCTGTCACCTGTTGCAGGCATGGCCTGGTGCTGTGATGCACAGGAAGTTACAGTGAATAATTCCCACTGACTAAAAGAAACTTGATAACCAGTGGTTTTGTTGTCAGGTGTAAAGCACTGCAGAGTGGTATTTACATGGACTATTGAAATTTTATCTGCTGGGCGGTTTTGTAAAGTTTTCTATGATTAATTAAAACTACAATAAAAAGTCCAAACCAACCACGTGGTTCATCGGTGTGATAATTTTTTTTCTTTCTGCAGCTCTACTGAGAAGTCATTTTCCTGGAGATCCTCAGGTATTATCTTTTATGTACAATTTGCTTTAAGCCCAAGTAGATTTATTTTCTTGGCATTCATTGCTTGTTTTGACACAAACAGAACATTTAGCAGCAATGCTACGTATCTTTTCTGAGTGTCTTTTCTAAAGTATGACATTAATGTTTTCTTTGTCACACGTGGACTCACGTGTGTTCCCTATGTTACTGTAAAAGGTGCTTGAGCTTACAGGTAGTTGCAAGTGCTTTTCTTGTATCTTTATGTGCTTTTGTATTTCTGTGTGTGCTGTGACTCTAACACAAGGCTTGTCATGTATTGGGTCTTTCTTGTACTTAATTAAGATTTACTTGTGAGTCTGCCCCCTGGCAGGTAAGGAGTATGAAAAAATACTGCATGTTTGAAGCTTGAAAACTGTTTGGTTTCAGTTATTTTCTTTTTACAGATGTTCTTACTTAACTGAGAAAATCTCTAATAAGTGAAGGTTTTTATGAGAGTGCTTTTTCTACTTTTTTATCTCGGGATAGCATGAACTTTCTTTCCAAAAGAAGCATTTTTCTTGTACTGCTACATCTGCTCCTGGTTATATTGTGGGAGAGGGTAGGACTGTATCTGCAAGGTGGCATTCCCTGGTCTGTTGGAATAATCCCTCCTGCCCTCGACAGACCAGAGCACGGAGCTCTGACAGGTTGTGTGCATCAGTTGATGTTGGACATTGTGGAGTCGCTCTCTGAACTCCACGGGCTCTGGAGTGATGGGTGCAGGACAGGCACAGCCAGGGGCTCCTGAACGTCCCTTGTTGTGCTGTGTGTCCGTGTGCTCCTGTCATGCTGGCCAAAAGTGGCCCAGTGCAATCCCAGTGCAGCTGGCCTTGGAGGTGGGAGCTGCATGAGCCCGGTTCTGCAGAGCTTTCCCATCCCACTCGTACAGGGGCCGTCTGTCCTTAGAGCTGAGTGACTGCTGCTCAGGGACCCTGCCTGCTGCTGCTTCTTCAATCAAGCATATTCATAACTACCGTAATTGAGATTACTTTATATGCCATTCCTGGGTTTTGTTTTATTTGGAGATTCAGCTCTTAAACTTGTGCATAATTGTATCTTCATGGTTTCTGTTGCTGCAGCTGAGGTGAGGCACATGTCAGTTTTTTTCCTTTATTTTAAAGCAAATATTCTCAACAGCCTACTTGTACTGCCACTGAACTTTTGTTATTCTTGGTGGTGCTTTTCAGGTATTCTTTCAGCAGTGGTTTTAAACAGAAGTCAAATTTGTTTTTTCAAATAATCAAGAAACAAGTCTTACATATTTTTCGGTGTGAATGTTGGTTTTGTTTGTTGGAGATTTTTTTAATCACACTGTTTCCCCTGGTTTTATAATGTCCCAATGACATTTCACAAGTGGTATAGATTCCTTCTGAGAGCTCTCAGTTGTTGTTTTATTATTTATTTCAGCCAGTTACATTCCATTGCTTTATTTCCTCTTCTGATTTTCCTATAACTTACTTTTCTCCTTGACCTTCTATCCTTTCCCTTTCCCTTCCCTTCCCTCTTTCTTCTCTTTTTTCTTTCTCTCTCTCCTTATTTCTTTCTCCTTCTTTCATCCAGCTCATGTTTCTATTTTGTCCTTTAATTCTCTCCTCACATTTGTGTGTTTTTCTTTAGAAATCTCATGTGCACATCCCTGCTAAGCAGTCACTTGACATATGGTCAAAAATTCTGCTTCTATTTCAATGCTCTATGTGTTAATGCAAACCTAGATGTGTATTTCGCTCATGTCTGTATTCAAAGTAGCCTTTCCTGAAGTACTTTCTCAGAAGTGAGCATGTTGGGAAAAAAAACCTATTTCTTGCTTTGAATTTCCTGATTTACATTTCATTTCCTGTTTACATTTATACTGTGATTGTGGCTTGCTTGTAGGTTTTATTACCCAATTCACCATGGATCTTTGTTTTGTAGAAGTGTCACTAGATGCTGTTTTATGAATTGTAATCTGAAAATACTGAAGTTAAAGATGGATAAAAGCACTGCCTTAAATCACCTTTTCTATGACTGTAGGTAGTGGTTTATGTCAAAAGCATCACTGGATGATAAGATGTGACTGTAGCTGTAATTGCTTTCTGCATCAGTAGAATTATACAGAATTTTTCAGATATAAAGTCATGTTGTTTTGCAGGTGCCTATAAATAGAGTATTAGATCAGCCATTTATAAGAAGGCTATTCTTTTATTCAGGGCATTCCTCCTGTTTTATGGTAGTGGAGTCAGATAGACAACAATTCATTTTATTGTGCATTCTTGCCTTTGTTAAACAGTCTAAACAATCTTTATTTTTTAGCCCTGTGAAGGCTTTGGTGGGCAGTGTGTGATGGGAGCGAGGTTGGGCTCAAAGCTCTGTCCTGGGAACATCTGCACTCAACAGCACAATTGGACCTTATTCTTCCTCTATCTCACCCCAGACTGATTGTCAGTTTGACATTGATTTAGTATCATGTAATATCCAGTAACTGAGATAATAGGGCCTTGTATTAGATAAACAAAAAGCTTGAACATTAAAGTATTGAAGCTGGATGTAATCCTAATGTAACGTCCAAGTCCTCCAAGTGTTTCATTCCAAAGAACATGGAACACCCACTGGTGGCTGTTACCATCTGGTGTTGAGCTGGTGTAACAGGCTGTGAAGTGAGTTCTTGCAGTGTTGGTTCTCTGGATCATTTCTAGGCATACTGATGTTTAAACTAATGGAAGTGTAGTAGCACTTCTTATCAAATCTTAATTAAATTTGGTCATAATATTCTAGTAAATCCTATTCTAGTAAATTAACTAGCGTCAAATTTTACAAGCTAGTTTTGACCCAAGAATTTACTACTGGTAAATAACTGCTGACAGACTAGGATTTCTAAGATTTATTGATTTTTTAAAAATCTGACTAGTGTTCAAGTTCAATTCTTCATAAATACCAATTGCTGAGTAATATTTTTAGTAGGCATGTTCCATTATGGCTCCTTATGCAGGTAGTGAGACATCAGCATTTTGTGTCCAGCCACTAGTAAAAGCCAGAGCAGCAGGTATCTCTGCCCAGAGCCCCCAGCTCTTGGAACAGAGTCCTCAGGGCTGAGCTGGTGCTCCTTGGCACATTCCCTTTGGGTTCACTCCAGGCCCATTCATGAATTTCTGCAGCAAGAATTCATTTCAGGTGTTACCTTTAAACATAACCTCTGTTGCCTACTCTTCTTCCTCAGGGAGCTTTATCTTGAATATTAGGGAAAATTCTTCATGGAAGGGCTGTCCAGCCCTGGCACAGCTTCCCAGGACAGGGGTGGAGTCCCCATCCCTGGAGGGATTTAGAAGCTGTGTGGATGTGTCACTTTGGGATCATGGGTCAGTGGTGGCCTTGTGCTGGGGGAACCACTGGGCTCAGGGGGCTTTTCTGACTTAAACCGTTTTGTGGTTCTGTACTGCATCTCTGCTGCCTGCATAACATGATAACAGAATGCTTAATATTTCTCTTAAAATTATGTTGATTCTGTATCCTTATCTTCGTCCCTTTTTCCAGACTCTTTAACTTTCCTTCCTTTCTTCATAGAAGCATTGCTGTGCCTCCTTTGCCTTGCCTTACAACACTGTCATTTGCCTGTACAGTTCAGTTGACATTCCTGGAACTGAAGTTAGCTTAAGAGGCAAATATTTAGATAGTAGTTTACTATGTAAAAAAAGTGTATAGGAATTTGCAGCAATTGCTGTTCATAGTACAGAAACAGGGATGAAATTCAGCTCACCCTTTAATATCTGGAGGTGTTGATAACAGGCCCTTAAGACAAGGGTAGCTGTCCACTGGGCACTGCAGCACACTTGCACAGTGTTTCTATTCCTCAGAGTGTACTAGGTAATCAATTAATTTTTCATTAAAATAGGTTGCAAGGTATATTTGAAAAATTAGAATTGTAGAACTACATCGAAACTTTCAGGTAACAAAATTCTCAGAGATGTATATTAGCATTCTGTTTGTTGTGTTTGGGAGATGTTGTCTGTCTGCCAGTAAGCTGATTCAGCCTGGTGTAAGTCCTTCGTTAGTATGTATGAGAAAATGATCATTATTGAGTTTGCAGGAGACTTGCATATGAAACACTGGATTTATATAAATAATTTATTCTTTCAGATCCTCCGCCCACCAGTGTAAGCAAACCCCAGGTGTCAGAGGGTGTTCACACCAATGCCTATGATATTAGGACAGAAGCAGAGCAAGGGACTCTCTACTCACCAGAGCAGACATCTCTCCATGAAAGTGAGGGTCTGTTGTGTGCATTTTAAATATTAGAATATATTTCTGTATTGACAGTATAAAAATGTAATGCAGTTATGAATGCAACAAATAACAAAATCATATAATTCTTGATGAACTTGTTCGATGATTTTATTCTTATGCTGGCTTCATATCTACAGGGTCTGTAGGTAACTCCAGAAGTTCCACACAAATGAACTCTTACTCTGACAGTGGTTACCAGGAAACAAGCAGTTTCCATAACAGCCAAAACTTGAACAAGTCAGAGATCAGACAGCAGCATTCCCTTGGTGGAACCCCCGGCAACCATGTGGTGAGGAGCTCACGCGCCGAAGGGCAGACGTCAGCGCAGGTACTCTGACCAGTGCACTGCGCACCTGTGGCTGTGCAGGGGCTCTGGAGGCAGCAGCTGTACAGCTGGGCCCCCTTTGTATGGGCTGCAGTCAGGGTTACAAAATTAGTTCTTGTTTAACACTCGCTGCTTACAAAGTGGGAATGGCTTGCAGCGGAGACTGGTTCGCTGGGATCAGCACATGGGATCTGGGTCATTCACAGGAGCTGAAGTGAAGCAGCACTCCTGACTGCACAGAGCACTGCTATTATCATATCAAGAAAGTATCACTCACTCAAAATTCATTGTGAAATGGGGGAAAACCTTCCTGGAAGTGAGCCTGTATGTAAGCGTAGCTCTTAAAGGAAGATGCTGCTTGTGTTCCTGTACATTCTATGGTTTCTAGCTTTTGCCTCCCTTTTCAGTAAATGGAATAATAGTAAGACAGTAATTGTTAGGATGTTTATGGATTATACCAGTACTCTTTATATTACTGTTCCTGAGTTTCTGGAGTCATTGAGTAGTGAGGAAGGAAAGCAGAGGTGAAGATTAATGTAGCAAGCCAAATGAGAAAGAGGTGGTTTTTTGATGTTAAATTGTCATTTTATATATTAAGAAGCACTGGTTAGAAAAAAGTTACAGGGAAACTTGAAGGAATTAGGTTTAGGGTAAAAGCTACATTCCAGCTGCCTGTATATACCATTAAGTTGTGTGAGTTTCCTGCTGGCTTCTCCATCTTATTGGAGAGCAATATCTGCCATGTGACCTAAATGATAAATCTCATAAATGTCTGTGATGTTCAACAGCCTTCAGCAAATACCAGTACCAACCGTGTGATGCGACGGGTCAGCTCGGTGCCATCCAGAGCACAGTCTCCCTCCTACGTGGTCAGCACTGGCGTGTCCCCGGCGCGGGGCTCGCTGCGGACGTCTCTGGGGAGCGGGTACGGCTCTCCCAGCGCTGCTGAGCAGAGATCCCTGCCTTCCCACGCCTACTCCTCCACCACCCTGCCCGTGCAGCGGGCGGGCTCCCCGTACGCCGTGCACAGACCCGGCTCGCCCTCGGCCGTGCGGCGCGTTGGCTCGCTCACCTCCCGGCAGGCAAACCCCGGCAGCGGCGCTGCCCAGTACCAGGCAGCAGGCAGAGTCGGCTCTCCTCTTGCCCTTCCTGATGTGCAAACCAGAGTGGGTTCTCCATCCCAAACTCAGCTGGGATCCTCTTCCCCAAAGCGCTCTGGCATGACGGCAGTTCCCCAGCACCTGGGGACGACGCTGCAGAGGCCGATTCACGACGTGGAGCAGTATGGACAGCAGTACGATATCTATGAGAGGATGGTCCCCCCACGGCCAGATAGCCTCACAGGTGAGTAATGGGCACAGGCACGGCTAAGGCACAGCACACACCACAGCTGTAGAAAACCCAGAATGCAGTCCTGCTGTTGTGGATGAAACCTTGTAGCATTGGGGCACAATTGCCGTGGCAGTGTCAGGTCAGTTGTAAATACTGACGTCAAACACCGTCAATCGCAAGTTCCTCGTGAATACTGACTTCATGATTACTCATTGCTGGCAGTGCATTGAATTAAATCCTATGATTTAAGTTGCTAAATGAAATTCTAAGTCTTACAGAGGCATGTCAACATTTTCAGAGATAAAGTACATTTAAATGTATGTGCAGGCTAAACATAAAGTAAAGCGTACTAGCCTGGAACTAATTTTATGTCTAGTTCTTTCCTTAAAATGTGACATATATATACTTTTAACTTATTACCACTGAATACTGGGGTTTTTTTCCATTAATATTTCTACACTACCTCATACTTGAAGTTAAATATAGGATAACCATTTTAATACTAGCTTAAAATAGGGCCCTTAAAGGTAGAATCTATTCTTCGGAGAGGCAGTTCTTTTTAACATGCAGTTACTTTACATTTTAAGTTTTGTGTGTTACTCATTTTGTTCTGACCTTCATCTGAATGAGCACAGACAAGGTGATTTTCCAATTAGACCGTGTGCCCTTTGGAACAGATGGCAAGTTCTGGTTTTTCTTTTGAACCCTTATAGTGCAGGAAATTCCAAAATGCTCTTATCCCTCAGGAAAAGATAAAACATGTCTTCTCCCTCGCCTCTGTTTGCAAGACATAATAATATGCCAGTTTGATAAGGGGTTGGGAATGAGTTTGATGGGAAAGGCCCTACTGCCCCCTTTGCATGCTCAAGTCCTTCTGTTCTCACCACCTGTACTTGTGTTTTCTTAGTGATGGCCCAAAGCTTTCCTTGTAGACATTGTGGCAGAGTAGGTCTGGGGTTTTTGGGGTGGGAGGATATGCAGATGAAGGATACATTTGGTTACACATCACTACTCCATTGAAGTTTTGAAGTTTTTCTGTAATCTCAGTCATTTCATTGTTCTTGCATAGCTCATTTCACATATTCTGTTGCTTTGATAAGTGTCAAAGTTTTACTGCCTGCAGTAGTAATGCCAAAGTTGAGAAAGTTGTATATATTTAAAATGAAATATAATATATATATATTATATATATATATGTAATATATACAGCAAGGTGAAAAAAACTCATCCAGCTGCAGCATAGCTATTTATATATACTCATATCATGGACTATTTAAACCTTTATAAAGATTTTTCTCTATGTGCTTACATTTCTTCTGCCACTATCAAGCAGATATTGGCTCTCACTGCTATGGGCTGTTTCAGTTTCAGGATTACAACCCCTTTAGGCTGTGCCCTTTGTCACAACAGGATTTCTGTCAGGTCCATAGTTACCCTGTCATTGCTGAATCTGTGCACCACACGTTGACTCAGCTTTTATTCTCTGTGGTTTAGACTGTAAACGATACCAAAAAAATTAGGTCGGAAAGTTGTCTGGGCAAGCGTATGGACAAAATTTTCATCAAGGAAATGCTGCTTTGTCAGTGAGCCTTTCAGTATGGGCCATTTAATAATGGAAAAAAATGTAATGAATAAGCCTTTGTAAGTGGTAGGTTCAAACAACACCTTTTCTTGGCTAAAGGAAGAAAAGTTCAATCCTGACAGCTCTGTTGCTTTGCTGAACATGGGCCACTAGGCATGTCCCTGTGCTTGCTTGCAGGCCTGAGGAGTTCGTACGCGAGCCAGCACAGCCAGCTGGGGCAGGAGCTGCGCTCGGCGGTGTCCCCGGACATGCACATCACCCCCATCTACGAGGGCAGGACGTTCTACAGCCCCGTGTACCGCAGCCCCAACCACGGCACTGTCGAGCTGCACCACGGCTCCCAGGCCGCCCTGTTCCGCACCGGCTCCGGTGGGTCCCGGCCTCGGCTCTGCCCGAGCCGCTCTTGCGCGCCACGGGGCGTAGGGAGCAGGGGGGAGACACGGAATGCCAGTGCAGAAGGAAGAACGAGGGGGTATCAATTAATGCAGACAGAAACTGTGAAGGACTTAAAATAACCTGCAGGAATTAAAAAGCTCTTGGGATGTTTGCAGGGAGTGCCTGGGGCTATACATCACTGCCAGCCTGGGGTCAGAGTGTTTTCTGTTTGATAGCACATGCACGGGTACATCCCAGACAAGTGTATTCATAACACACAGAATATATTGCTTCCTCTCTTCCATGCTCTGTGCATCAACCTCTTATGAAATGGGTTGCTTGGTTTTTGGGGTTTTTTTATTCATCAGTACAGCAAAACAAGAGCTTGCCACTAAAATTACCTACCGCATCTTTCACAGTAAAAATACTGTTTTACACAACTTCTCAACAAAGCGTAATGGTAAATGCTACAGCTGAGGATTGTCTATTGAAAACAAGATACTCCTCTAGCATCTCTTAAAAGTGCCACTCATTTATTACGAAGAGCATAAGCATTAGATTAATATTTATTTATATTAGATTAGGATTTATTTTCTGTAGGCAGAAATGTAGTGCACGTTGCAATGCAATTTGTTTAAGGTTGATTAATAATTTGTATAGTGATTTCCCAAAACTCTTAAAATATTAGAGTGATTTAGTTAAGTAACTCTCTGGAAGTATTTACAGAGAACCGTCCTATTCATATGTCATGTTTTCACAAACTTGAAAATACCTTTTTAATGTTTGCTAATGTAACTGCAATATCAAGAGAACAGAGTTCTGAAGGAGGCACCGGTTTTTGCAGTTCTCCTACCTTCCACAGCCTAGAATAAATGGAGTTTGTTAGGATGTGCCAATGAAGAAATATAACCAGAAACTGGAATTCTTTGTTTACTTGTCTACTTAATACCACTTACCTTGGAAAAACAAGAGCCACCACAACAGCTCTGTTCAGATAGGGAGATGCATGTTCTTGTTCCCAAACCGCTCAGCCTCATCTTTGCTATGATTCATGCGTTACCTTTCGTCAGGGAAAGTGTACATGGAGTTAGGAAAAGAAGAATATCATATAAACAATATGAATTTTTGTTTTCTTGTTTTTTCTTTTGGGTGCAGTTGGTGAATTGATATTATGAACTTTGAAAGCACTTGCACCCAGATTTCTGCTTGTTGGCATGGGATGCGTTTCCTACTTTAAATACTTGTTGGGGGAAGCTAAGGCACAAGTCTGATCCCACCAAACCTTTTATTCTGTAACTAACCTCTCTATTTCCATGGGACACTGAGGAATTGCTCCATGAAGTCTGACATCAGCTTCCAACGTGGAGCACAGTGCACATTTTCAAGACCGACGTTCTTTTGCTTGCGCTGTTAAGTGGGTATCACTCCTTCTCTCAGGCACTTGTTACCTGGTTGGTTTTGACACTGTTTTATCCTAGGCATGGGTAACCTGCAGCGATCCTCCAGCCAGCGTAGCACCCTCACATACCAAAGAAACACCTACGGGCTGCCCGCGGCGGAGCCGCTGCGGACGCTGCCGTTCCGGCTGCCCGAGCCCGGCTACGGCCGCCTGCACCCCGCACCCGATGGCGGCACCACGCGCTCGCCCTCCATCGACAGCATCCACAAGGACCCCAGGCAAGTGCAGCCAGGGCAGAGCGTTCCCTGCACACCCGGCACGGCACGTCTCCGTGGCGTAGTCACCGCTCTACCTTTATTGCCAAAACAGTAAACACGGGCTGCTCCTTGCAGTGAGAAGAAGCAGCTGTTATGCACTTTATTGTTACATTTTTCTTTCATGTTTGTTTTTATGGAGAAGTTATTACAGGAAACACAACTTTGATGAGATTTGACTGGATAATTGCAAATATTTTTTAGTACCCTGTAACACTGTAGTGAGGTTTCTCTTTATATGAATGGGTATCAGGGCTTGAAAATTCAAAAGTACAGACCTAATTTATTTAAATTATATTTTTATGAACAGCCTGCTTAAATTTCAAAACAAAGTAAGTGTTAAAACTATTTATAAATGTGCCATTTTGAAAGCAAACACACATTTCTCAATAATTAGTGGTTTGATGTTGTAGATGTCCGTGCACAGCGTGGGCTTGTGATATATCGGGCTGTGGCAGAGGAGCCTGTTACAGAGCCTCAGAGTGGGCTGTTAGGAAGCAGCACTCTGGAATGAGAGTCAAAGTGACTAGTTTTACTAGAAAGCCAGTTTCCTTTAGGGTTTTCCTATCATTAGTATGGAAAAATAAACCTCTGAATTGTGAAAGTGGGCACAGACCTGAACTTCCCTTTTGTGTGACTGGGGAGACCTGAATGGCCAAGCCAGCGTTAGTCTTGGAGCAGCTTCCCAGCTACTGTTCTTGGAACATACTTTGCTGGGTTTGTTTTGGGTTTTGTTTTTTGAGGATTTTTGGTGGGGTGGTTGGTTTGATTGACTGATTGATTGATTGATTGATTTGGAGAGGTTGGTTTTAGGTTTGTTTAGGAGTTTTTTGTTTACTTGGATTTTTGAGCCTGGGAAAGCTTAAGATACTTTATCCCCCCCCCAGTCCTCCTTTACAGAAGGCAGATAGCTTAGCAAATATTAATGACTGTGTTTCTAAATCTGCAAACTGGGCATGTTTCATGACTTTTCCAGGATTGGTCTGCACAAAATCATTGAGGTTTCATGAAGGAGATATTCTTTAATGATTTTAAATTTACAATCCCTGAATAGCTCAAATAAGGCAAACATCCTGTATCTCATCCTGACAATAACACTTCAGGATGTGCAGGTTTTGTTGAGGTATAATTGGCTTCTGCTTAGGGAGAACATTAAGCACCGAGGGAAAAACGTTGTATGGAAATGATGCCCCTAAGCAGCACTGTTGAGGGGGTATCTTTTGCATTATATAGATAATTTTTGTGAGATTTTTTTTTTGTACGCTGAATTGTTTGAGTTGGTGTTACTTTAGTGATTGTTTGTATTTGTGTGGTCCATAAGCCAACTGAAGCAGATTGGATGTAGTATCCTTTTCCAGTTGGGAGACTAAAAGGTGATGTGACCCACTGCTATCCCATTATGGTTTTCCTTCTAGCCCTCTTACTCCAGAGCAAAACTGAAATTGTTGGAAAGCCGTTAAGCTGCTGCAGTACTTGTGCTTAGTAAATCCCCACAGTTTGTGAGTAACGCCTTCTCTCCGTGTGCTGTCCAATGAAGGGAATTTGCATGGCGAGATCCAGAGCTGCCTGAGGTCATTCACATGCTCCAGCACCAGTTCCCATCGGTGCAGGCCAACGCAGCTGCCTATCTGCAGCATCTCTGCTTTGGGGATAACAAAGTGAAAACAGAGGTAGGTGCTGCTTGTGCTGCTCTTCCAGGGCAACAGTACCAGGAAAACTAGGCCTCTTGCCTCTTCCCTTTTTTTCCATTGTGACACAGTGTTTGTGACCCTCCTGTGTTCCTGTGTGTACCAGGTGGATGCTAATACTGAAGTGCCTGAGGGTGAGTTATTATGCACACTCAGATTCTTCCTGTCGTAAGAGCTGCATGGAAATTCTATGGAAATCTTTTACCTTGAAGTTGTGTCATCCAGCAGAACTCTAAAGTAGGTTTCCAGAGCCTGGCTTTGTGTAACCTGTTGGTGACTGGAGACTAGAACAACCAGGAGCTCTGGAGTGCTTTCAGTGGTTTTTATCAAGGCGTTTTTAAGGCACCAGAGTGATGCCTTTGCGTGACCTGTCAGGCAAAGGAAACGGCGCAACCCTGGAGAAGCATGGAGGAAACTTTTTATGTTACGGTGATGTGGGGGCAGGATACACATGAGTGAACATTCACATTATTATTGAAATTCCAAGAAACCTTGCATTCAAAGACCTGCTGTTTTTGCAAAGCAGCTGTGAGCTGTTGATTTGAAGGAATTTGCTTTTTCATTTGCATCCTATGTGTGTGTGCTAGATGTTATTTTCAGCATAAATTTTATGTTAGTTAAATGTTGGTGCTACTTTTGTAAGAAGATAGCCCAAACATAATTCACTGTTGCTGGGAGATGAAAAGGTGGTAGTTTTGATGATATGGTGACGATCACAGTGATAATCAGCTCTTATCTCCAATATTCCCTAAAAAGTTATTCTGGGGTTTAGGAAATTATTTTAAAACTGGAAACAAAACTGATGCAATAACAATTCTCTGAACACAGCACGTGTCTGAAAATGACCCTCAGCCATTGCAATGGGGTGGGGGGGAGGTTCAGTCCCACGTAGCATTCAAGTCAATAAGGCTCAGCAGCTGTTTCTTCTGGAAGTAGAATGGGAAGTACTGTTTTCATAAAAACAAAAGCCTTTTACATCTGCGGAGTGAGGTGGCTGAGATCAGTGGATGCTGATGGTTCTGACATTACACTTTCCAGGTCTGTAGGCTAGGAGGTATCAAGCACCTGGTGGATCTCCTGGATCACAGAGTCCTGGAGGTTCAGAAGAATGCCTGTGGTGCACTGAGGAACCTCGTTTATGGGAAGTCCACTGATGAGAACAAAATAGCCATGAAGAATGTGGGAGGGATACCTGCCCTTCTGCGGCTGCTGAGGAAGTCTGTCGATGCTGAGGTCAAAGAGCTGGTGACAGGTAAGCTTGGAAGGGAAACTAGCAGAGAGCTGTAATGCAAGCTTTTCTGGACACTTATCTTGATCAGTTAAAACAGCACAGAGTGTAGAGTCATTGGGAGAAGTCAATACTGAGGTAGTTGCTCTAAAGCTCCACTTCAGGGTGGATTTTCCCTCATATGAGTGTCCTGCACACACAGCAGGTATTTCTTTATTGATTCTGAACATTTCTTTTATTATGAGCTTTTATTATCTTTTCTTGGCAACTGTTTTAAAGAAGTTCTTGCAGAATTCATAAGATGGATCCAAACTATGTAAATGTGTATGGTATTTAATCTGAATTGTAATCAAGGATGACTTCTTCAGAAAAGGTATTTAATCTGTCTTTCATGATGAAAAAGAAGGTTCAGTTCTGTCTTCAGCATGTTATTTGTATATACAGTTCTGCTGGTAATTTATGTCAGATTTCATACTTCTGTGTCTGAATGTCATGTATGGAGACTTTGCCAGGCAGGGGACTAGGGATTTCTGCCCGAGGGTAGAAGGTGGATAGCAGTTCTCTGTGGCTGATATATGGATGGGACATGCTCTGGACTTGTTGCTGTTGTTTCCAGGAAGAAAGTGTCTGTGGGATTTTTACGTCCCTTCTTGTATGTTCTCTGCTCCTCAGTACCTGACATCCCTGGTATACAGTGCAAGGTAGCAGGAATGCCAGGGCAGGCCATTCTTATTGGAAAAAAATCCAGCCAAAGCCATACCCTCTTCTACTGTTCACCTTGCTTTCCTCCTTTTTGGATGCTGGCTCTCCACCTTCTGCCTGCTCCAGAATTGCATCACATATTTAAAGTATTGTCTTTTAAGTTGTCAGTGTTGCTTCATGTTTGTTTGCTAAGTCTCTGCTGACTTTACTGCTCTGGAAATGTCTTCTAAGGGGTTCTCTGGAACTTGTCTTCGTGTGATGCCGTGAAGATGACAATCATTAGAGATGCTTTGTCCACGCTGACAAACACTGTGATAGTGCCCCACTCGGGATGGAACAGCTCCTCCTTTGATGATGATCATAAAATTAAATTTCAGACTTCCCTTGTTCTGCGCAATACAACAGGATGCCTGAGGTATTTGCTCTTTTAGAATACTCCCTTTTAAAGAGAAATCATGTTATCCAGCAGGTCTTTCTTGTATTGTAATTTTAAAGACAAAGGAATTGTTTTAATCTATAAATTACAGAGTTCTATCATGTAGACAGCTTTTACAATTGTCCTTTCTTCCCAAATAGAAAAACATGAAAATTACCAAGTTAGTCACTAGGAGTTGCTAACCAATTACCAATCAGCTGCATAAAAACCTTCTGTAAACTGGCTAGTAAGTGATTATCTGTCTGTCCTTGCACACACCGTGTTCCTTTGTCATTCCAACCTTCAGGAACCTGAGCTCCGCTGGGGAAGAGGCACGAAAGCAGATGAGGTCCTGTGAAGGACTGGTCGATTCGCTGCTCTATGTGATCCACACCTGTGTGAACACCTCAGATTATGACAGCAAGGTGTGTGCATGTCTCATCTACCGATACTTCAGTGCTAACCTGTGTGTCAGATCCTGGGGCTTTGTATAGCTCAGCTGAGCATGGTGATGTCCTCAACTCAACTGGCATTGCTCCCAGCCCCAGGTTATTGAGGCACAGCCAAGCTCAGCTGCATAACACAGGGTGTCCTCTTGTTTTCAGCAGTGCTGCAGTATCTGTTTCTTAGGAAAACAATAATAAGCTCTTATGCTTTTCATTTTCAGAATACTAAAGAATAAGCCACTTTAGCAAACACCACTCTTATAAAAATTGTCATATTTGAGAGAGATTTCATTTACCCAGAGAAGCGGCCAAAACACAGCCCAAGGTCCAGCATTAGAGTTTAGCACTTGTGCTCCCAGTGTCTTTTCTCCTCTGCTGAACTGGTTTTGTTTGGTTTGTGTCTGTGTGAGGAAGAACTGGTGACATGTGATGTCTCTCTGTTTTGGTTCAGACTGTGGAGAATTGTGTGTGCACCTTGAGGAACCTTTCCTACCGCTTGGAACTGGAGGTACCTCAGGCACGGCTGCTGGGAATCAATGAACTGGATGACTTGTTGGGAAAAGAGTCACCCAGCAAAGACTCAGAGCCAAGCTGCTGGGGGAAAAAAAAGAAGAAGAAAAAAAAAACTTCCCAGGAGGATCAGGTTTGTATTTTCCATGTACTGCAAATACCTCATGTGGGGTTTGGCTCACGGTCGGGGAGGACATAGCTTGACAAAAACAATTCTACATTGAATGACAATATAGAGGTTTTGTCCAGTTACAAATCTGTGTTCCTTCCTCAGTGGGATGGAGTTGGCCCTATCCCGGGATTTTCCAAGTCTCCTAAAGGGGTGGAGATGCTCTGGCACCCATCGGTGGTGAAGCCATACCTGACACTCCTGGCAGAGAGCTCCAACCCAGCCACTCTGGAGGGCTCTGCAGGATCACTCCAGAACCTTTCTGCAGGCAATTGGAAGGTATGGGAATTCCTGCTCCTTCTTTCTTTGTAGTCCAGCCCTTTTTTCTAGTAAGACCCTGGAATGTGTTTGTAGGGGACTTGTCATTTTCTCGTGTGCATCTGAGCATTCCCTTCTTGTCTGTGCATTAGTGCTCACATGCTGCAGTCATGTTTCCACACTGAAAAGCCTTGGCAGAGAGCTGGGGCAACAAGAGCCATATGGAAGCTGGCCTTTATTTTAAATAAACAGAAAAAGCTTCTTCCAGTGCATATCAGATCAAAACAACCTTCCGGCGTCTTCTAACTGTGAATTCTGGTGGGAAGGTGCTGTTGAAATAAGACCAGGACACATTAATTTACCTTGTTTCCATACGTTCCTGCCATTGTATATAATGTGCTACAAAAGCAGCACATGAGAAGCCTATATTGTGTCATGTATTTGTCATGGAGAAATTAAAAAACACAGCAAGCATTAATTGCTTCCTTTGCTTGCAGCAAGCCAGCTAAGCCTTTTTCAGTTTGACCGTTATGAAATTGGTATTTAAAAAAAAAATACAACAAAACCAAAGCCCCCTGCTCCCTTTTCAATAATCATCATCTGATCGAATACTTTCTCTCTTTGCAAGAGGAATGAGTGAAAAAGGGCAAAGAGCTAGCTCTTCATAGTCACAGAAAAAGCACACATCAAACATGTCATCTTTTATTGGAAATGACCAAACATGCTTGAGGGTTCCAGTGGCAGTGATGTGGTGGGCTGGAGGTAACTGAGGCTCTGCTCAGTTCGCAGCCTACATCCGCGCTGCTGTGAGGAAGGAGAAGGGGCTGCCCATCCTCGTGGAGCTGCTGAGGATGGACAATGACAGAGTGGTGTCATCTGTGGCAACTGCCTTAAGGAACATGGCCTTAGACGTCCGCAACAAGGAGCTCATTGGTACGTACAGACCGTCCTCAAGAGAGCACCTGCACCCAGATGTCAGACCTTGGATGGAAAACCCAAGGAGAGATTCCTCTAATGGCAACGGCACACTTGATGTTCCTGTGCCACATCAGTTGTGTCACATAAATGAGTCCTCCTGACAGCAGCAGCTTTCCAGAGCAATATTGCCACATTAGTTTGCTGCTGGCCAGCTTTTGTGGATGGGAGTCAGCCATACCAGACAGAGAACCCCCAATGCCAAATGGGATGGAAACACAGCTCTCCTTCCTTGGAGCTCAGTGCTTACCTGCTTGGGGGGTGCAGGTCTCCCACATGTTCCTGGGGATGGAACAGCTCTGCTGCCACAACAGCAGTGCTTTTTTAACAATCTTGGACAGGAAGGGAGGGAAGAAATCTTCTGGTAAAATATTTCCAGGAAAACACAGATACAGAGCAGCATCTGTGTCTTTGCTGAACTAAGTAATCAACAGGAGTGCTTGCTAGAAAAATTCAATTGTCATTTCTAATATTTAACCCTTTAAGCATTAATCTGTGCCATTCTTACTTAACATTAAACAAAACCCAACAAAATAATAATCAGCTTTCCTGCCCTGGGGTTTCTCATTCTGTTAGTGTTGAACATGCTTCAGCCTCAGGCTGCTGTGGCTTCAGTGAACTCTATTAACAAATGGCATGATATAAAAAAGTCTAACTTTCGTTACAAAAGCATTTTCTATGTGTAGAATTGTGGGGTCAAGGATATAACAACTGTTCATAGAGATAGGAGGATCATTATTCTCAAAAAGAGAGATACAGAGCTTTGTTATCTGTTTCTGAAGCTTCTCCATCTGGGGCATTCAGAGTGTGTTTTCCTGAAGTCAAGTGCTACACATGAGAAATGTGTAAAGAGAGAATCCTATTCCATAGCACCATCCCTGTGCAGGTCACACTCAGGTGATATTCTCTTGTCAGGATGTTTCTTCTATTCCTGGCAAAACTTTTCAGTTTGGGAATGGTCCTCCATCTCCTCCCTCTCCCTGTCAAAGATATACCTCTGAAAGAATTTTTGGCCTCAGACACACTCTGCAACAGACCACTGGATAAAACATTGTGGGATGTGAGGCGAGTTGTGCGCTACCCCATGCTAGAAACCCTTTTAGGAGCTTCTCTGCTGGTATAGGAAGGGAACAATGGGCTCATTTCACTGAAGGAAATGAGAGATGAGGACTCCAGCAAATCACAATATATGTTGGAACATGCAGCACGTGGCTGAGCTAGAGGGTTGGAAATGGTGGGGTATTGCTGCAGACAGCCTTGTGGGGATAGTTTTCCAGTGGGTTTCCTTTTGCCTGCAGAATTCCCTTTTGTTTATTTTTTCCTCTCAGGCACATTACACAAATAGATAGCAAATGACTTTGGGCAATGCTTCTTAATCTTCACTGTTATGTACAAATACATGTCTGATTAAAATCTATTAATCATTCAATTAACAGTACAGCCCAAACAGGAAGAAACCTTGACCTTATCTTAGTTACTGTCCCTTATGTGCAGCTTATCTCTGGCATCAGACAGCCACTGGAGCCTGACAGAGCTGACAGGTAGCATACAAGGTGAACAGAACACCCAGAAGAAAAAATTCCCAGTTACTGTAAGGATTCTTTCAATCCTCCCGTAGATGAAGCCCAGCAATGTGCACTGCTCTGTCAATCATAATAAGCAGCCTAATGTTTTTCCTTGAACAGCTCTGCTTTCTCCAAATAATTCTTGTTTAAAATAGTTCTTTTAGTGCAAAATTCAGCTTCTCACATTTTTAAGCTGAAAGAAAAAAAAATTTAAAAATTGTTATGTGGTCTCTCTTGACTATGTAAAATGTGAATTCTTGACAGGTTTTGATACTGTGCTGCTTCTCACTGCCTTCAGCTGCAGTTTTATGCTGAGTCCTGTGGTTTTGACCTGTTTCTGTGGGTGTGTTTCCAGGTAAATACGCGATGCGAGACCTGGTCAATCGGCTGCCAGGGGGCAATGGGCCGAGCATCCTGTCGGACGAGACAGTGGCTGCGATCTGCTGCGCCCTGCACGAGGTCACCAGCAAGAACATGGAGAATGCCAAGGCCCTTGCCGACACCGGTGGGATAGAGAAGCTGGTCAACATAACGAAGGGAAGAGGTGACAGGCAAGTAGGCAGCCAAGATCATACCCGAGCTGTTTGTGTCCATTTGAAATGCTTAAGAATGCAGGAAATGTTTCTTTGAGTGAAAAAAAAGATCTGCCTTTGCAGTCTGGGTCTGAGGAGCTGTCACCTGGAGTCTCACTGGGAGGGAGGAACCACCAGAACCACTGTCCTGGGCAGTGTTTTCTGTCCCAGGCTTCTGGAGGCTTGTACAGCTGCTCACAGTAACCATGGTCATGGGACCTGTTCAGGTTAAATGAGTTAACCAGTCACCTCTTCAACACCTACAAGTTTAATAAAATATTGGAGCTTTTCCAAGTCAGACTACGTGAGCACCTTTGTCAGGATGTATCCCAGCAACTGTGAATTGTACCCAGTCCAGCCCTTTGGTCAGTGGAAGGAAAAGGTGGCCCGGGGGACACCCTTGAACAGCATTTCCAAGCAAGGGCTGGCTGAGGGGAGCTGATCCTGCCCAGAGCTCTGGGGAGGCTGTCAGACGAGTTCTCTGCTGGCACCGTGGTTGTCTAGTGGAAATGGAACCTACAAGTGTGTGCTGGGTCAGCAGCAGGAGGCCCCTGTGGCTGGGGGATGGGGTAGCAGGAGCCCCTCTCGGGGTGAGGCTGCTGGCTTGGCTGTGCTCATGCTGGTGATGTAGGGTCTGGTTTGCCCCACAGCAGCAGGTTCAGGCTGTTGCAAAGGTTAGGAACACTGTTCTTTTGAAGTGGAATTCAGTGGCTTTCTAACACTGCCATATTTTTCACCTCCTCAGGTCCTCGCTGAAGGTTGTCAAGGCAGCAGCCCAGGTACTGAACACGCTGTGGCAGTACCGAGACCTCCGGAGCATTTACAAAAAGGTAAATCGTAAAATTAGCTTACACTGGAAAACAGTGCCACAAAAACTCCTCATTTATTTATAACTTGCAATTTATTCTGGTGTGGTTTTCTTTTTGTCACTCCACAGGATGGATGGAATCAAAGTCACTTTATTACACCAGTATCAACACTGGAACGAGAGAGATTCAAATCCCATCCTTCTCTATCCACAGCCAATCAGCAGATGTCACCTGTCATGCAGTCAGGTCAGTCAGGTAGGGTGAAGGGGACCTGCTGTCACATGTTTTTAACTCAGCCTCTCCATTTGGTACTAATTCCATTTAAAACACAGAGGTCAGGCTGTTGCTCCTTGGTGTTTGAGCAAAGTACTTCACGTGCTCTGAGTGCTCTCTGAGCTGTTCCTGCAAAGTGAAATCCTCAATGAATAGAGCTGGACATTGTTACCAGCCATTACTCTGTTCAAAGCCATTCCTCCTGTGCTGTGTGAGGATTGTGGAGTGGCCTTATGGAACATGGGGACCTGGCAGCAACACACCCACAGGGAGAAGCTCATTTTCATTCCCAACTATGTCATGTTCCGTAAGAATGAGCAACCAACCTCAAAACCGTACTTTCCTGACTCCTCCTCATTTATTTCTCAACTTTGTTCCTTCAATGTCTTCAGTGCTAGGATTTAAATCTTCGAGACAGCTGATACAAATCCTACCTGAAGCCTTTATTTTGTCTTTATTTGGCATTTTATTTTGCCCAGTTTAGTCTTCTAGAGACTATCTAGAGCAGGTCTCTGTTAATACTGAGAAATAATAATGAATGATAATAATAATGAGAATTAATACCTACTTACTGTGACTGCTAAAATTAGTGACCAGTACTTCTTTACGTAAAAGTAACAACCCCCACACATTCCTTTATGACATGGTTGACTTGAAAAACAAGGACTCCACCAGGGATTTATTTTCCTACAGGAAGTAAACCTGTTGTGGCATTTGTGCCAGAGTTCCTCTCACCACCCAAGGAAGCCCGCACAGCTTAGGCTCGGGGAGTGACTGGATTCTACCCAAGTGTAAAGGGATATCCTGACACCAGCTGTCAAATTTCTATCTCAACGCTTTCTCTCCCAGGATACACCAGAAGAACAACTCTGTTACTCCAGTTCTTTGAATGACAAATAAGAAGTAGATGAGCAGCTCTAATTTAATATTCAGAGGATGTTGTATTTCAAAGGCAGTTTAGTAAAAATTCCTAATAGGAAGTGTCTGCTTTCCTGCTCTAGAGCATGACCAAGCCCAAAGGAGTCAGTGGAAGTTGGTGCGAGGCCCACATCCCCAGAGGGGCTGTGCAGCACCGTTCTGGGCATAGCAGATGCCTGTTGGAATAGATATGCTTGGCCTGAATCTGAATGTTCTTGTTACAGTCACTTCATTATCAAAACACACATTATTACATTGACCCATATCAGAATTTTAATAACATGACATATTTAGCCATGAAAATGCTAGGAAAATACCAGTAGTTAAACTATCCATAATTTCACAGAATTCTGAGCTGTGATGTAACAGACACATCAGCGGAAGAGGATTATCCTTGAATTAATATTTTGAAGCAAAATTTCTAGATTTTTTTTTTTAAGGATTTTTCTCCCATTGCTGGAGTCTTTCTGAGCCAACAAAGCCTGAGTGATCTGTAGGGAGGATTTAGCAGAACAAACTTCTTACAACTGCAGTTGAGATTCAGCTGCTTATTGACAAACACAAAATGATCCCTTGCTGGGATCCCCCATGGCCATTGGCCTCCTAGAGCACACCATGCCCAGGACTCACCTGTGTATCCAGGGATCACTGAGGCCAGCTAGGCTGGACAACTGACAGGGTGGCCTTAGACCATCACCATTAGCAGAGTATCATCTTCTTCCTCCACACAGGTGATGTCCTAGGCATGGTAAGGTCCCATATCTGGGCTGTGAGCATCACAAAAGACCTGTGTCTGCCTGTGAGCACCACAGAGCAGTGACCACTGGCAGCTCTGGGCTGTTCACCCGGGAATAGCTTCAGCTGTTCCGTCCTTACCCACCCCCTGGTTGTGCACCCTTGGAGCAGGAAGTGGTGAGGAAGGCTGGGTGTGCAAAAGGCTTTTGTTGTCAATCTTGAGACCCTCTCTTTTCCCGTCAGTTGGCAGCACGTCCTCGTCCCCGGCTTTGTTGGGAATCAGAGAGCCTCGCTCCGAGTACGACAGGACGCACCCTTCTATGCAGTATTACAGTAGCCAGGGCGATGTCATTGCACATAAAGACATCTACACTGGTAAGAGACCAGCTGAGCATCTTCTGGAACAGGAAGCTATTCCTTGTGGGAAGAGTTCACAATCCTACACAGACAACTGCATTAGCGGGCTGGTCACTGCCAACTGTTGCTTTCCATTTCCATTCCTTGTATTCCCTGGCTGTGGCACAGGGCAGGGTCGCACCTGGCTCTACTGTTCTCTGTAAAACTTCCCAGTACCAGAGTAAACACAGATACTTTCTATATTTTGAGGTAAGAGGCAGTTAGAATTCTTATTTTTATTTAAAATACTAGTACAGAAAATTGTACTATTATGTACATTATATTATGATGATGATGTTATAAATTTTGATATGCAGTTGTATATTATTATATTACTAAATTATACCAAAATTTCATTTTTTCTCTGATCTCTCTTTTCCTTCTTACTATGTCACACAAGTAGCAAACCAACAGATGACAGTGACCAAAGAGAAGGAAACTCCTTGCTTTAAAGATTTTGAGTCTGTAAAATGAGAAACAGCAACATAAGCCTCCTGGCTTCACTGTAACTGCTGCTGAGGGACAACATTTGCCTTCATTCTGTTATTACACTGTATCATTAGTAGGTACTGAAGTTGGCAGATTTAATAGCATGGGTACTACTTAAAAGGCAAAATAAAAACCAATAGACTTAAAGCTGAATGAATAAAGACTGAATCTTATGCGTTAAACTTTATTCTCCCAGGTTCCAGCAAAGCTTCACCAATTTACATCAGTTCCTATTCCTCACCAGCCAGAGAACAGAACCGGAGGCTGCAGGTGAGCCCGGAGCTGTGTCTGGGTAGCACTGCCAGGGCTCAGCGGGCAGCCTGGGGCTCTGGGCACGTGCCCTGTTCCCACAGTTGTGGGGTCAGTGCCCTGAGCTGCCGGGGCCTTGGGGTAGCTGGAGCCTGGCTGGTTCCATAGCACCTTCTTACAGTAGGAATTGAGACCTCTTTTCTGAATTGAGTTGGGTTTGGGCTGGTTTTGGTAGGTATGGCCAGGTTCTGTACTTAGTGTACTTGAGCTCTAAAGTTGTGCACTTTTGGAGTTACTCCCTTTGAATGATGTAGGAGGAGACACACAGCAGACTCAGGCATTTCCTCCATTTCTCTGGGTACATTTCATGGAGATTTGAAAGCTTCATTACTATCATGGGTAGAGCTGCACTTGGGAAAAGTATTTTCTCTGCTAATTATATTTTTGAAAGTTTATTTTGCTATCATTTTACCAGCAGCATCAGCAATTGTACTACAGCCAAGAAGATACCACCAGGAAAAACTACGATGCCTACCGGTTGTACCTGCAGTCCCCACACAGCTACGAGGACCCTTACTTTGACGATCGAGTTCACTTTCCGGCTCCTTCAGATTACACCACACAGTATGGACTGAAATCAACCACCAATTATGTAGACTTTTATTCCACCAGACGATCTTCTTACCGAGCAGAACAGTACCCAGGCTCTCCTGACTCCTGGGTGTAGCACCAGAGAGAAAAACCCAGTGTGCTTCTTGTCTGGCTTGAGAAGGACTGGAATGGCCCCGTGTTGTTTCGGTTAAGAAATGTGAAAGTGAAAGAAAAGAAGGAAAAAGGATGATTTTTTTTTTTTTTTTCTGAGTGAGGAATTGTCAGGAAAAAAAAGCTGGCAGGGATGGTTTTGCTCTGCTTAGATGTTAGGTATCATTACTTGTAGCTCCTGTAGTCTGGTGAGGGTGTGGGCGATGTGATGAAAGGTTTGAGAATTGAGTACGATGAATTTGGAAAGTGTGTAGGTCAGAGCAAATTAAAGCTGATTTTTTTATGTGAATAAAAGTCTTGTTCTGATAGTTTGTACAGAAAAAATCCAATGGCTGCCCTTGTTTTATTGCTATTACTGAATGTCAGGATTGTATGCTACTGCGTCATGTAAATTTCTTCGTTGGTGTAAATATGGAAATGCCACGTTGGTCTCAAGTGCCATCCATTTGTAATGCAGTGTGTCATTGGAAAAGGATTTTGAAACATCATGCACAAAAAAAAAACCCAAACCAAGAAAGTGTTATGAATTCTAAGAGGAAAAGAGCCCAAACTTTAAAAAATGAATAGTGTAATTTTGAAGCACAAAGTCCAGTCCAGTATATCCACGTCTCTCCCATTCCCTGCCTATTTCATAAGGAACTTCACTGCCATTTTCTATGCACATGGAATAACAATAAATATGGAAGTCTCATCCATGGAAAGCTGTTCCCTGTTCATTTTTTTCTCATTATTTTCTGTGTGTGATATTCAGAAACAAATACCATGAAAATGAAGTCTAATTGCATGTTCTTAAGCAGGTTAAACATATCAAAACATTTGAGCTATTTTCCCAGCTCTTTCCAGTGGAAACGTCCCACATGTGTCAGGCTGACAGCCCAGAGTGTGCTAAATCCAGCACCTTCCTACCAAGACTCCTCAGATTTGGGTTTTTACTTTTGATATTGGCAATCCAAGATACTTCAGAACTCTAGCCTGTTTTCTTTCCATCACTCCTCTACCCCTCCCCTTGCTCTCTCAAGGAAATTGAGGTCACCTTGCTGTCCTAGAAATGATGGTCTCCATTCTGACTACATTCTGCTTGGATTTCTTTCTAATAAAAATGTTTCATTATTTTAAGTAACTGAATCACAAACTCTCCTGTGCTGTACAGTCTGTTACCTGTACCTTGTTTGTAACCAGCATGATTGCTCTGCATCACTGCATTTTCCTTGGGTTTTCAGGGTTTCCAGTATCCTGAAGAAGGATTGAGAACACTGGGAAAAGGCTAATGAGTTTTTCTATCAGAGTAAACAGACTTGAAGAGAATCTATCTCAGCCAAGGATGGTACTCAAGCATGCATTCTGCGTTTGAGTTACTGTATCAAAGACTAACTTTCTTACTTCTTTCCCTAAATGTCAATTAATGTCAAACTACCATTCTCACAAAAGGTAATTTAAACATTAATAAACTTTTTTAAAAACAAGGCAAACATGACTTAGTAACTACAAGTGGATTCCTGTAGCTGTCAAAAACAGCAGGCACTAGGGGAAAGCTGTCGCTGAGATGTGCTGGAAAGTTGGTCATTTCCCATCACAGAGTGCAGAGATTCATTTGTAGCCGTCAGGTAGAGGTGAGGGAAGGACTCAGTGCTGGCTGCCCCACTTGGAAACCTCTCCAAACACTGCCATGGAGAGGGGAAAAGTGACAGTCTGCCTGGAAGGCAGAAATCTGCAGCAAGGTTCGTTATTTGCTCAATGCCACACTGTACAACACCGACTCTCTTCTGGGTTGCACAAGAGAGCCAGTTTTATTATTCCTGATTTTCTTTTATAGACAGGTCCGAGAGGTAAAATTCTCATTGGTCATTAAACCAACATATCACCATCACTGGACAATTAGGAACTACACCCTTTGACTGTTTCTTGCAAGTAAGCAACAAGGATCCAAACAATACCAGCAAAGGTTGTTTTCCTTCTTCAAGGACTGTTTGGATTCTTCCTTATGATTTCTCAGGCCAGAGTGAGAATTAGTTTCACACAGGCTCAAGCTAATGCCTGAAGCCTAAAAATCTCTTATTTGACCATTGTCAGTTCCCATAGCTCACAATTAGCATCGAAGTGATATTCATGAGTTCCGTTATCCAAAGGCATCACTACTTTATTAGAGATTCTACATAGTTTGTATTGAGATGCATACAACTTACAGGGCATTCAATAGTTTAAGATGCATGCATTTTCAAAAAATATGAGTTTTCTTTTTGCTCCTATTAAGGTTTTTACCCCATCAAAAGACGATATTTATTTGGCTTGGTTTATGACATTTTAATTCAGAGTTGATAATTACATCACAATTAAATAATGTGGAAGGTCGACCTTGTTTCTTCCCGTGGCAGGATGGTTGTGGTTGGACAGTGACCTGTGGGTGGTTGGACAGCTGTGCTGGCCTTTGCTGGTTATTCTGCTGCTGCACCCATTGCATTTTTTTTACACCACTTTGCAGACTAACCACAGGAGCAGGAATTTTCTATTTTTTGCCATTTACTAGCACACCTGCCCAGGGAACACTTGCTGTGCTGAGTCCCGGGCTGTGTTTGGAAGGACTACAAGCAACATTTCAGCTGTCCACATTAACTTGCCTGCCCTCATTCTGTGGCAGCATTACCAGTATTTTTAAATAATGTGTAGGAGTTGAATTGACTTTTCATTTGGTTTGAACGGAAAGAAATGCTTTAAACATAGACAGAAAACCAAAAGCTCAGTATGACATGTGTTCAACAATGGAATGGGCAGGTATGTGATGGTATGTGTGAAGAAACTTGCATTCTCCTTTTAAAACTCTGGTAAGTATTCATGTTCTGATACTTGTCCTCACATCCCCCCGTAGAGCTTGCCTCAATGTGATTAATTCCTCTATATTCTTTTTCAATTTCATTCTAATTTTTTTTTTAACTACATTCCACAGACAAGGAATAACTGTTGTTTAAGTTGTTTGTATGAGCCATGTCACTGAAGATTTAGTGTGCAGTACGCTCATTGTCACACCAGTAGAAATGTATAGTGCTGTATAGAACACAGCAGGTGTCCCTTTGGGAGACTGCAGCAGGAGCATTGCTTCAGACATCCGAGGGGCTGCATCAGCTTGTCAGGGTCAGCTGGTTCACTGAGCAGCACTACTCCTAGAGCAGGCCAATGCTATTAGGCACCATATCTCCTTACTGCTTCAGGGCACCCCAGATATTAGCAAATACATACCATTTTATTGTATGAAACAATACAACAACACCTTCTGGTTTGTTCAATGTTATATGAATTATGTGTAAAAGAATAAGACAAGAAGCAGGATATATAATGCGCTAATTTTCAGCTAGCTCTCAAGGTCAGAAGGACTGTGAAATGAACTCTGCCTATTCATTGCCAAAAAGCAATTGCACTTTGAGAAGAAACTGATATCCATTAGGATGAAATTCCAAAGGCCTCTGTCCAAGTATGTTACAACCTTATTCTTTAGAATCCACCCACTTATTCCACTGCCCGGCAATACTTTTTTAAACATGGGCACTTTAGGTGAATAAAGCGTGATACCAAAGGTGTATCTTTTTAGTCATTCTGTGACAAAAAAAATAAATCTATAATTAAAATCAGCCAGTAAGGTTCCTCTGCTTAATAATGTTGCCCCTTACCTTCCAGCACCTTCCAGCCTGGAGACTTCTTTTTCTCTTTCTTTTAGTCTGAGAAGCAACCGGATCAGAACCAGGACCTGAACTTGTCAGGTTTCCTACAAGAAACAGGCAAGCTTTACAGATGTGAAGCAAGACTTATCCTCCAGATATTGTCAAATACATACTATATGCACTAGTTATATCAATACGAACCCCACTGAAAATATGGCTACTTTCACTTCTCCTTGCTTCAGACACTGAACACAGATGATCTCTCTACCATTATTAACTTGTGCTGAACTACCATAAAACAGAAAACCAAGGGTGGGGGAAGTTGAAGCATGTATTAATAAAAAATAAGCTATATACCTGCCCCAGAATATTTGTTGTCTCCATTGGTCTCCTGGAGCATCTAAAACCAGCTATATTGACTCATCTAAAAAGGTATTGCCTGCCTGTCACTGAGCTTAATAAAAAAGTAATAGTATTTCACCATTCAGTTGCCAGATATAAAACCAGTATCAGTTTATATCAGTAGCCACAATTTAGTAATTCTGACATTTGAAAACAAGCAATACTGGAAATAAGACAGAAAAGGGAAAATGCTGCAGAGTCATGAGGATTTAAATAAAAGAGAGATCAGACTTAAAATATGACACATGAGGAAGGTATTCTGTATGTCTGCATGCTAACTGCTTGTTTTAGATGTGGACTAAGTCTGGTGTATAATTATGCTAATAGCTGTCAGCTGGATTAGAGCAGACAGTCTGCTTGGGAACACAGTGATTTTTGTTCCTGCCAAGTGACTTTTCAAACTTTGCAATCAGCTAATAACCTGCCTGTAGAATGTAGATTATAAAGGAGAAATTTCCAGGAAATAGGAAGAGTTCCAGAATGCTGAAAGTATTCTCACACTCAGGAAAATTTTCTATGACTATTGTCTCTTTATCACAATTAAAATTCTGTGTCTGTCCTCAGGCTTTCCCACATCTGCCTCTGTTATGGGGAAAAAACTAATTCTGAAAATACATAGAACCATTACAATACAAATTAATTTGTAATTCAGTCATTCACAAATTACTATCATTAAAATAAATCTAACCCCAGCATCAGATGAACATCTCTGAAGTCTAATATTTGTGTGATGGGGAAATGGGACTGAGGATGGCAGGAAAAGCAAGATATTTCAACTGCACTATCCCATGGCCACAGAAGGATTATTCTCTTCCTGATTCTTCTCACCCAGACAAACCAGTGTAATAATTTCCAACACGCAAAAGATCTAAATGAAAACAGAAAGAAGTCTAAATAAATGAAATCATTAAATCTGGTTTACAAATCTAAGGTGGTGCTGTGGCATTGTTGAGGTAGTGCCAAGGGGTGCCTGTCAAGAATAAGGTGCTCCAACAGTACTACATAAATAGGGTTTCCATACACAACAGATAGATATAAGATGTATCTATCTTAAAAGATATAAGATATATAAGATATATAAGCTATATAAGATATATAAGACATATAAGACATATAAGACATATAAGACATATAAGACATATAAGACATATAAGACATATAAGACATATAAGACATATAAGACATATAAGACATATAAGACATATAAGACATATAAGACATATAAGACATATAAGACATATAAGATAAAATATATCTTTAAAGATATAAGAAGTGACAGAGGAAGTAAAGAGGGTGGAAGAAAAATTTAAAAAATGGTATATTATATTTAATATGGTAAGAAGTCAACATTAACTTACAATTTCTTATTTAAACCAAGTTCCCATGCTTGTCCCAAGAATTCCTAGAACAGATGTACAATGGCACTAAACCTTATAATTTTTATTGCTTTAGGCAGCACACCAAAGCTGCACTACATGACTGCCTTATGTGGTAAGTAATGAAACTTCACCTCTCCAATCTGTGCAGTAACAAACTGCCCAGGTACATAAACTGAAAAATCAGTATTTCTCTGCTGATGCAGAGTAACATGAATATTAAAACCCCTTACTACTGACCAAGTACTTCAGAGTAGGCTTCTTTTGTTCTGTCTTCTGCAGATCATTTTACCTGAATTTATTTCCCCAATCAAAATTGCCACCATCCACTTCAGGCTAAATCCTTACGGGCAGAGACATGCAGCATTATTGACTTTAAGATTTGCAAAGTAAGTTGTTTTTCTGGGGAGGAAATTGCTGCTTTTCAAAACTATTTCCTGCCTCATACATACAGAATTAAACATCAGAGAGATCTAGTTTAGACTGGATGTCCTTTCATTTTTTTCTCCTTTAAAGATCCAAGCCAATAGTAGCTACCCATAAGATGGTTGTTGTGCTATAAATACCTACTGGTTTCTTAGTCTATTTTCTCTTCCATTTTTTTCTTTTTTTTTTACTTAATTTCCCCCTTCTTTAGATTCCACTTAATCACATCCTATTTTTACATTCCCTCTCTCCTTTTTTTTTTTTTAATCATTGAGATCAAATTAAAGACAATTCCAAATAATTACAAGACTAATTTTTTTCTTCTTTCATATTTTGCTTTCAGAATCCTTAAAAGTGCTAATTTTTGTGATGAAATGCTTTAGCACAGCAAAGCAGAACATGCTTACAGCAATGTAAGAACATCTTTTGGACACTAGGCTCGTGGGTTCCGTGAGGCGCCTGCAGCCCGGCGCAGCAGCGCGGCGGGCAGGCAGCGCGGGCCGGGCCGCCCTCCCTGAGGCGGGCACCGCGAGCAGCCGTCTCCTCCGGCCGCCGAGCGCCGCGGGCAGCAGAGGAGCCAGCGCCGGTCGTGCTGCGCTGCTGCTGCTGTGCTGTCTCACTCCCCGGAGCGCACACACATCCCCTTGGAACGCTGTAAGAACGCCCCAGGACCCCTTTCTGCCGCCCTGCCCTTCCACATCCTCCTACAGCCCCGGGGGTACCGCTGTCGTGATACGAAACGTTACAGTCACTGACAGGTTCAGAAACTGACAACTTATGTCATCAAGATTTCTTCATCCATAGCACAGTTTACAACATAGATGGTAAACATTAAAAGATAATTCCTTTTTTCCTTATTTTTTTTTTTTTTTTTTTTTTTTTTTTTTTGTAATTTGAAATACTGAAAATGAAAATGCTGAGGAGTTTTTACAGTAAATAATTTCAGATTAGCTGTATCTACTTTCGGTTGTGTTTCTGCTATGTTGTGTAAAACGTCAATGTTTATTAAGGTCGTGCATTTTTTTTAAAGAGGGCACGAGAATGACAATATTTTACTTGTCTCAAACAGACACTACTGATTGAAGAGGGTAAAATTTACCTCACTAAATCAAGTCGTTTCAATGTTAAGCAATGATTTTTAAATGTCCCTGCCCCTCACACCGCTCCTCACACCGCTCCCCGCCCCTCACACCGCTCCCCACACCGCTCCCCACGCCGCTCCTCACGCCGCTCCCCACACCGCTCCTCACGCCGCTCCCCACACCGCTCCCCACACCGCTCCCCACGCCGCTCCTCACGCCGCTCCTCACGCCGCTCCCCACACCGCTCCTCACACCGCTCCTCACACCGCTCCCCACGCCGCTCCCCACGCCGCTCCTCACGCCGCTCCCCACACCGCTCCTCACGCCGCTCCCCACGCCGCTCCTCACGCCGCTCCTCACACCGCTCCCCACACCGCTCCTCACGCCGCTCCCCACACCGCTCCCCACACCGCTCCTCACACCGCTCCTCACACCGCTCCCCACACCGCTCCTCACACCGCTCCTCACGCCGCTCCCCACGCCGCTCCTCACGCCGCTCCCCACGCCGCTCCTCACGCCGCTCCTCACGCCGCTCCCCACACCGCTCCTCACGCCGCTCCCCACACCGCTCCTCACGCCGCTCCCCACACCGCTCCTCACACCGCTCCCCACACCGCTCCCCACACCGCTCCTCACACCGCTCCCTATCCCTCACACCCTCTCACCGCTCCCCGCCTCTTACACCGCCCTCACACAGCTCCCTATCCCTCACACCGCCCTCCGCCCCTCACACCTCCTCTCACGCCACTCCCCGCCTCTCACGACCACGTCCCGCCCCGAATTGCACAGGGCGCTGCCGCTCGGGTCGGTTCGCGGTTTCCAGCGCGGTTCCGTGCTCCTGCCCTGCCCTACACTGCTTGGTGTTGGTTCTCGGCGCTCCCGCTCCCACCATGGCGCTAAGGAGGGGTATCCCACCGGGCCGGCGCCATCCCGCAGGTAGGGGCTGGGGCCGCTCCGGGCGCAGTGTGAGGGGCTCTGCCGCCGCACTGTCCCACACAGATGCAGCTGCTCCGCGGAGAGGAGCGGCAGTGTGGGACCGGGAATGGTGGAGGCGGGTGTGTGGTGCGCGGCCCGCTCGGCCCTGCAGGTCCCGCAGCCGCCCCATCACGGGTGCGCTCGGTCGGCGGGTGCGGGGCTGGTGCCGCTCAGTGATCGCGAACGAGTTATTGAGGGATAGCGAGAGAAATGGGTGTTCATGTTCAATTAAATGTCTGTGTTTAATCTTACAGCCATATCCCTCGCCTCCTGTAGTAACGTGAAGAATTTACTTCCACTCCACCAAGACCACCCTGCCCTGATAGATCTCTCTGTGAGGCAGCCTTCGAGCAGCCTACTGTTCCAGCCGCCGCTCTGCCCGTGTGGCGGCTGTAAGGATGTAGTACTGGTATTTTAAGAGTATAGTAGCGAGAGTAGTAGCGCCTGTGTTTGTTGGGGGAGCATGTAAGTGCATACAGTGAAAGCAGCTCCTGGGCCCTCCCAGGAGCTGTGCGGAGCTCTCTCAAACACACTGGTGTGTGGGCTGTGTCCCGCCTGTTCTGGGGCACACGCAGAGATGCTGCAGGCCCAACCTTTGGAGCTGCGGGATGGTCACTGCAAGGACAGCCACTGCCTTTGAAACTTGAGGAGCCGTCACTACAAGGCTTTAAACCAGTTAGGGCTTCACCTCGGTTTATTAGGAGCAGCTAGTGCTTAAGGAGCACATACTTGTGTGTCTCCCCGTACCTCTAAGAATTGTTTTGTTTTCTTGAAAATATTTTTTTGTTAGGAGTTTTTTTTAGCATGCTTTTACATGAATTTGGGATGTAAATAATTTTTTTCAGCTTGTCTCCAATCCATTCTTGGATTTTTATGTGTGTGTGTGTGTGTGTGTGAGGGATAGTTGAGCTGTACCTGAAAGGGCCTTTAAACCACTGCAGTCAGTGACCTGGAGGAGGTACTGGTCTTTCTGAATTTGCATGATAGTAAACTATCTGTTTATGATAGTAAACTATACTGTAACTTGTAGACTTGCAAGTCTTGGTGAAGCTTATGTGTGACTGCAGTGGGGACCAGCTTGGCTGAGGTGTGGAGGTAGCAGAATAAGTGGTTTCAGCCATGTACTTAGTGACCAAAGTTCAGGTGGGCATCTTTATTCTGACCAGTATTCAGCCAAGCTATCTTTGTTTTCGCTTGGTTTGTTTTTGTGTGGTTTTCTTGTTTGAGTTTTTTTGTTGTAGGGATTTTTTTTGGAGAGGAGAACATAAAGGGGAATGTGCCTTCTTACTTTCTTGTTTTATTTTTAAAATACATGGTTTTTTAAAAAAATGGAAATTAGAAAAGATTTTGTCACTTAACTGTTAGATTAAATGGCTAACAGGTCACTTATAAAAATTAAAAAAAAATGAGCTCTGTATTCGAAGTTTGACATACTTCTCTATTGCTTTGGAAAGCAAATTACAAAACAGCTTTGTGGTGCACCCCAGATGCATCTGTGTTTAACTCTTCCCCCACCATGGATGTGTGTGAGCAGGTGGGACAGATGTTCCTAGTGGCTAGTTTCAAGTCAGTGCAGAGATAGAAAGGAAGACGGGTTATTTTTAATCACTCTAGATAACGTTGTTTTGTGGGCCTATTGGTAATAGACACAATTCCAGACTCTCCATGCTTCAGTATCTCTTCCTGTGTTGGGTATCTCCTCCTTGCCTAGCTTTGTGTAAAGCCTCATAGAATTAAAATGTCTGTCTTTGGATCTCCTTGTCCTGCTAAATTAAAACTAGGAACAATGCTTGTATTTAGAAATTGCCAGTTGTGCATCTGAGGGAAGGTCCCAAACCAAAAGTTGTGGGTCTAGGTTCAGTTACCTTTTTTTTTTTTTTTAATCTAAATCCAAAATTCTAGTGATTTTCCTGTTTGTGGTTTGGCTGGTTCCTAAAAAGACAAGGGCCTAAAATCTGTGGGAGAACACTTGGGATAACTTGCACTGGGGTTCTGGGTGAATTTATATAAAGAGAAATGATGTCAAGAAGACCTCTTGAAAGCTGCCAGGCCTTTTTTTGTGTGATCTGGTTTGTTGCTGTTGATATTTGGTTTGGTTTTTTTACATATCTTGTCATCCTAGTTTGAAGATTTGAAGGTGCCTCAAAGACGAGGAAGTTTCACACCTTGTGAGTTGAGGGTGTTTAGAATCTCAATTCTCTTTACTGATAGATATTTGGAAACAAAGGGTTGAAACTTTCATTTCAGATACTTTTCATTTTGCAGGTAGGCTGCCAGAAGGATTAAGTTCAGTCTAGGTCTCCAGTGTCTTTGCAGCTGTAAGATGATTGTGCAAAGAATTTGCTGCTTATGCAGCAGTGTAATTAACTGTATTATGTCATTTTATATAGAGAAGAAAAGCCAAGTCTAGCTATAGCATAACTCTGATATTGTAGTGCTGCTTTTGACATGACTGAGGGAGAATTTTTGTTTTTAAAATAAACCCACAATCAAGAAATACAAGATCAGGAGTCAGATTTGGTAGAAAATGGGTGTTAGTTACAGATGGATACAAATGCATTTCTCATGCTAGCTAGTTGAGTAATTCTAGAAATCTTTCCCCATTCCCTATTCTCTCCTGCCCCCAAATTTAAACTCTCACCTTGATTGTTCATGACCAGAATAGGAGTCTTGCTGAGAGGTGAAGCAACTTGTTCAATAGCATGAGAAAAGAACACTAAGGTTGTTCTTTCTTACTTACAGTTTTAAAACTTAAAATGCTCTTCTGAAGCGAAAGTATTTGTTTTAAGAGAATGTTTTAGATAACTTTACGTGTTCTTTGTTCAGAATTCAGTTTTCAGACATGCCTCAGAAAGTAAATTGTTATTGTTAGGTCACCTGTAACTTAATTAGTGTTAATTAGTTTTGATTGGCAGATATGTTAATAAAATATAATTAACCATGTTGGAACATAAGATGAGTATACATCTGGTTCTTATCTGCATTATTAGATTTATTCTGGAATACCCTGAACTAATCATGAAACCCTTACTGCTGTTAGTCACATTGTTCAAAACCCTGAAAGTGGTGGTGGTTTGGTTTTCATTTTTGTTTTTAAAATACAAATCTGAGATGTAATAATTTCTGGGGAAGAATGCATATTAATGTAGTAAGATGTTAAGGTTTAATATATGTAGCAGTGCCTGAAACCACTCTGATTCCTTGATTTTTGGTATCTGGAAGTTGATATGAGTCCGCCACGACACAGAATTTTAAAGCCTTTGCTGCACCTCTTTGGCTACTCCTGTGTATGTGTGTGTACGAGTAAGGCATGGAGTTAAATACTGAAAGATTATTTCTGGTTAATGGTTTTCTGGAGGAAAAAGTATTCTCTTCTTGTGTATGTAATGTGGTATGTAATTCTGTAGCTGTTTTTACTTACATTTCACTTTCTTCTTGCAGTTAAAGCTGGAGGTATGAGAGTGTCTAAAAAGCAAGAAAATGGACCTCTTGAGAAAAGTACTAAGCCTCCAGGAAAAGAAAAGTCAAGGTATTACAATGCAGGGCCTGTTCACCCCTGCCCTGTAGTTCAAGTTCATAGGTACTGATCTTTGAAAACAAAGAAAACTCTTATTCTACAAGAGTTTAATTCTTAAATTAACTTGTGCAATTATAATGCTGATGTTGAAGTAAGTATTGTTTTTAAAGGACTCCAAAACCCAACAACTTCCAAACCCAAGGACAGTGCCTTGCAATGAAAGGCAAAGGCTGAATCTCACCTCTATTGTCATGTTTTATGGAACACAAATTAAAAAAATATATTACATACCTCTGCCTAATAAAGGAGTTATTTCCAGTACAGTTATTTCCAAACAGTTTCCAGTGGAGTAGGAATGAGCTTTAGGCTGTCCACATTCTGAAGTAAATTAAACCTACATCAACTACCCCCAAGGAAGAGTCTTATCTCCTGTATAGGCTATACCCTCTATTTCAGTCTAAAATCTAATCTGGCTTTTGCTGTTTGCTACTTTATAAGGTTAATCAAGCTGTTTTGCCCCAAAAACGAAGGCATGCTTCTGTTTTGAATAAAATAACAGCAACCAGTTGATGTGGTAATTAAAACAAGTATTGCAGCTTTTTCAAAGACTGAACATTTTTCTTAAATACACTAACTTTTCTTAAATGTCACTTAACTTTTTGTTAAGTCAACCAATATAAGGATATGACAGTTAAATTTGAAAGACTTGTGATGTTCCTGAAGTTTTTTATTTGTTGTTGTTTTCTTCTGGGATTAGAAACTTTTTATTTTCACTTGTCACCAATTGTCTGAGTGTAATTTTGCAGCTGTCTTTTCCATAGTCATAGTTACTTAATGGTATAAAGAGATCTTAAATAACTTATATTTGTCAGTGTAGCAAACTGTTGATTGGTAAATTGAAATGTCAGTAGGAATGTCTTGCCTGATCCACAGAATCATTAACTTAATTAAAGCAATATCTACTTTTTCAAGGGTCATGTTTGTGGTATTTGGGGTTTATAATGATTTTTCCCTACTCCATTTTAAGCTACAGATGTCAGTGGATATAATAGTATCATCAGAAGAATGTGCTGTCTGAAGTTCTTCCTGTTGTTGAAGTAAATGATTTCATATCCACAGATTTGTTTATTTGTGAAATATAGGTAACATGGTGTTATTCACTAGAATATGGAGGATTTAATGAGATATTCTTGTGAAAAAAAAGTTCTTGCTTGACAAATAGTTGCTGTGAAAGGAAACACTCTCCAAAAGCAGAGAGTGAATTCTTTTCATGCGTCTAGGTTGGAATCAAGAAAACTTTTTGTAGATCAGAGTATAACTGCTCAGCTTCTGAGAAGTTATTTCAGTGTATGAAAAAAAAAATCCTTTTTGAGATAGTCAAGGATATTTCTTATACAGTGTTTTTGTATATCTGAATAAAATAGCCTGTCACACAGATTTTCTGTTGTTCCATTCTGAAACACCATGCCCTTTTTGATATTATATAGTTTTCAATGTGATGAAAAGACAGCTCCAAACCCTAAATTTATATTGCAAAATGTTCTGTATTAAGTCTGGAAAATGAAAGTGGCAAGTGCTCAAGTGTTTCTGTGAGATGGAAATGCTAAACACGTTTTTCTTCTGCTTTACAGTGCTATTGTCAGCTTTGCAAAACCTGAGAACATGGGTGTCTTGGTAGCAGAAGCACTGAACAAAGTAAGTCTGGAAGAAAAACTCAGTGTTTCTTCATAAATCTAAACATGAAAAAAAAGTTGAAAAGTGAACTTTCCTTAAACTGGTGTCTGGGAGTTGCAGGTTTTTTCATCTGCCACTAAATATTCTTGGGATGATTTGTTTCTGTAGTGGTTGTGTGGCTGAGCTGCTAGATAGCTAGAAAGTACCTGGCCTTCTCTTCTTACTGATTCCTCTCCCTCTCTGCGACATGCCCTGGGTAGTTGTGCATACCTGTACAGAGAAGCACAGCCAGACAGTGAGGTGTGTCCTGCTTGTGAAGTAGCATGGTGCATTAGCTTTAATGAAATATGGGGAAGAATTACCAGCAGCATGTGTCTGGCTGAACTGGGATTACACTGCAGAGCAAAACCTTGTCTTCAGTGCTTTATCCCACTGTGGAAATCACTCCAACTTCTGTAAGGGTCCAGCAAAAATACAGAGCTGTTTGAGGAAGGGAGGTGGCATGACTGGCAGGGGCAGGGGACACCAGGATGGTGATCCAGTGTCCTGCTCTGTGAATGATCTCTGAGACAACAGGCACATCATGTCCTACTGCTGTCCCATATCTTGCTGTTTCATCTGAGGCCTGACATCACTCAGTCAAGAACCTTTTGACTTCTCTCATAGGAATAACATGGGATCCTGTGAAATCTTGTATCCCACAGCTGCTAATGGACCCTTCTGTTTATCACATGCTTACAGCTCCTGCCCTGTGTCTCAGGCTGCTGGTGCAGACTCACACCTGCCCTTTGGAAGAGCTGATTTTACAAGCAGCTCTTTGGTTTGCATGGTAATCTGAAGACCTGACAGTTATCTCTCTGTTATATTCTTGCAGTCTTCAGACTCTGAAGCATACAAGAGTTCCTCATCCCTAGAGCTCAATAAAACATCAGTTGCATAATTGCAACACAAGCCTTTTATCAACAGTTGTGTTTATATCTTTAGCCTGTAAATCTTGAATTTTTGCTTAGACTGTTTTAAGGAGAACAGATACAGCTCATCCTCTTTCTCTTCCACCTGTCCTCATCTCCTCTGTTCTGACCCACTGTTTCCTTCTCCTGTTGGTTTCCAGAATCATTTATATACATCAGAATGTATATAAAGCTTCCTCGCTACTTTAGAATGTGATAATTATCTACTGTAATAATGATGATTTTGAACCTGGGAAAATAAGAATTTGATTCAACTTACTGTTAACTCTGGCATACTGATTATTTGCTGTTTTCCTTATCTTGGAAGCTCATTCTATGAACTGCTAAACAAGGGAAGAAAAAAAGATTAAAAAATTCCCTAAAGGAAGTCAGACTAATGTCACTTTGAAAACAGAAATTATAACTAAATATGCCGAGTTGCTGTGATTGTGTGTATTAATCACTTGAACTTTTTGTGGGTTAAGGTTTTACTGCTTCTTTTAAACTACTTTAATAGGATGAAATATAGAAAGAGAATAGCTGAAAATCTGTATTCTATCACAACTTTTTTTCTTCCCCCTTTAATGTTACAGATGAGCCACAAAATCCATGCAGCAGCATTACAAGTGGCTCACCAAAAGCCTCAGCCTACTTTGGAGAAGTTCATATTGCCTAAAAGAATTTACATTATTCAACAGCCACGGAAATGTTAAGATAATCATTGAAATACTTATGTTTACTTAAAAGTGAGTTTCTATTTCATATAGCACTTAGCACGCTGTGGTGAAGTGCTCAAAAGCTATGTGCCTTGTATCTTGCTGTGTTTCTGTTACTGACAATAAAATATAAGAAGAGTTACTAAATGTACTCAGGATTTATTACAATACCATGGCTTCTGTCTAGCCTGTTACTGGTATATAGTAATTACTCAATACCAAAAAGTTTCACTTACTGTGTGAGTTTTTGAGTGAAGTAATGGAAACTGTCAGCCCTGTTGTTTTGGGTTTTTTTTTAGTTTAATGGTAGCAAAGCTGATGTGAACTTGATTCTAAGAAAGCGGGTCATGACTGAAAGACATGGGGCTTCATTCAGTTGAACCTGAGGTTTTCCATGGTGAATGCATGCCTGAGACTTGCTGCATGATAAGTAATTCACAAAGTCCTGGGAAGGTTTTCAGTGCAATGTAATAAGTATTTTTCTCTTGCATTTCTTTCTGTAAGAAAACCCAGCTCCTCTGCAGGGATGCAGCAAGCAGGAAGAACTCAGTGGAAAAAGTCTATTTGAACCTATTTGGGACTGGGGTGGCTAAATGAAGGAAGTACGTGACTTGGAGCTGACCCCTTGGCATAGGAGGGCAGGTAGCAGGGAGGAGACAAGGTGCAGAGAATGCTGTGACTGCAGTTTGGAGTTAGAGTTTGTAGAATGGGGTATGAGACTTAGCACTGACTGGTAGTTGTAGGGATGTGAAGGGTCAAGCTTAAAAAGCGGGAGGAACTAGTGTAAATCCCAGTCCAGGCAATGTCCTTGAGCCATGACCTGCTTGCAGTGACCCCAGGGACAATAGAGAGAGCTAGAGGATAATAATGTCCTGCTATTGAGATTTGGTTGTGCAGCTCCACTGACTCTGAATTTAATTCTGCTATGACTATATATATATATATATTTTATGGTAGTGATTGCAGAAGAGTACTGTCCCAAAACTGGTTCTTTCACTTTTTTGGTGTGCAAGAAATTGATCCCCATACAGAGTGGAGGGTTTTGATTTATGTCTAATTGTATGCAGAAGGGAGTGCTGGGTGGTGAATTGTCAGAGCTGGCACGGAGACAGACAAGGCAGGCACACCTGTAGGTTACAGTCTCAGGTCAAGCAGATCTTACTTCACTCCATGGTTAAGTTGCTGTTAGCTTCTCCTCTCTGTCTCAGTCTCAAGGCATAGTGTTCCAAGAAGTCATGGTATGTGCTCAGTAAGCAGTGGGCTCTTGGTGGGCAGAGGGGGCTGAGCTAGGGATGTGCTTTTTACTATTTTAATTATGATATAATGAAGAAAGTTCATGGCATGGGCAAGTTCTCACCACAGAAACAGTCAGACTGGGGGGTTTGTTGGCCCGTCATAATAAGGTCCTGAATAAGAAGGGTGTGATCTTTTTATTCTGTCCCCTTCAAGGACCTAGGACATCAATTTTCTGTTTTCTACATTCCTGTGGCTGTTTCTCCTATTGCTTTGTTCTCTGTCATATTTGGAACTTTGCTCCTGTTATTCATCAATTCCCCACTTCCATATGTATGATTCTTCTTACGCATATCATAAGTCTCACTTGGGAACCATCACATATTTTCATGAAAGGAACCACAGGGCTGACAGGACATAAGTCAACTGCTTCATGATTTCCCAAATGCAAATACATAGTGCTGCAATTAAGACAAAACATAAGAGGGGTAGTATTAGGAGAACAATAAGGTAATACTTCTCATTTAAACTCCCTGTAGTGATGGTAAGTGACCATCTGAAAAGTGTTCCGCTATCCATGTTTTCTTTCTCACTTCACTTGTTCCAGCCCTTGTGTGCTTTCCACTTCACGATGGACAGAAATCAAAGTATTTTATCCATTCTTCTGATCTTGTTTCAGTAGTTGTTGCAGCTCATGATGCTATAATAATTTTCTTACTAAAGGCCAGCAGGTCTTGAATCATCATATAATTATACTGCAATAGCTTGTAAAATGTGACAGGAGCTGAATAACTGAAATCCCACCCATCGATTTTGGTGAAATTATTAACACAAACATTAGACTAATTATCTGTATCTACAATAAGGTTATCTACAACTATGAAGCCACAAAGTGTTCTCATATAAGCACATTATTTTCGAGCATATAAAAGTACAGGTTCATGAGCTTCATCAGGATGGATTCCAAAATGACAAACACTGTTCTGGATCCAGACAAATGTCAGGGCTTTGGTGTTAGTGCACAAGTGAGTCCCTGTTCCCACGCAGTGCATGTGCTAGCACTGATGGATTGCCATTCCCCATGGGTCCATGTCCTATGCTCTGGGATTGCGTTATGATTCAGGCCTAGTGCAGTGGCTGAGTGATGGACACAGAGCCATCCTATATGGATTAGCACCAGGAGCGTGCTATTGATGGTATTATAGGTAAAACTGACTAAATGCCACCAAGGCTATAGTTCCTTTGCAAATTCAATCATTATTCCAAATTACTTTTTGAAGTTCAGTGGGTAAAAGTGCCTTCTTCACCCCCTCTTAAAATTGCTGCTTCTGCTGTTGATTCTATCCATGACTGAGCTCAGACGCAGCTAAGAGGCAAAGAACCTTCACCTTTGGTTGCTCCAAGTGCCTCTGGGATCAGCTATGAGCTCACTCATTGATTCTTTCCTGCTGAGGCAATGTGTCACATAAGAGCCATTGATTAGTTTCTAATGCTGGTAGAGAAGACCACAGAGAGTGTTGCAATTTGCTTAAATCACTTGTGGTTGTGCTCAGGTTATTTATAGGTAGCTCTGCATTTGTACAATTTAAAACTCCCAAGTCCCCGTGCTTCCAGTCACATCTCTTCTTGTTCCTTTTGGAGAAGTGGGGATTTGCTCACAGTTAGCCAAGCTAACTGTCTTGCATGGGAAGCACTTAAGAATGGTGATCACATTGATTTAAGTGTAGAAATATTAACCTGCATTATTAGTTCTATTTGTTTAAGAAACCAAGGTCAATTAAACAACACTTTTTGCTGATCTGCATTTATGATAACATGGTCCAATTTAAAAAATTTGTGGGGATTAAATTTTCTCATCCTCTTTGGCTGGACAGATGTAGGTAGTTGTTTTGATTTCAATAATACCAACCTTGAGTTTAAATGTTAGTCCCACATTATGGTGGTCCCAAAGGCATATAACAAAAACAGATTTAACCAGAGTAACATTATACCAGCAATTCCACCTTTTGTTGGCACAAAATTTCAAGTCTTTTGTGCTTCACTATGAAACATTGAAATCTTAGTGGCTTTCCCATGCATAGATCCATTGATCATTCTGCAGCCTATCAAATTTTTTCTTGGGTTTCCCCTTTCAAGAGAGGAACCTAACTATATCTATCCCAACCCTACCCGTGTTATAAATATGCTTCAGCTCCATGCATAACCAGAGTAGTGAAATTGTACACAAAAATTGTGTACTTAAATTCATGCTTAATGTGAAAGGTGATACTCAAAAAATGGTTACACTGTCAATGAGAATTCTTTTTAAAGTGCATTTTCCGCATGACTGCAGTGGAAAGCTATTGCAAACATATGAGACACTCCCTCTAAAATCAAGGGGTCCTGCGAAGGTTACCCAGAGTTAGTGTTGCCACACTAATGTCTGCATCTTTTCATCCATCCATCCATTTTACATCAAATGTAAATACCCTTGTGTTGATTAAAGATTAAATTATGATCACAGGAGATGATGATTAGTAGCATATGCAATAAATAATTTAGTTACACCTTGAATAAATAGAAGAAATTAAAATAGTGCTTCTCCTTTGAAGACAACTGTTTTTTATCTCTGGTTCCATAACTGAATGATAGCTATCTGTGAAATACTCTTAATGTTATGCTGGACAATAGCAACAATATACTTTATGGGTCTTGAAGTTGTAGGTATGGGATTTGGAAAACAGTCTGATTTTGTATGTTTTATAGCACATTTCTATTCCCCAGGCTGGCTCTATGGCAGTGAATATTGATATGAGTGTTAGGGAACAAACAGAACTTGAGTCAAAGCTGTCCATATGTCAAATGACTGACTATCCGTCCTCTCAAAGCCAAAAATAGCACAGTGCACTCTAATGTATCTATGGCTAATACATGCTCCCTATACAAAGAATATTCATGAATTCTTTAGAATTCTAATCTTTCTGCTTTTTGTTTCTGAAGAAAATCAATAACTAGTGAAAATTTGTAGGGTCTGATTCTTTATGAACAACACTTTGTATGAAGCTGAATGTTATTTAACTGTTTAAAACAGTATGTTCAGGGAGGGGGGATGTGCTTGGTGTAGAAGGGAGCTGTAGTAAATCCCTTTTGTGGCATAAATCAGGTCATACAGTGATTGCTAAGGATGGAACAGTTTATTACTATTCAACTGTTAAAAAGCCCTAGGCACTGCTCTGTGCAGTGCACATTTGGCAAGTGCAGTCCCCAGAGAGGAAGTAGGTACATTCAGTAACTCGAGTTTCTGGCAAGACCACGTCTGTAGGCAAACAGGAGTTCTGCAGCTGTGCTCAACCCATGTATCTGAGCTACATTAGCCCTCCCAGCCCAACAAATCCAGGTGTGCCCTGCATCAGTACCCGGCTCTGCGTATGCGGAGCACTGCTGCAGGGCGGTGGGGGAATGCCCAATGGCCTGCCAGAGCAGGCTGCAATGGAACGGATCTTCCAGGTACTACCTGGGTAAAACTTTCACATGTCAAAACAGGTCCAGACAAGAAGTTAGGAGGTCTAGTTTTGATAAGCTCTGCTTCATGGGTTTGCTTAATGTAGAGCAGGTACAATCTCCTCTCCTGCTATGAATCTTGCAAAGCAGGAAATTCTGGCAAGTGTTCTGTTCCATGTCCTGCTCTCAGGTGGTGTCCAGTTTATGTTTGCACCATCATTGATGACACTGTGATGGGGCTGTTGTGCCTTCTGTTGCAGGGAGTTTATTTTACTTAGTTCAAGACTTAATACTTAGCTTTCATTATTTAAATATGAATTGCCACCAAATTCAGCACATAAAGAACAAATACAGTAGGTTTGCTAGGAAAATCAAACCATTGCAGGAAGACTGTTTTCAGGCTTTTCATGGACTATCTCAAACAATGCAGGCATTCAGCAAGAAGGACATAATTTCAGGAAAGTATTTCTGCTGCTGATCTTCATTTCACCATGTTGGAGGACACAAGGTTGGTTAACATGTAGTTGTTATTAGCTGTAGCTATAATAACCCTCAAAATACTTCACAGAGATGGGAAACCGAGGGACAGTGAAAGCTGTGAAGAGATTTCAGTACATGTTGGTTGGTTCAATGTCTTTGTCAGCTTGGTAATGTCATATGTGCTGTTTGATGGCCTGAGACACACGTTCTGTTGGACTTCTCTGCAGGGAGGAGTTTCCTCTGGGGCAAGGAGGAGTGTCTACCCTTAAGCACTTGGCACTCCTAGGTTGGGTGGTGCTGGAAAGAGCTGCTTGGGAATTTGGGACTGTGCAGCTTGTCACTGGTCTAGCAGGAGTTACAGTATGTAAAGTTCAATGCACAGACCAAGGCCTGAAACTGAGACCATGGGATTCCTGACTCTTGTGTGAAACTGCAGCAGATGAAATGGCAAAGAAATTATACATCTCATAAGCTGCAAAACTGGGCAGTTGCAATAAAACAGAACTCTAGTACAAGACTTAATTTTAATAAACAAATATTAGCTGTTGTTTAAAGCCTCTGTGTGTTCCAGGATGTACTTGTCCAGCCTGTTCCTCTCTAAGTGGTATGCATAAATCTGCAAATAATTTCAAGCACAGTAACCTCTGCTGGTGTATAAGCCCCAAAAGTGGTACATACATAAGCTAAATAATTCACTGAGTTCACCTTTAATTCCAGCATAGATGACTGTATTCCTACAATGTAAAAAAATAAAAATAATAATAAAAAAAAACCCCATCAGTGGTCCAATCAGTGTCATCTGCCATACTCGTATTGTTCCTGTTGTGAGCAATTCCCATACCATGCTCCTAGGAAGGCACCTCTTGATTTGGGAAATCTTGCTGTTGTTGAGGACTCTTGTTTCCACATGTTGTCATTCCTCCTCTTCCCTCCTTGCACCTTCTCACTGCCCTTTCCTCCTCAGCCTGCACAGGACAGGTATTTGCAGCTGGTCAGGTGGCTGGAGGAATGTGCACTTTTACAGTATGTTTATGGTTCTTTTCATACATGGCCACAGATCCTACTCCTGGTCATTATGCCACTCTCACTCAATTTTAGTGAAAAACTTCTGGGTTATATTATTAGCAGAAATTTCAGTCTGACACTTCATTTATAGTGGGCTACTAATTAATTCATTCTGGAATTGAAGAGGACTATTACAGCTTTGAAGTCTGAGTATTGCTGAGTGTCCAGCTAACAGGGATTCTCCAACTCTCCAGTTGTTTGTTAAAGCAATTTTATAGAGGTCTATAACTCATATCAAGAGTAGCTTATGCAATATCAAGGGATATTAATTATTATATGTGTACAGGATTTGCCACAAGAGGTTGCTGTATGCCTACAGCTTGTTCCAGCTCTGCCTGCTGAGCTGCCCTCAGAAATACAGCTGTTTTCTGCCAAGGAGGTATATTTTAATCTGCTGGAAAAGTTTCAAAGAAAAAGAACAGACAAGTTTATGAAAACTATCTAACTTATTTGGTATTTCATGGGGGTCATGACTACCTAGGAGCTGTGAAGATACAATGGGCATAATTCCATGGTAACAAAAAGTGACTCCCTACCCTTCCTCCAGTCTCTGGGTTCCCAGCTGGAGTCAGGTACAGATGAGGCAGCACAAGAAAAGGAAGTGCAGACTGTATTGGTATTGGGTACACTGAGTATGATTTGCTCAGTTTGTAGATGCTGACATAGTATGTTTCTGAATGTGGTCACTTCAGAACAAATTTGTTGCTTCATGAGCCAGGCAACATTAGAAAGTTGGATATAGCATCCCCCAGTCAACAGTTTACGTATCAAGGGATGAAGTTTCTGAACCTGACTCTATACACAGAATAGTCCTTTTATATTTGGGGCTAACTTCTGGAGAGCAATTCAGAAGTTATAGTTATATAGAGGAATGATTAAGACTTTTGTTAAGCTATGATACAAGATGTTTTATATAATAGGTATCATTTTAGTTGCAAAATATGCATTTAGCATATACTGAAATAGAACAGTCATGAAAATGAAGATTGATATTAAAATTTAAATCTAACCTTCTACTTTCATTGATCATAACTTTCTTAAATTCCTTCTAGTCTAAATTTTTCACATTCAGTATGTTTTTTCAGAGTTAAAGAGCTTGAGCAATCTTTAAGCTACATAAGCCTGAAATATTTGTTCTTTATATGCTACAATCAAGAAATATTAAATAATGAAATGTAAGGTTATCTATTAAAAAAATAGCTGAACTTGAAAACTTTTAATTTGGTTTGTTCTGTGTATCTCAGGCGTAAAAAGTAAAACAAGTCAAAAAGACAAATTTAGACCGATTTTGCTGAAGCTGTTCGCAGGTGCCAGCCAAGGGTGACAGGCATGTTGCTTGGCCCTGGTGTGTGTGCATTTGAACTCTTCTCCAGTAAAGTCTGTTGAGGTTTCTGTAGACAGTATTTGTAAATATGTCACAAGAGCCCTCCAAATCTTTCAAAAATTCTAGCTGCTGGTTCTAAAATTGGTCTTGATGCCTTGAATTGTAATGAATAAAAAGGACAATAAAAGGGTTGAGGGGAGGTGGTAGAATGTCCTAACACTTTGCAGACCTGGGCTGTAAGGAAGTCAGGAATTTGGCAGGCAGAAGTGGCTACACTGCATGCTTCTGCTGGTTGACGTGCATATACTGTTCTAATAAGCTTACAGCTCACAAATAGGACACTTTTTTTCTTGTCTCATGCTCTGTCAGTGAGTACGTTCACAAAGGAAACTGGGAGGGAGCATAGCTGGGACAGGTGACGTGCGTAGACCAAAGGCATATTCCATACCACAGAATTTCATTCCCAGTCTCCAAACTGGGGCAGGTACCCAGAAGGGCCTATCTAGGTTTGGGAAGGGGGGTCTGGCATAATTCAGCCAATTGTGAGCAATTCCATTGTGCATCACTTGTTTTTTTCCTTTTTATTATTTACCATTATTACTGTATTTTACTTTATTTTCAATTATTAAACTGTTATTATCTCAGCATACAAGTTTTAATTTGATTCTCCTCTGCATTCCACTGGGGTGAGGGTGAAGAAAGGGGGTTGAGGGAGCAAAATCATGACAACCTGCTGCCTTAAAATCAGTAAATTGAGGATTTTCTAGCAAATTATTATGTTGCATGAGAATGAATCTGGTGTGATAAAAGCATCTACCTTGAATGGAAGCCTTTACAATTTACAAATTATCTTCCTTGAAGGCACCCTTCAAAACCAAGAATTGGAATAGTAGTTTAAGATGAGAAGCCTGAACTAACATAAACAACACTGAAGCTGAGCTGAAAAAGGGAGAAAGTCTGAGTTCTAATTTCTCTAACCCCCAGCATATATGTTAATACAATGAACATTGCTGCCATTATATTTCAGTGTGGTCTGATTCCTGTTTTCCTAAAATAAAAAAGCTACTAGAAGCTTGTGTGATAAGTGCAAGAATGAGGAGAGCCATAACCTTTGTGAGAAGGAAGAAGGAAGTGCTGAAGAATTTCAGTGGCTAGGAATGGATAAATCATCTGAACAAATGAGTGGAAGGAACAGAGGGCAGAGCAATTAAAGCAGAACAGCTGTGAGCTAAATTCTTCCCAAAAGGAAGCTGCCGATGAGAGCATAAAACTTTACATTCCTGGTATCAGAAGCATTGCTCTACTGAGACAAATAGGGAAGCACTAGAATTGATTGTGAGTTTTCCTGTGAAGCAGCAGGACCTAAATCCAGTTGACTATAAATACGATTTCAAAACTTTTGGGTTCATAACTAGAGGAAGAGAGTGCGAGCACTGGACCTGCTTAGGAATAGTTCCCACAACAGTAGAGTCATAGCTCAGTTTCTTGTCTCAGATTCTAGAGACAAAGACAAAATCATAAAATGCTGCCCAAACTTTGACATTTCCTCTGAGAAGGAAAATTCCCTTACTTCCAGATATAGGCCTCATCACACTGGCAAAATGTAGGGAAAAGAATGTGATTAAGAGAATTCTTCACTGGAGAAAAGACACTGTGTGCTGCTGGCTGAGATGCACACAGCATCCTCCCCTTGTTTTGGAAGTAATCTTCAGCTACCAAGCTGCTGAAGTGATGGTGAAAGAAGAGTAATGTCACTAATTGCTGTTGCTCTTGTCACCCTGAGGGCTTTGTCTCCAGTTCCTCTGCTCTTCTGACACCAAACAAGGCAGTTATGGCCAGTGTTCTGCAGGGAATGTGCTGCTTGTCTATCAGCCTGTCACTTCTTTCTGAACACATACATGGATTGTCCTGTGCCCCTTACAGATGCATTGGAAGACATTTTGTGAAATGCTTGCATATGAAAATGTTCTGGAATACTCTGGCACTGTAATTCTGCAGTTACATTCAGATTTAGTTTTCATGACAAATTACATATGAAAATCAATGAGTTTGCACAGGAAACAGCAAATCCTTATTTATCCATTTATAAATGTAATTTGGATTGTCCCTATATTTTCCTTTTTTGGTGTGAGGAGGATTAATTTTTGTATTTAATTATGTGAAATTGCAGAGGTTGTGTGTAGCAAGGCTAAGCACTTTGGCCTCTATGCAGGGAATAGCTGCAGTATTAGATACTTGGGGTGGAAGAAGCAAGCAGCTTCAGGTTGGGAGAGAAAAACATGTCAGCTGAGTGTTCCTGCTGATATTTTTGATTGATGTGTTCATAACAATGGCATGCAGATCACCACTGCTAAACCTATGTTATACTTAACATAGTTAATACTTAAAACTACCAGGCACTTCAGTGCTAAGCCCATTGATGTAACACAGTTATCTATCTACATGTGACATTCCCAGACAGAGATAATGCTCTTTGGGTACTTTTGTACAGCTCATTGGGGTTACTGTGGGTGCCCCAGAGTAAAATTACCAGTACCTCGGGATTTTTCTCATAAGCTGCCATCTGAGCTGTCTTTTTGAAGAGCTAAATATTTTAACGTTCTTGCTGCCTGGCATAATCTTCAGCCTTCCAATGGGTTTTGTGGATGTCGTCTGCAGTCTCTCATTCTTCAGTATCTTGAGAAATATGGATGGATAGACTGGGAATGGTGTTCACTGCTGTATGCAGAGATAATGCCACCTCTACACGTGCTTGCTGATCCCTCCTTTGTACAGGTAAAGAACCCACTGGCTTCTTTGGGGGCAGCAGCATTAATGTTGTGTGACTTTGCCACGGCAACCCCAAGCCCTTTCTTGGTGCTGTTTTCCAGGACACAGTTTGGTTTTTTTTCTGTGTTCTGGACAGGATCACACTCCTTGTTCTTACACCTGGCGTTTCTAATCTGGCTGTCTGAAATGCCTTGCATGGTCCGTTTCAGAAAGGAACTTGGATCAGTCTGAGATCTTCACAGACTCATAGAATGGGTCCGTTTGAAAGCGACCACGATGGGTCATCTGGTCCAATCTCCCTGCTCAAGCAGGGTCCTCCCAGAGCACATGGTACAGGATTGTATCCAGACGGTTCTTGAATACAACCACCTGTGGAGAGAGACTCCACAACCCCTCTGGGCAATCTGTTCCAGATCTGTCGTTATTATTTATAGTATTTCTATTATTTATATTCTACTCATCTTTTGCCGTGCCTAGCTTTCATAAGCTCCGATGCGATTACTTTCATATTCCTGATGGAAGACTGCTTTGGTGGAAGTGGATGGCCTCCAGTGCGGGGCTCGGGGCAGGAGCCCCCAGCCCCGAGCTGCGCGTGTGGGCTCTCAGGAGCGGGGTTCAGCCGGGCAGAGTGCACGGATGGCGGGGCGCTCCGAGCAGCACACGGGCCCGGCCCGGGCTCTGCGGGGCTCTACGGCCGATGCTCGCGGAGCGGGGACCTCGGCCCGGCCGACAGGGCAGTGCCGTGCTCGGTCTCACCCCGCGCTGCAGCCCGGCCCCGCTCCGCCCCGGCCCGTCCCGCGGGGGGCGGGCGCTGCCGCCGCCCCTCCCGTGAGCTCATCCCGCCGACGCGCCTGCCCAGCCCGGAGGAGCCCGGAGCAGCCCGGGCTGGGCCGCGCGCGGAGCCCGAGGCGAGGGGCTGGGCCCGCCGCTGGGTGAGACCTCCCTGCCTCTTCCTCTCCTTCCCTCCTCCGCCCCGCGCCCCGCTGGGCCGGGGGCTGCGCGGGGTCGGCCGGTGTGGAGCCGCCGGTAAAACTTTCTGACGGAGGAGCGTGTGTGGGCATGTCGGGCAGGCACGGGCCGGGGCCGGGGCCGGAGCAGGGGCAGGGGCAGGGCCCGGGGCAGGGCGCGGCCCGGGGCCAGCGCGGGTGGCCCACGGCCCGTGAGTGGCCCGGGGTGGCCGGGGCCGGGGCCGGGCCGGGCCGGGGGAGGCGCTGCCCGGGCGGGGCCCGGCGGGATTTCCGCCTCCCCGGCCCGCACTGTCACGTTTCGGTGACTGGGGCGGTTTTCATGCCTTTACCGGTAGAGATTTGGGGCGAAAAAAACCCAAACAATGCTGCTTGCTGGAAAACTTGGTTTCTTGGTGGTGTTTGGTTTTGGTATTAGAAAGCAAGGAAGGGCCGCTGAGAAGAGACATGGCCCGGGCCGAGCCGGGGTGCGGGCTCGGCCTTGCGCGGCCAGAGGCGGGGTTGGGGTGCGCGACACGTGCGGGTCTATGGGCAGCGACCTTGTTTTGACGGCTGGAACAGAAGGGCCTGCCCTGGAGGTCATCAGTGTTCTGCTGGGGTCTCAGGCATAAAATAATAAAACGATAACTTGATTCGGTTTTAATATTTGAGTTACTGCTAGTGTATAGTAACAGTGTGTTGTAAAGCTTCCTGATTTTTCAGTACTTGTTTGCCATAGCCTCATAATGCATATTGTTGAATAGGGGACTGGGTCCCGAAATAGTGTTTTAAGAAATAGAATGTGACTGGAGACATCTTTCTGTGAGGGTGAGCTCCGGGGGATAGAAGGAGGTTTAGATGGGCTTGAGTGTGATGCAGAATGTGGTCCCTGCTCTGCAGCCCCCCGGGCCAGGGTGGCCTGCTCTGCCTCACACGGTGGTTTCTGACGGAGCCAGTGCTGCTGCACCATTTGGAAAGCCAGCAGCTGAGGATGTGGGAGGTTTACTTTGGGCTTCCGTGACTGCTGGGTGTAAAAACAGTTGGCAAGAGGTTCATTCCCTGGTCTGGAGGATTTTAAATGTTTTTCTCATCCAGCCTACTTCAGAATTTTGCAGGATTATTCAGTATATGCAGAAGTCCTATGTTACCTCATATTTTTGATAGCTGTTGCTTAAAAATAGCTTGATACTTTAAAATTGAAAATACCAGGGAATAAGGGAATTAAGTGTGGTACCTTAGATCCTAGAAAATTTCCTCCCACTATTGTTTAATATACAGTGGCCAAAAATGAACTTTTCCCATTTGTTCTGAACTACTGTTTAAGTAGTAAACAAGTAGCTGTGTAATTGAAAAATGGTAATATAGTATCAAATGGTGTTAGTGAGCAAGGTAAACACAAGTACTGTTTCTTTTTACTTCTGCTCGGGTAGTGTATTCAGAGCTTCATTTATGTGAATGCTCTGAATTGCTGGTTGCCTTGCTTTGTCAGTGTAACTAACCATTGGCATGTCCAAATGGTGATGAATTATATCTGCTTTAGAGCCAAAACATATTTGGTTCATGGCCAGAGTTGCTCTGCTTCCCATAAGAGTCTGTAGGAAAAAGACATTTTATGTGTATGACCACAGTCCTGAAGTTGATGCCATGGCAACTCTGTGATCTGAATTATATGTTGGAAGGCAGCTGAGCAGTCTTAGCAGAGGTGTTTGTTTTCCTTAAGCTGAACTCTCATCAAGATTAAACCTTTCTTTGAAGGTGAAAGATAATTTAGCAAGCTTTCAAACTCTTGTGAGTATAAGAACATCAGCCTGATCTGTAAGTTATTTGTAATGGCACCCATAAATATCTGTAAATTGTAGTTTATATCCATGATTTTAAAATTAAGGTTTATCTGCAGAGATGCTGTTTTGACTAAAAAGTGGTATTCCACGCTCTGTCAGGAGCTAGATCTTCATGTTCTCCAGAAAAATAGAGAAAGGTCAGCTTTAGGTTTTGTATGTGGGAAAGTCTGAGAAATCTGGGTTAGTTCATGTCTTTTGGTTGCTTTCAGCTCCCAAGACTTGATGTGGAGGTTGGAGAGTTTTTTTATCACAAAGCTGTGGTAGCGGAGAAAAAAATCTCAGCATATGCCCTGAACGAATGTATAAGGTCTAATTTCTTAACAATATAGGAATATTGTATTATTATATGTATATATATACATATAATATATAATATATATATTATATATATACACAATATGTTTCTGTATAGGAAACACCACTGTTAGAAAACTGACTTTTGAATGTTGAAGGCATAGTGTAACACCAGACTGAAGAAACCCCAGGAGCCTCTGAAAACCTCAGAAACCTCTGAAACATTACATGATCCTCACTGCATTTGGTTTTGTGTTTAACTTTAGTTTGATAAGTTCCTCTTTTTTTTTCTTTTTTTTTTTTTTTTTAATAAGTTTGTTTTTGTGGAGCCTTAACCTCTCTGGTCTTATCATGAAGGGAAGTAAATAAAGGGATCAGTTGCTCATTAATGCAGAATATCTATTGTGTGGTCTAATGTTAATATATCTGTTTGCTCTGCTGTCTCCTGCTAGCCTTTCCTTTTAAAATTCATTGTTTAGCATGACTGAATTAATCCTTCAGTATTCATTGTACTTGAGAAGTTCTGTAAAGCTATTTCAGCATGCTTAATTGACTAGATTATTTTTCTAAGCATAAAACTTTAGAGCTCAGGGGATGATCTGTATGCTGTTTTGGGGCCCTCCACAGGCATGTTGGAGTCTCCTGTGCTGTCCATTTCCTCACTGAGGGGTAGGAGGGTCTGAACTTGAGCACAGGTTTTCTTTCACTCAGTTTGTGCTTCAGTCAAACAAGGTGCTTTTGGTTTCCTTTCATAGCTAAAATGTGCTCTTGCTCCCGCTCCCTGTCTTTCAGCTTCATAAACCTTTGGAGGTTTATCCAGCATAGTGATTTCAGATTTCTGTGCTGTGTAGGTGATACATCACTGTGTAGGTTTTTTTCATCCGTCATTGCCACTCTTGCTTCTTGAAGTATATGCATTCTAGTTCATGTTCATGGAATTACTTTAATTTCTGAAAGTCCCGTTTCTCTTCCTGTGTTTCTGGAATTTTTGTTTTTGCTCCCCCTTGTGAAGGTACTTTGTTTCTAGAATATTCAGTGTTGCAATAGCTTAGCTTCAGTGCTTGGTCTCCTGTTCCTGAGGGATGTTCATTAGAGTGTGGGAGCAAAGGGCCACGCAGCTGTACCTGTGAGAGTTATTTCTCTGCTGCATGACTTGGGAGCGCTGCTGGGATGTGGGCTTTGTTTCCTGAAGTAGTATCACCAATTTAGTATTTCGCATATTTTTTTCCTCTCTATCTGGAATACTGATTTCTAATGAGGGTGCCAGTTTGAAAGCAGAAGTTCCACTGGCTTTTGGAGTGAACAGCTGTGCAGATCAGCCAGTTTGGCAGATATGAGGTGCCTCGCTGGTGTCTTGTCCCATGGGACAAGTCCTTGGGTGCTGGCAGAGAATGGTTTGCTCTCAGCCTCATGGGTGATGTAACCCCTCAGCCTGTGATTCTTGCTGGGCTGCAGAAGTGGTGTTCAGTGATGGCAGCAGAGAGTTCTGTCACAGCTCTTACAGAAATTTAAATGCCTCAAATCAAGAGCTGTCTTTAGAGTCTTGATGCTGTTGAAGTTGGTGGCACTGCTCGCTGAATTATGCCTATCTGACATGCCTATATTTTTTCTGTAAATACTCTGTGCCAACAGCTGCAGGGGTTATGGTTTCCAGTGCTGGTGAGGTGACTGACTTGGTGAGGCACACTTTGTGAAGCACTTCTCAGGCACTTTTGCAGTCTGAATGGCCAAAATAATTTTGGGAATGCAGCCGGTCTTGAAGTCATCTAGCTCATCCTCATGTACATTAGGGAATTCAGCTGTATCTAAATGTGTAGGAAATTGGAAAACTACATGCAGCTTAGAGTTCTAGTGATCTTAAATACTGTAACTACATAATAAATATATACAATGGATAAAATATATACAAAGTTACAGATCTATGTTTTGAATATCTGAGTGTTTTTTCTGAGCTGCCCTTAATTCATGGTGATGCAAGTTAGAACTTTTGAATTATCATTAAAGACAAATTTCCTCCATGTTTTAGATTTCTATAACTCAGGGTGGTGTTAAAAGAGAAAAAAAACTCCACAGCCTACAGTAGACCTGTTTGCACTCATTTTGCTCTGCAGCAGAATTTCCCCTGAATAGTGAACCAAGTGTTAGTGGAATTTATCACCTTTTTGTTTTTCATAAAAGATGCCTAGTATCAGAATTAGCCCATGAAGGAGGGGTCCCAGATGCCAGTGGTGCACATCCTGCCTGGCACCGAGGTGTCACAGCTGTCGGGGCCCAGGGTGGTCCCGAGGGCTGCTCAGCACAAGCCAGAGGTACACAGGACGTGTATGGCAGGCAGGAGTCTCACTGTTGATGTTCCTTGTTCCTAAGCTGTTTCTTATCTTCCTACCTGCATGTGCCTGCATCTAGCTCAGACAAATCTGTAATTAAAATATTCAGGAATTAGCATGTTTGCAGCAAACCTGAAGACGTTGTAAGGAGCCTTTTTGTCTTGGTGCAGGCTGTGGTGAGTGCTGTCACTGCGATGGGCTGGCACCTTGGCCATGGTGGAGCCTCTGCCTGCCCTGTGGAGCTCTCTAGCTGCTGCTGTCACCTGTGCCTCAGAGCCCTCAAAGTGCATTTTCAGAAATGTGCAGGATGAGAGGGTGAGGGGCTGCTGCTTGTTTGCTGCATATTTCATATATTTCATAATTAACTGCTTTAAGACCAAAGGGTTCTGTAAAACATTTTCTGCACTACACTGAAGTTGTGTATATGTTGTAGGTTGTTTTTTTATGTTGTTTCTTTTTGTTAGTGGGGTTTTTTTTGTTTATTGTTTGGGAGTTTTTTGCCTTTTTTTTTTTTTTTTTTTAAGGCTCGATCTTAGTCTTGCTTAAATTTAGCTCCACCAGGAGAGAAGCTGGAACTTGTTAGCACACAGGAAACGCCCTGACAGGAGGTTTTTGATGTGTGTTTGTTTGTGTGAAAATCTGAACTCTGTGGCTCCACGATGTAGTCAGGCCTGGGGACCTTTGGGTAGGTCACAATGGTTTTACATATTTAAATACTGTGTTAGGTTGTGATGGAATTTCACTACGTTAAGTATTAAATATGTCTTAACTTGTCAAAAGCTGGTAGTTTTAAGTTAAAACCAAACAACTCTTAAAACAGCAGAGGTGTTTAATTGCTGAAAAGGCAGCTCAGATTTTATCTGCTTCAGCTTTGTTTTATCTGGAAAAGTACTAGAATTTGTGTAGTGTAAAGATTGTGCTTTTTTCAGTCATTCACAATTAATCTAATCCATTTCTATCTTAGCAGATGTCCCTTTCTCAGGATCTACATTTCTGACCATATTTTAACAATTAAGTATTTGAACAATATCCAAGTAAGAGTAAACAGAAGCACAATATGACCTTTGCTTTTTGAAATTTAAATGAGGTGGAAGTTGGTAGAGACTTTAATGTGTGGGTTGGGTTTGATTCTTTTTCTGTGCTGTGTGGGGTTTTTTGTTGCTTGGGTTTTTTTGTTGTTGCTTTTGAACAAGAATGATAAAACACAAAATATTCTTAGTGTGAGTTTTAGAGGGAGACTGGTTTTGTATTTTACACCAGAAATGCCTTTTAGTTCAGTTGATTATTTAGTTAATATGCTTCAAGGTCTGTTTTGCACTGGGCTAAATACCACTGAGGTGAAGGGATTTTTTTTGTATTAGTAATGACTGGGTTCCTGGATTTTTCTAGAAAATTTTCCAGCAATTGAAAGTTTGAAGAGGAATATTGCTACCACAAAGTATAAGCATGGTAATATAAAATTTTCAGCACTTCCCAACTACTGACACAGAATATTTGTGCTCGTGCAAAAATTACTTTAAAAAGTTAGGAGACAATATGACAAGACATGAAGGGAAAACTTTGCTTTACTCTCAGATAAATTATTATTTTTGGCAAAGGCAGAATGGAGTATAAGAACGTTGTGTCTTCTAGCATCATGTACTGATCTGTTGTGCAGTTTCAGAATTCAGTGGTACTGATATATTCAAAACTCTAGGAATACAGAGCTCTGGTATGTATGTTTTTGTTTATTTATTTTCTGTCTAAGCCATTGTTTGTGCCACTGTAGTATGTCACCACATGTTTTCTATGAGTTTGCAATAAGTCACCCAGTGATTGATAGCAGCAGCTTATAAAGTGTTTTACACTCATTTTGAAGTGCTGGGCATAGTTTGAAAGTCTGAGGGATAACAGATTTACTGTTAGGCTTTTTCACTGACCAGAAATGTTGCACTTTGTCCTTAATAGACAATACAGAAAGGCGAACTAAAGTGGCATTAAATGATTTTGTTCTGCTGGAGTTCAAAGCTCTGTAAAAGTCTGCGCCAGAGGAATGCCGAATGGCATGTCAGAGAGGACTTTTTTCTCTGTTTGCTGCTCCCATGCCTGTGCAGAAGGTTCCCCCAAGGCTCTTGCACTCTGTGTGCAGTGTGTGCCAACAGAACTGCCTTTGGTCTGTGGAGATCTGGGCTTCTCCAGAAAGCTTCTTTTGTACGTCCCAGGGTTCTGCCCCACTGCATCTGAGGAATCTCACGCTGTCCCTCAATCTGGTAGGAACAAGTTTATTTTCTACCTGTTTTCATCATCTCTGCTAATAGGAAAAACAGGTGCTTTTCTTCTCAAGCGAGCCTTGACTGAGCTTCCTTTCTTCAATTCTCAGTCTTCCCCAGGAGAAAAATTGAATTTTGTTTCTTTGCAGTTTTTCTTCTGTTGGCAGGATTTTGAGCTGAGTGAGTTCTTGTTGGTGTTGCATCTCTTCTCTTTGTATATCAGTGTGCTCGACTCATGGGACGTACAGCAGGCTTGTAGGCATCTCAGGAGCAGGTAGTGTATATAGTGTCTTGGCAAACTTGTAAAGATTTACACAGACTTAAGATTTTAATGAATAATTACTTTTTTTTAAGTATAAAAATTTGTATTCCACTAGTAGTCAAATTCTGGTTGTGAGGATTTAAATTTATTTATTTTGGACACTTGCCTACGGAAGGAATGCTTTCTGGCGTCTGAGTTAGAAGCTTTAGTGGTGCTTGGTTATTTAATTACTGAAAACAACAGGACAACTGTAAAATTTTAATAAATGTGGTCTTGCCGGGTATTTCATATTTTTGGCAAGAGCATGTAGGATCTTGTCTACACCAGGGAGTTACTGCAGGATGGGGGAGGATGTGAATGTGAGGCACTTCCCCCTTGTATGGACAAGCCTTTAATTTTTCTTGAGTGAACTTTGGGATGCTCTGGGTATTCCATGTTCTTGTTCTTAATTTGAGCTCTGCAGTGGCTGACAAAGAGTTACACCTAAAGCCTGTCTGAAAGTGTCTAGTTCATGTGCATGATCTGCCTTCTTTGGGGTCTGTGTGTGTAGAGCCCACACATGCCAGGCTGGGGCTGGGGGAGGCCGTGTGAGTGATCCCAGTGGGGCAGGTGCCACCTGTCAGGAACGTGCAAACAGCTGATATTAGTGCTGTAACAAGGTCTTTCATTTCTTAAAATGAAAAGTGCTTCAAGGGAAAAGGAGTTGGGAAAACATGGATGTTAGAGTGTTTCCCTGTAGTGGAAACACTACTGCAGAAGAATGCCTGAGTCCAGTCCATAGAATAACACAAGCAGGTAATTAAAAATGGAAGGTTTACATTTCACAGGAGACAGAAAAAGGCAGCATCCCAGGATCTGCAGTGGAAAGCAGGGAGAGTAAGATTTTTGTTTTGCCTCATTTCCAATCAGGAAACAGCCAAGCTAATCTAACCGTTGTGATTCAGGGGAGTGGCTTTTCTTCCTTCTGTAGCTGCTATGAGATCCTTCTTTTTTCCTATGTCATCTCCTCTGTAAGCACAGAGAAGGTGGGTCACATCTGGCACACTGCAGCAGGAGCACGGGGCTGACCCCACTGGCCGTCTTGTAAAGGCTCCATGGACCTTGAGAAAACGGGGCTTTGCTCCTCCTAGGTGGAATGGAAATAAGATTGATCCCCTTCCTGCAGGCTGCTGTGAGCTGGCATATGTTCTGAGATGCTCTGAGGTTGAAGAGGCAGTATATATATAGATACCAAACATACTTTCTGGATTATGTGACTTAAATTTCTGTTCTTTAGGCATCCTCAAAAATGCTAATGTTTAGTTCCAAAGTTTGCAAATTTATTTTGTCTACAAAGATATATACCCTTTATTTTTGTGTGTGTGTAGTTGTGCAATTGTGCTAGTGTGCCCTGGACAGTCCAGTATGTTTGAGCTTTGTGTTCCTTGTGTTCCTGCTCCCATATTTTAGGGTCACTTAGCACTTGCTTTTCTGTTATTTTTTTTAGGAGGAGGAGGGTTGCTGGAGGTACTGTCACGTTACATTAACTGTTACTAACTGTCTAGTCCAAAACCAGCGCAGGGGCCCATTTAGACAGTAATGTTCTCTGAAGGAAGTAATTTTGCTTTGCATTTTTGATAGAGGTTTCCAAGATTTTCTTGTGTGACTTGCCCTGACCAAGGGGCTGGACCAGATGACTTCCAGAGGTCCTTACCAACCTCAGCCATTCTGTGACTCTGCCCTAATGAAAGAAGTCTTAATGAGTCCTAATATTTCCTTTCTGTCACTTTGGATATCGCAAGCTGTTGTTGCACACACCACTCTACCTCTAGTAACTAAAGGTAACAATAGTTATCCCAAGAAAGAAAACATCAACAACAATTTGACATCACAGTAGTATATTTTATAAGCCACATGAAAATCTTCAAAAGTGTTTACTTAGTAATAAATATGTTCATCTCTGCCTATGAAGCAGGGAGTAAGTACTATGTTGTTTGTGTACAGATGATGGATGGAGCTCTGCATTTGATTTATAGAAAAAGTGAGTGGCTGTGATTCCCAGACATTCCCAGATCAGATATTTTATAATTAGGGTTTATACAAAACATACTGTCCCAGAATTTGTAAGGGTAGCTGACATGGGGGAGAAAAGATTGACACCAAATACAGGTGCATGTTCTGGTCCATGTTTAAACAGAGATCTGTAGTGTTAGGAGAAAGTTATTAGTAAAACAGGAAGAAAATTCCATGAAAAAGTAGAGAGTAGTAAAATCCTGAAAATACCTGATAAGAAGGATGAAAAATATAGGAGATTTGGAACTAGATATGATAAGGAGCTAAAACGAATAGACTTCCTTTCATTCAAGGAAGTACAGCTGTCTGTATTAGTCGATGTTTCTTTAAAAAAATAGAAATCTCAGGCATACTAGATTCATTGAAAACCTGCAAAGTAGCTGTGATGATGAAAAAAAGTCACCTCTTGTGTCCTGGGCATAATACTGACCTGGTCTGGGGTTTTGTTTGGATTCATTTGCTTACATTTTGTTCTGTAAGAACTGAAGAAAGGGAAAACTCTAGAAAATGTAGATGGCTTGTAGTCTGTGTTCTCTGGAGGGTCCCAGAAGAATGGGAATAAAATATAGAATAAAAAGTCTAAAACACTTCTGCTGTGGTCAGATATTTTTCATACAAGAAAAAGCTGTGAACAGATAATATTTTCAGGTTGTGTTGACAGCTGCTGCTTTTCTTTCCCAGTGCAGCCAAACAGGTGATTCCACTGTGATTCTCCATCTGCATGAGGGTTGGTTCAAGCAAGGGCTTTTGATCCTTGGAGTGAGTAGTTCTGGCTTGTGAGGGCTCTCCATCTGCTTTCAGTGAAGATCAGTGTCCTCAGTGCTTCAGGGTAGTAACAAGTAGCTGGGGAGCAGTAATCTCTGAAATGGTGATAAAGAGTCATTTTTGCAGTGTCTGGCACCTGCCCAAGATTTCTGGACAGCAGTCAAGTGAAGCAACCAGCTTTTCCCCTGAGTTGGCAGCCCTCAGGGACACTGGCCAAAATAATCAGCAGTTTGGTAAGAGTAACGTAGCAGAAAACTGGGTGATTGCAGGGCAGAATAGTTACATCTATGGCATCTGGGAAATGAAATCTAGATCCAGACTGGTGGGAAAAAAACTACTGCAAAAGCACATTCTTACAGCTAACATGATAATGAGGCTTTTCTCACACTTCCTCGTCTTTCACCTCTTACTGTATTTTAATAGTGCTTCAGGGCATAATTCCACTTCAGAAGTGAACAGCAAACTGGAAACCTTGCTGTTGTTCCGCAGTTTCCTTTTAAAATGCTGCATAGTTTTCACTGGGTCAGATGAGAGGGAGAAAATGTGGAGTATTTCATAGGCAAGTTTAATAATAACTAGATGATTGAGTGAAGAGCAAATGACGCTAATGTACTACAGCTTGTCAGTTTTGTATCTATATTTGTACCTGTATTGATCTTTCTGCATAAGAAACATCTACAAAGGGTAAAGACCATAATTGTTTACAGTATTATATAAAAATATTTCATTAATAACATTAGTGGGTCTGGCTAAATATAGCCTGTTGGAAACATTATTTATGCCACTTTCTACTTGGATTTAGGGACAAATGGTCAGGAACAGACCTCTCCAGTATTATGCTTTATCATTTTCATTCATGCATTTGAATTATCATAACACAAATATATCTCACTGGAAGTTGTATCTTTAAAAAAAATAAAAACACTCTTCAAATGTCTGTTCATTCATGAATTAGTAGTCTCATATCTGGGGATATGCCCTCTGTTTATTACAAAATGCTAGGTATTGATGGCCCAAAATGTAGTCATTTTAAAGGATTTTTTTGTTTTTACTCTCTTGATTTGTTATATGAGTAATACCTTGCTCCTTTAAGTATTGTTTTTTGCAGTATAATCCTCTTGTTTGAAATCTGAAGTTCAGCTAAAGGATTTTGAATTTACCAGCAAAGGGAATTGTTGGAACTTTTCTGTGCGACACATAGAATGACACGCCGAATGTGTTTGTAGGCAGTGAAAGCAGTTCTGACTAAATGAAGTTTTCTTTTGAAGCTGAGGATTTTGGGATTGAAATGTTTAAATCTTTGGATTCAAAAATGCAAAATACACTTTAAAAATACAGCTTATTTGAAGTATGTGTTTATTAAGTCTCATCCTGAAAGATGGCAAATCCATAAGTACTTCTGTGCAGACAGTAGACTAAGATGTTCTCCCCTTTATTTCTTTGCAAAAAAGTGCTAACTGCTTTTCAGGATCTAAATATGGAAGCTTGAACACAGCTGTGGGTAGTAATGTAAAGAGTGTAAATGTCAGGAGTTCATGGGCATTAGCTCAGGTGCTCACCTGCCATGTGGGATTAGTTTATTTGACCTCTGCAGTGGTGATGAACTCCTGTGGGTAGACTTTTGAAAATAACCCTCTCGGAAGGGTAAGGGAGGTGGAACAAGAGCTGTGAATCATCTTGTTCCTGATGCTGGCATCTTCAGTAGCAGCTTTACATTGAAAACATTCCCATGCAAGGAAGTTGCTGAGTTTTAAGGATAGAGTTGCAGGCTGGGTGAAAATGTGGAGGGATTTTTCCATCTCTGGTTTTCAGGTAATGAAGTACTTAGTTTATAAAGGTTGAGAAATGAACTGCAGCATGTGCCTGTGCTCCTGACTCTTTCCATGTGCCTAAGACTTGTGTTTTATAAAGCTGACAATATTTTGGACTTGTTCATAAAAAAGCTGATCATTATAAATTCTTGGATCAAGGGTCTTTCTGCCCATTCCCTTCATGCTCTGAGCAGGAAGCAGTTGTATGGAATGTCTTCTGCATCTGAAGACAAACAGTTGAACTGGTGGGAGGACAGCATGTTTGAAAATGCTCTTGGTGTCAGTTGGGAATCCACCCTTGTCAGCAGCTGACAGGGTCTTTAATTCAACAAGCAGAAGGGTTCTGTTGGGTGTTATTATTAGCACTCTGGGATAACAAGTCCACATCTAATACCCATTTTAAAATGGGGATGATAGTTTTCAAATCTTTTAAAAAACCACAAACAAGTGATTTCATGGCAGAATTTAAAAATTGGAATTAAGAAAATGTAAATTGGACTTTATCAAAGTGAAGCAATTGCAGTAGCTGAAAGGGTTCCTGAAGTCTGAGTCAGGGAGTGATTCTACTTCAGTTTAGCTGTGAAGAGAGAGGAAGTGCAGTGTACTTAGACAGTGTGCCAGCATTACTGGAAAATATCCTATTAAAACAGTTATCTTTAAAACAAAACAAGATCTAATACCTTGTGCCTGGTTCAAGGGATGAGAAATTACAAATGCACACTATTGCCATTCACTTTAATTGGTGTTCCTGAGGTGTGAGCGATATATGGTATGATATAGGGTATGAAGAAATACTTTACCTGAGGCTGAAATGCTTTTGGATGTACATCAATAAGCATCACAGTAGGTGCAGATAACTTTGGTATATCTTTTGGGTTTGTTTTTTTATTTTTTAAGTAACACAGTCTGTAGTATTTCTAAGCTGGCTCATTCCCTCAGCGTTCACCTGCACGCTCTGGAATGCGAATGATGTTGTACTGGATCCAAGGTGGTGGCTTTAGCATTACTTCAGAAGATAGCTTATTTTCTACACCTTTCAGCTTGCAAACAAAGAGTCCTGCTATTGCTTTGCTGTTGCAGCCCTTAGGATTAGCTCTCTCTCTGTGCATAACTCATGTAGCAAAAGGTCAGTTGCTTTGGAAGTGCTTATCTTTCATTTTTGCATTTCATTTTATAGGGGAAAAGGAAAGAGCTAGACTTTATTTCCAGGTAGTAGGCATCTGAATAAGCGACCATCTTGCGTACCTGTTCTGTTCTGTGTTGGAATAAATCCTTTAAGAACTCTTTGCACAGTAGGGAAATCGGCCTCAATTCCAAGAAGAGAAAATCAAGGATGGAATTGTCCTCGATTCCTTTTATATGGTCTCTCATTAACCCTTATCTGTATTCTAAGAATAGGAATGACATGTACTATAGAGTTTCAGTTCTATATCAAGCCTGTCTGTTCTGGTTAATAGAAAATTCATACTTGTCGTATTTGCAAAATAAGAAAGTTAAATATAATATGTGACTTTTCAGGTCTTCTTTTTTTTCTTCCGCCTGCCACTCTACTCTAGGTAAAATACCTTTCCTGGATTCTGAATTTAATTAACAGCTTCAGGTTCTACCATTGCATAATTCAGGCTGACATGGTGGATGGTTTTGTATGCTTATTTTGATAACATTTATTTTGCTTTGTATCCAGTAAGTAATCATAATTTGCTTCCTTTTAGTGTATTTATTTCATTATTTGGTTAGATGATCCAGTTTTGGGGGTGTGTTTGTGATCTTTTTCAATTTTTTTGATTCTGAAATTGGAGAGGGCTGATGAATTTCCATCCTTTGGGAAGCAGCTGAAGGTGTTGCAGGACGTGTTGGCCCTGGCAGCGGTGTCGGTCGGTGCTGCGGTGCCGGAGCCCCGTGTGCCGGCAGAGCTCTGTCCCAGGGCACTCGCTGCCCTGTGCCCATGTGTGGCCGCAGGGAGTGGCAGCCCCCAGCCCTGCGCTGTCCCTGCCGGCTGGGGACAGCCCTTGGCGTGCCTGCCTGTCACCTGCGTGGAGCTGTGGCAGAGCCGTGTGTGGAGGATGATCCAGGCTCTGGAAGCCTTCCAGTCTTCTGGTTACTGTTAGTTGTATGTACTTCAGGTTATTCATCAGAGCTGAAGAATTCTGTTGTACTGGTTTCTCTTTCTTAGCTTCATTTTATCAAATGAAGAGAACTTTCTGCGGAATCCATAGTTTTTGGATGGAAGGCTTTTGCTTTTCCTGTTGATTTCATGTGGGGTTCTTGGCAGTCTGTTACACAGACATGTACACATGGCTACCACATAGATTACTTTCTTCACACCTTTTGAATTTTTCAATAGAGAAAACAAATGAAATTACAATTCACAGATGCTCCTAGAAAGCTTTTTGAGAAAGAAGTGCTCTTCATAATTCCTTTCATTCTTTCCTTGCTCTGTAACTGAAGTTACTGGGTGAAAGAACTGTCTTTCAGTTTTATCAGCCCAAATTTATTTTTCTTTTACTTCCTACTTTTACTTCTTACTCTTCATACATGCTCCGAAATCTGCAGCTGGTGCTCACTTGAGGTTAACTGTTAAAGCCTTGTGGGGATGGAGGAGTTTGTTGCTCAGTTCCCCTGTGTGCTGTGTGTGGGGACAGAATGGGGGGTGGTACCACGTCCTGCTGTTATCCCTGCTCTACAGTCTTGCAGTTGGCATTCCCAACTGACACCAGGCTGCTGAACTCCAGTCAGGAGTTAGAGCTTGATTTTAGTTTACTTTTGCTGGAGTGTCTTACAGCATCTTACTCAGGTTTAGCCCTGTAACTGCAATTGGATGTGGAATGTGGAGAATGCTGCGTTATTTTTCTGTACCAGAAGACAGCAAATTTTTAGTTGCTTAGTTCAAGTATTGAAACATTCCTCATGCATCAGTACTTTGCTTAACCAAGTGATGCTGTAAGAAATAAATGTGACTACCAAAAATCTCCTTGCAATTACCTCACTGTTTTATTTGTATTGATCCTGTCTATTTTTTGACTTGTGTGGATGGACATTGCATTTATTTTTGTTTCTCTCCATTATTCTCTAGGAGCAACATTTAGAATGTTAAAGGCCGTTCTGAAAAAGAGCCGAGAGGGTGGCAAAGGGACCAAGAAAGACCCAGGTATGAATATTACTGCAATGTTTTATACCCCAATGAGTGAAGCACTGCAAACCCAGGGCTGCCCGTCACAGGGGCAGCTCCCTGCCCGCCCCCCCAGCTGCTGCCTGGGGAGCAGGAGCTGCAGGTCCTCAGGAGGCTCCAGTGCACCTGTTCCTGCATCTGCAGTGGGCAGCTGGTCGTGGTGGTTGTCCTGGAGGTACTGAGAACAGGTTGTGTGTGCTGTGCAGCCAGCTCACACAGCCCAGGGCCTGACCTGCCGAGCCCTCAGCTGCAGAAATGCACTTTAAACTGCTTACCCTGGTTATGTATTGTGGGCAATATAATTTTTATCTGTGGCTTTTGGAAAAAAATTATTGAATTAGTGTAAAGTTCTTGAGCTGGTTGTCAGATTTCTCTTATGTTCTAGTTTGTGTTTCCACTAGAGATTTTTTGAAGGTAAAAGTAATCACTGTCAACAAATCTTACTTTAAATAAAACTCATTTTACTATTAACCATAAATTTACCTGCATTAAATAACCATAAACTTACCTGCATTTCTTTCCAGGAAGAAGGGTAGTAACTAAGAGTTCTCATTGCTATTTTCAAGGGCAGAGAAGGCCCAGCAATGCTTGATGAGGAGGAGCAGTAGCTGTAGATGTGCAGGTGTTGGTGACTGGTGTGAAGCTGCCTGCTCTGTGCCAGCCATGCTGAAGTCTTTGCTGCAGTGGCTGGCAAGCTCAGGACCTGAGTGAAAGTTACTGGTTTTCCAAATTACATTAATGTAGACTAACGTTTTTGATTTTCTGATGAGTTTGAATCCTAAATTATCCATAAGAGTAAATTCATGCTCTTTGGCAACATGAACTTCTTACTCCCAGAGTAAAATACAAATAAATCTGAATATTTCTTAAATGTATACGGAACAGAGCATAATAAAACTGCCACATCCTTGTTTATTGGAACCTTTAATACAACACAGTCCTGTTTGCTTGGAAAGCAAGTTATATATGTGTCTTGAATTGCAGCTTTTAAAACTATACAGTTACACTGAGTCTGACAAGGGGGGAAGGTATTTTCACTGTTATTTTGCAAAAACTGGTTCTGAGTTCATCTGGCAGGTAATGTATTGTTCTTCAGGAAATTTCTGTGGTCTTGTGAAGTTTGCACTCTGCCACAATTCCTTTCTAAATGATTGAATGGTAGGAGCTATGCTGACTAGAAAAAACATCAAGATAGATCAGAGATGTACAGAAAGGATCGCAGAGCAAGACGAAAGGCATCCTGTTCATTTGTGTGTGCTGCTGACTTGAAGTTAGCAGCTGGGGCTGTTTAAACAGAGTGGGCTAAAGATTCCTGTGGTGAGGCTTTCACTGGTACATTTTTTGTTAAAATACTAGATGGAAGTTGATTTTGGCACAAAAGGAAAATCAGTCTGGTTAGAATGGAGCCCTGACCAGGCTTTGATTAAAACCTGAATCTTGGAAAAACCTTTTTCCTGTTGGTTGGAAAGCATGGCTTTTTATTTTAGGCTCTCATGACATCTGTCTGTATTAGTGTGTGCAAAAGAAGATTTCTCTCTGTTTTTGCAAATATAATGCTGCTGTATTTCTGGCCAGCAAGGGAAGACTTAGAGCGTGGGAAGCTTTTTGGTTTAATTTTTGGTTTGGTGGATATGTTTATTTGTTTGGGATTTTGTTGTTTTTTAAGAAGGGCTCTAGAGTTTCATGTATTAATTAGATGTTATGGAAACTAAGCATTGGTAAAAATTGGTGAATAATGAGTGACTGGTGAGAGATAGAGCAAGCAGAAGTTCAGGAACAGCTTTTTAAAGTAAAGTAAATAATTTATACATTGTATTTCAGAGATTTTCACTTTTTTTTTGTGTTTGAAAAGTCTGAAGAGAGATGTGTGCATTTTATTCTGTTCTGTGTTATACCAGGACTTACCTGGTATATAAATCGGTATATAAACTTATAAACAGGACTTATGTCCAGTTTATTAGCTTTCTCTGCTATTCCAGAGGACATTCCAATTATTTCAGCTGTAAGACATTTCTCCACTTCTAGAAAAAATGTGAAGCAAGGCAAAGAACATTAGTCTTTGTAGAGTTTATTTTTGCTTGCTCATCTCCCTGGTCTGTGAACTGAAAACAGAGAGAAACTGAAGGGTTTGTTTGACTCCAGAGTTTTCCCATTTTGTGGCCCTTTGGATATGGAATAGCAACAACAGCTTAAAATTTCCTGCTCTCTGAAGAGAGCAGAAATGCACCTCAGCGATGGGAGTGGACTGGAGAGATGAGATTGGTCATGGCCACGTTAACATTCTTCAGACCATTGCAGAGAGGAATGCAGCAGTAAATTTAGATGCTTCCTTGGCTGTGTGAGCACATGGGCTCGATCTTTTTGCTTATGAAGTTTTGAAAAAAGTTTTTAGGTTTTTCAGAGCCTCCAAATGTGAGAGGAAGAAGACAGCGCATCTCAGTAAGGCCACCCTGAACACAACTGGGAAGACTGCATGGTCTTTTTTCAGTGTATTCATGGTTTAGGAGTGATGCTGAGGAGCTGGAAGGCAGTAAAATCTCCATGGGTCATAGTGGGCAGCCCAGCCCATGTAGGAGGGACATGGAGTGATGAGTTGCAGCTGCGCCTTGACCACATGTGACCATTTGGAGTAAAATTGGAAGGGGTTTAGGCTAAACTGCAACAGCTTATTCTTCAACTGAAGTAACCCCAGTTGTCCCATGGGCTGCATGAAAGGAACGCCTGGAAGTCTGCGTCATTTAGAGCTGAGTGGGATGATTCCTGTTTGACTGAATAGAACTTCCTGTTTGTGTGTTAACTCTATTTTATGGGTTTTACAGCTGGTAGGCTTATGGAACTAGTGTGAGTAGGAATCGTGGTGCTTTTTTCTGGATTGAAGGCAGGCACAGCTGTAATACTAAAAAGTGTGAAAGGGTTAAAGGATAAAAAGAAATTAGTACTTTTTGTAGCAGTAGCTTGTGTGTATTTTAATATTAGAATTTGTCATTTTCTCTGACATAAAGGCTTAAGAGCAGAAGCTGTGCATATCATTTTGAAATCTAGCTGCTGGGAATGTTGATTGCAGGTTTTAATAGATTCTTAAATTCAGGGTTATCTTGAAAAAGAGGTTTGCAAGAACTAGTGTTGATGCTATGAGAGAGACTGCAGTGCTCTGCTGACGAGTGGTAGAATATCTTTGTCGAGATAACTTCTGCCTTGATCAGGTGGAAGGCTGTCACATGGGAATGTCACTTCTGGAAAAAGAATGCCTCAGGCAGCACCAAAAGCAGCTATTAGAGATACATAGTTGGGCTCAGACCCTGCAGTTGCTTCAGTAGTAATTGTTTTGTCAAAACGGGTTTATTTAGATGTGGCTGGGAAGCATTGAGAGGTAGGTAGGTAGGTGGCTGTTGTAGAATTAGATAAAATCTAAATGAAGAATTTTTTTTTTTAATTTCGTTAAATTTTGTTTAGTTTAAACAACATATGTGCTGTTTACACATGTACATGTGTAATTATCAATTTGTGCAAACATATATGAACACAGGTGAAAAGAGCTGTGCTGGCAGCAAGTTATGTGTAGAACAGTTTTTACAAGCAAAACTTACGGAAGTTATTTCTAAATGTGGATTTGAAGACAAGGTGGTTGGTATCCTACTTAGGTAAACAGATGTGCCAAATGAACAAAATCTCAAACAAACCAGTTTTTTTTTACCCAGACACACGACTGTTACTGTCGGACACAAAATGATTCACACAGACACAGCTTGAAGTGTGATGGAAGAAGAAGGTTTATTTGTTCTTTCGATATTTATAGATTTTCAATAATGACCAGGGATTGGATAGTCAGGTTACCACCTACCCAACCACACTGGCTGTGAGAGACATCCATTAAAAGGTATATCTATAATGGAATGTATAAACATCTATGTTTATAGTTACTTTCCTGGGAAAGTGGCTAGCAATTATGAAAACAATATTGAAAGGCCTGATTTTCAGAGGGACATACAACTATTTCTGCACCCAGATTTTTTCTGGTTTTCTACAGATGAAGAAACCTCTTTACAGCTCTTCAGACATAGTTATTTCCATACAATAGAGATAACTATAGTTGATTTTTCTTTTCTCTTGTCCTTCCTTGCATTAGTGATGTACACACTTGCTAAAGGACAGAACCTGAGGGGAAAAAAACCACAGTCTGCACCTGTAACCTTAAAGTAACAGAAAACTATTTGGGGAATGTTTGAAACCAAGCAGGAAGAGGGTAAACAGGAAGATTAATTTTTGTGTCCCAGAAAGTAATTGGTGTGTTTACATTGAGCTCACTTATGTTGAGCTGGAAATGTACAGCAGTTACTCCTTCAGTTTCCCCTTATTTCTCAAGGTTTTTAGTCAGCCTCAGAAACAAAGTAAAAAGTGGTGCCTTCTCCTTTTTGTTAGCTTATTGTCATCAAATAAATACTATCTCTTTAAACTCTTCCAAAGTTTCCAAGTCCTCTGGAGATTCCTGAGGAGGGGTCTCTCCAGTGGGACTTGGCAGAGCTGTCTCACCCTGTGACCTCTGCTGAGGGCACAGGTTCTCTTTCCTTGCTCTTTGTCTTTTGCTTTACTTTGTTAATGGATGTCATTTTCTAGATTTATAATGGATGTTATATTCTAGATAGAAGGTAATCTCAGCTCTTTGTCTTATTTCTGCTCCGTGTTTCTTTCTGCCTGCCACAGAACTGTGTGTTTCTGCTCTCTCTCCTGTCTTCTCATAGTTGAGGATTACTTGTTGTCCAGTTTTATTTCCTTGAGCTTTTTAACTTGACTTCTGTAACCACAAGGATATCTTCCGCCTCTAGCCTCAGCTGAAACCATCTGGCTGTTTTTATTTTAATATAGCATAGAAATTTTGTATGTTAGTGACACAGTTCAAACAATCAGAGCCAGAAGACTATTGTTCAAGTTCTACCAGGTTACCTGTAAGTCCTGTCTATGCCCATGATGATGTGATATCATCACATTATTATGTATAAAGAATATACATAATAAGCTTCAGAATATAAACAAAAAATACTTTTTAGTTATGATTGGTTTAGAAATTCTACAGAGCTACTCATTCTTAAATGCTTAAAAATGTTTTGGAGATAAGCTTGTATTAGTATTTCCTTTTGGGTTTCTGTACTGCCAGCTGCTTTCCAGTATATAATTACATTTGTTTTCTTTAACTGTCCCGAAGTCAGCAACTTGCCTGCATTTGAGAATCTGATTTTTTTTTTTAACTTACTAAACAAAAGCTCATTCAGTATAAAATACATGTAACATACTTCAATTTAAAAAGAAAATAAAGTCCTGTATATTAAATTTCTACAGTATATACTCAGTTATTTCAGATGCCTTTGTAGTAGCATGAGCATTGTCGTTCTGTTGACCCAGTATCAGGCCTGAAGGAACACGAATAATGGCAGTATTGTGCTTAGTTTGCAGTGTTCTTCCTGCACTAAATCCCATCAGAAGCTGAACATCAAATGTAATACATGGTATGCCTGGAAACTTCATTGATGTCAGTAGAAATTCAGTGTGGTAAGTAGTTGGGACTTTTAGGTTTTGTAGCTTCAAGGCTTGTTAGATATTAATAGCAGTGGTCAAATAACAAGGGACATATTATGCCAACAAAAAGATAATGTTTAGAATGTAGCAATGTAGTGCTTTAAAGACAGAGAATCTGGAGAAACAGGATGGATGGTTTTGATTTCTGAAATAAAAGTTATTGAAGTACTTGTGGATTAGTATACATCAGACTTGCAGTAATTGCCTGCATATTTCGATTTTTTTTTATTTGGTCTGTAAAAGGGATTCATATTAATAAATGTTTCTTATGTCTTTGATTCAGATCTGGTAGATCAGACTTAAATTTTTACAACACTCTTTGAGACTTAGTTTGCATTTGCATTAGTTTCCTTCTTGTGTTCAGGTATCTTCATGTAAGTGTCTTTGACTCAAGTATGAGTGTACAGACTTTTGAATGTTTGCATAGAGTGGAGGCTTTATTTATGCATTATGTTCCACTGTAGATTGGCATATCCTTAGTTACTTTTGTTTGCCTGCTTTTCCCTTTAGCAATATTGTATACTGAACAAGTTGGATGAAATCTGTGAATTCAGAATTGCCTCTTTTTTATTCAAATCATCAGATACAATTTAGAAATTGAGATTGTTCTTAATATTCTTCTGCATAAGTATAATGACTTTCAAAGGCTTGGGCTGTGATCGCTCATATAAAGTTCCACTGTCCCTGTTTTACTTTCTCCCTCTCAGCCCCTGTTACAAGCCTGATGTGCAGCTCTGGGGCAGCACTTGGAATGGTCAACAGAAATGTGCTGAAATTCACTGGCACTGGGTTTGGAGGTTTTTTGTTTGTTTGTTTTGTTTCTTTGTTTGGGAGGGGGGGGGCTTATTACTTACTTATTGTTTTATTGCTAGTGACAACTAAATTACTGCTCTCAAAAGAGAAGTGAAGTTGCTGTCCAGAAAAGCCTAGTCTTTTCTTAAGACCAGAAGACCTTTTCCTAAGACTCAGGTGCCAGACCTAGTTAATATTTATTTTAAAACTGAATTTTAAGAATTACTTGCATGTAACAATAAAGGTTTGATTCTCAGCTGACAGTGGTCAGCTAAATGCAGGTTTTAACACCCCGTCTTGCATTAAATCTCATTCAGCATTTCTTACTGATACATTCTGAACACAGCTGAGAGCATCAAGGCTTCGGGTACCATTCTGGAAAACTAAATAAGTTTGCCTTTTTAAATCTAAATATGTACATTCAATTGTCTTTTTTTCGTCCAAACGCTCTGTGATATTAGGCTTTGAATTCTAAGAGCAAAGGGCATTTGTGGTACATAAAGTACACATTCACTGTCTGGAACATTGAACTTGGAATGGAATACTTCTAAGTTTCAGTTTGACTTTTTGTTGTTACTCTAAAAATATCTTGTAACAGAAGAAGCATTGTTTCATGCTTAAATTATGGAGCTGGTTTTGATTATCTTGTGTTGCTTTGCCCACTTTCAGCTGCTCTTGTCAGTTATTTAAGAGCTTAAGCTTTTCTGCTGAGCACAGAGTATATAATGTGGTGAATGTCTTTTTAGAAACTAATTCCAGTGATGTATTCCATGTACATATAAACCACCCCACTCAAAAAAAAGATCCCGCCTTTGAAGCACATATGCAAATTATTTTGGTGGTCTGAATAACCTCTATTTTTCACTGTTTTCCATAAAAATTGATTGTTTTTTAAGAGCTACAGGAGAACATTAATATTTTGTGTACTGATAAAGTAATTCAGGGTGCAGAAATAAACATCAGAAAGTGAGCAAGTAATGTCAAGTACGAGCAGAATTGTCAAAGGTTGGCCATTTAAACCATTTATTCTAATTTTTCCTGGGTCGTTTCTCTCTCAGTGCACATCACTGCTTCCTTTACTCAGGCCATAATGCATTTTCTTCCCATTCCATGCTAGTTTCTCTCTTTTTCTGGTCTTCCCAGAGTCTTGAGAGTAAAAGAATTAAATGCTGCTCTCCCCTCATGCCTGGGTTTTCCATGCCAGCAGCCTGTGTCCTGTCCCAGAAGGCTGGCTATGGATGGCTCCACTTGGCAGGAATGGTTCTGCAGCTCCTGGTCAGTGTTGGTAGTGGTGTGACTGGCTGGCCTTGTCCTGACTGGACAGACTGGGACACTGGACTCCCCAAACCTCCTGGATCTCCTGGATTGCCCTTTCCCAGAGCTGGGCTGTCTGTGTGTACAAGCACACACACACACATGTAAACATTCCAATTTTGAAAGACACAACCCTTCAAGGGCAGTGCTTAGTGTTTTACAATAAAAATTAAGCACCTTATACTCTGTCACTGAGCCATATTACAGAGTTCTGTGTACTTGCCTGTCAGTTCTATTGAAAGAATATCAAACCTACTCGTTTTGGTAATCCTTGAACAGTTTCTTACTGCTTAGACATAGAGATGCCTTGTTCTGGAAGGGGCTTTCCAGGTTGGATGGCTTTCCTTGTACTTACAGCTGTTTTCTTTTTCCCACATATAGTTTCCTTCTGAACTTGTCTGGAAGGTCGCATCTTTTCTTAATATTGTTAGGGTGGAACATGTCCTGTGAAGCAGAGTGACCTTTAAGACTGTCAGTGGTAACGTGTAATGACACCGGAGTGTTGGGTGTGGTGGTGGCTTTCACTCTGTGGGGCTCACACGGAGCCTTGGTCAGCAACAGCATCCTGCATTTTTTTTCTTTTTAAAGCATCTAAAGCAGAATTACAGATTTCTTCTGTTGTAGCACAATTTTGTATCAGATATTTTCTTAAATGGGCTGAGAGTCTTCTTTCACTTTAGTAGAAAGGTTAATGATAACAAAGACAAACCAGGCTATCCCAGAAGGGGCTGTTGAGGAACATAGGAACATAGTTTTCTCTGCAGGTGCTCTCAATATCCAGGATCAGAGGCTGCATGTTCGTTGGTTTAGCTCTCACTGTTGTAAAGGTAGTGGTCCTATTCCTTCACGTTAAAAAATGATCTGAATTCTCACATCTGCATCAAACTTGGTTTACACATACTTTGGTAAAGTAGGTGGCATTCTGGTTTCTAAGCAGCTTATATAGAATGGAGAATTACATGCATTTTATTATGTTTAATACTGATATAGTCAGGTGTGAAGATTTCCATTTTAGTTATCTTCCCTGTTCAATAGGATTAGTTTGATCTTAAAGTTCAAGCTCTCTTTTAGAATATTAATCTTTGATATCTACAAAATCATTACTGTAGTCAGTTGTCCTTGTATCTTTTTGTATCTAAAGGAAAAGAAAAGTAGTTTGTTAATCAGTATGCCGTTCAGTTGCATCCTTAGGTGCAGCTAAAATGGGATTTGTTTTTCATTCTCCAAGCTTTTTGCCTGTGGTTTTTAAAACTTTTCAGTTTTGTGTGGTTATATTGACCACTGAGTAAGAACTCCAGTGTTGATTGATGCTTACGAAAGGTTTTTGTCCAGAGGCTGCTTGGCAGTGGAGAATGTACAGCTCAGAGGTTTCAAAAAAAATGAAAGTGGGATTTCACAGGACCTCAGGACCTTTCCTTATGTGTTCTTTTTTTACACTGACAAACTTATGAGAGGTCATCTTCCTTCCACTCCAGAACTGACACAGCCTGGTTTATACTCTGCTAGATACCAGGCAATGTCATATAATTTTAAAGTATTGTTCTGGTAGTTAAAATATTTTAAATTACTAACCTTTAAGTTATTGGGGTTTTGTGTTTGTGTGGCATCTGCTAGTATCTGGGCATTGTAACAAATTGTATTTTGACAGGTATTTCTCATGCATTTTTCTAGTGTTGTTTCCCTAATGTTAAATTGTTGTGTGGGAAGCATAATCTATTACCAGGTGGATCCCACGAGCTTGGTAATTTTGGGTTAGTCTTATCATGTATAGAGCCACATATGTTACAGAAATTTTCCTATTATTTGGATGAAATGTGGAGATCAGTCATTGGTCCCGTTTACACAAAGTAGAAAGTGCAGGATTGGAATAAATAAAATCTACAGGATAGATTCAGAAACTTAGGAAAGGATGATATAAGCATTTAAAAAGCTTGGCAGCCCTCATTATCCCACACGTAATTGAGCTGGAGGCAGCCTTCGATGAGGTTCCTGGTGCGGGTGTGGACTCTGCAGTGCAGGGACACAGTGATGTCTGTGGGTCCGTCTGAGGTGCCACAGGCTCGGCTCTCACTGCAGGGCCAGGACACTCCCTAAGGCAGGGACACCACAGTGTCCCTGGGGGAGTCTGGGCAGCATGTCCTGTGCCCTGCTGTGCGTGCCCTGCTGTGCGTGCCCTGCTGTGCGTGCCCTGCTGTGCGTGCCCTGCTGTGCGTGCCCTGCTGTGCGTGCCCTGCTGTGCGTGCCCTGCTGTGCGTGCCCTGCTGTGCGTGCCCTGCTGTGCGTGCCCTGCTGTGCGTGCCCTGCTGTGCGTGCCCTGCTGTGCGTGCCCTGTGCCCTGTTCTGCGTGCCCTGTGCCCTGTTCTGCGTGCCCTGTGCCCTGTTCTGCGTGCCCTGTGCCCTGTTCTGCGTGCCCTGTGCCCTGTTCTGCGTGCCCTGTGCCCTGTTCTGCGTGCCCTGTGCCCTGTTCTGCGTGCCCTGTTCTGCGTGCCTGTGCCCTGTCCCTTCCTGCTGAGTGAAGGGAGCCTTGGCCAGTACAGTGAGGGATGGGGGCTGTGCCAGGCTTTCACTGGAGCTGCTCTTGGGCCATCAGGGAGTTTTGGGAAGAGCTAGTCTGTGCCTGTGGCTGGGCAGCATTCCAGGGATTCTGCTGTATGTGCTCTGGTGCTTCCCTGCTGTTCCTGTTGTGCATTGTTTCTGAGCTCCCATGTTGGTGTTGATCTGTTACCTTGAGTTAACAGCTTTGTAGAAAGGGCCTGGAGGAGCAGGGTGCTGTTCCTCCTTTCTTGGAATGATATTTGTCTAACAGGTGACTGCTATTCCATAGTACCATAACTGTTCTGCACTTAACACAGGAGTTTTCCTGCTTCAGCAGAGCACAGCACTGTTCAAACACATTCACCAGCACTGAGGATACAACACCCTTAGGCTGAAGCCAGTACAGTTGGATTTTATCAAGGTGTGGGTTTTGCTCCAAGGAGCTGTTCTGTCTGAACACCACAGGGATGTGGGTGGTAATGTTGTTCAAAGGCTTTATTGTAAAATGAGGAATTGAAATGTTTGAAAAGGGGAATTTCTGTGGTACACATTTTAGATTTTTGACTTTTAAGTCATACTGCTCTCAGAATCTGAGTCATGGAAGGCTGCTCCCCACAGCCTCAAGAAAACCAAAAACCAGAGTACTGTTGGAATAAAAATTGCTAAGATGCAGTAGTGTCTCTGTATATTGACTGTAAAAGTCTACTAAGAAGACAATGAATGACATAGATTGTGCCATCATAAAAGGGAAAATAGAAATAAAGGAATTGCAAGTGGGATGTGTCAACCCTTTTGCACTCCCACCCCCCCCATCAGCATTCCTCCTGGAATACTTACAAATTCCAAGCTGCAATCTGGATATGTGTCTAGTAAAAAGCTGTTAACAGGAATTACAGTATTTTTTAGTCATATTTAGTTGCATTACTATTCTGTGTTTTTCAACACCTTTTGAAGCAAACTCACATATTCTGTATTGAAAAATAAAGAATAACATCACCAATATTAAATCTGTGTTTGAGTCGGCTGTTGTAGAAGTTTAATTTTCAAAAGAACAGAGAAAGAAAATCCTTAGTCTCTCTATTAGCACTGAAAGTGAAAAAACAAATGTTAGACTTCCCGTCTCTGTATTATCTATTAGTAATCCACCTTCTCATTGCATGTAAGGAGTAACCCAAGCCTCTTTAACTAGTTCAGTAAACAGTATTTCAGGTGGTCCTGACTCTTATGCTAATACAGTGATGCTAGAACAGCTTTTTAGTTCAAGAAATATTTTTCTCTTCATAGGAAACTTGATGTTAACCCTAAGGATGAAAAGCTGAAAAGTGCTCCTCCTTTTTCTATTTATTACATTAAATTAAAACGTTGCTTACTTGTGTATTTACATTTTCCCAGTGGTTGTCTGGATTCTGCAGTGGAGGTGGCACAGTAGTCATGCTCAATTGTTGCTGGCAAATGTTTTCTTGTGTTAAATGCTTACATTTCAGTGCAACTCTAGGCTGTTTATTTTGGCACATCACCTAATAGACGACAAAATGTTATATTTAGCAGGTGACTGCTGCCCAGAGAATGCCTCGCAGGTTACAGCAACATCTGGCCACAATGCAGATTTGCCCACTGGCGAGCAGCCAGGCTCCCAGGACACTTACAGAACCAACTTGGCCAAAGGAGTCTCAATGTCACTGCCGTCCTCGCCTCTGCTGCCACGCCAGTCCTATCTGATGCAGACCAGAGCGAACAAGAAGTCTCCAGGTAAGATGAAACAATGAGAAACTAAAATCTTTGTAACATGTTAACGCAGTTATTGATAAATGTTGCATAAAATAACACAGTAAAATCATATTAAGCTTTTGCAACAAGAATGAGAGCAGTGCATGTTTCCAGGTTGAAAAACTAATTGGTTATTAAATAGAATGTATTATTTCATGTGGCAAAAGATTATTCTATTTGGTGTTGCGGATACTGGTATTGAGGCATCTGAATATGATTAAACCGGGTTATTTATGGTTATTTTATCAGGTAGAGGACTGCTGCAAAAGCCTTTGTGAATGCGTTAGTGTAAGAATGAGTGGTGTTTGTGGCTTTTACAAGTCATTTATTTTACTTGTATCTCCATATACAAATGTATTAATAGATAAATTGCTGTGGAAATGACAAGAAGGTTGTTAGTTTTCAGTGGTTGTGTCCTCAGTGGGGCTTACCCACTGGAGTGGGAACCAGGCTAAATATGGGGCTCCTTTTATCAGCATTCTGCACATAGAAGTCATTCCAGCACACTGGCATCGCTTGGGTTCAGTTGGGTCGAGGTGGAAGAGACAAGTGAAACTGTCCATGTTCCTGTTGTCTGTGGAGACACTCAACAGGTTAGAGTTTATAAGGTCTGGGAACAGTGTCAAAAGCTGGGCTTTGTCATCACAGAGAGTGCTGAACAGCTGATGAGTCGTGACTGAAGAGCCATATTCACAATAGCTACAAAGTCATTCCACTGTGACCCACAGCCAAGGGAAAAGATTTCCTAAGATTCTACAATGCTGGGAATTTATTGGCATTTATGCATTATTATTTTGTACAAATCATTATTTTGTACAAAGACCTAACCAGGTGATAGGAGGCTGACAAACATTGTGCTATTCCTTTGACTTTCACCAAACTCTAGCTAATGGAAGATGATTTAATAAATTAGCTGTCTAGTATCTGGGGCAGGGGTAGTAACAAGATTATACTGATGTCCTGATTTCAAAGCTCTCTGTTTTGCTAGCATGACAGCAAGTTACAGATCTTTCAGGATCTTTCTTCTACTACATAGCTAGAATGAACATTGTTTGGTTTGGTTATCTTACAGGTGTGCAGCTAAACCGGTATTTGTTATCTTAAAGGGGTAATAGTTGATTGTAGTCTGATATAGGAGGCTCAACTAAAAGAATGAAAATACTGATTTATAAGGGATGTTCCAAAAAAATGGATTGTGGAGTTTAAGATATGAATGAAAGATGCTGCTGCTGCACTTGAAATAATGATTTGCTGCTTTCCTTGCATTAATGATACAATAATGCTTTAACAGAGAAAGGTTTCCTTGGAAATAAATTTCCATCAGTGAATGCCAGAGGTCACTGCTGGGAGAGTCTTGCATTCATGTACAACAGAACTTTAATAAGTTTTGAAGTTAAACTTCAATTAAAATTTCTAATTAATAAGCAAATTAATCTTCATACCTATTTCTTGAGACTAGACTAGGTCGGAGAACTGGTTTCATCCTGGGCTGTGGTTCTGTGCCCTACCCTTGGGAGCCCTGGGGACTGTTCCTCCTGCCAGCACTAAGCTGTCCTAGCTCCAAGGTCCCACATCAGGCAGTCCCTGGGATCAGTACAGCTACAGATCCACTTAGAGCCAACAAGAGGGAAAGGAATGATTTGATAAATCAGCTCTTCTGCAGTCAAAAAAGCATTAAGAATTTCTAGCAAAGCAATGAATTACTTTAAAAATGTATTATGTATGTATACAATTATGGAATTGTATAAATCTGTAGTTTGTCCCCCTTGGGAGGAGACTGGTGTAACTGGTGATACCAGCTTTAAATATCTGCACTAGGTTTAGGACAAAGCTAGAGCAGGCTGCAGGAATGACTGTCGGTGTGGAATGGCACTGAAGAGAAGTCAGAGTGATAAACTGGAGTGGTGTTTGTCCACCAGGGAGAAAGGCAGCTGTGAAAAGGAGACATTGCAGTCACTGTGTGTGGCAGTGTTGCATTCACCTGCTGATGTTGCAGGGTGTGAAGGAAAGGCTGGGGTTAGTTCCTGGAAGAAAAATCCATCTAGAGCTCTTAAAGAGCAAGTGGCTGCTTCTGCCTCAGGCACTAAGGAGCAGTCACGAGAGCACAGCAGGGTTTATGTTTTCCCTTACTGAGATTCCTGTGCCCTGCTGCTGAAGCCCTGTCCCACATGAACCTTCCATCAGACCCGATTCAGCCATCCTATACTTCTGGAAAAGAGCTGCTGTTCTGCAGATGCAGTTCACATTTAAATTAATCCTTTTCATCCAAGGATTAATTCATGTGTCCTGTTCTAGATTAGTGCGTGAAAATAAATTTACCAAGAATTCTTCTACTTGTTGTAGTGTTGTATATCAGGTTTGCAAGTACTGTAAGTCACTTCCACAGCAGTTTGTGAGGAACTGCAAAAAAACCCCTGAATTTGCAAAAATTCAGTAAAGGGTCTCCTCCACATTTTAAAGTATGAATGTTAAAAATACATTCTGAAGATTTTTCTGTGCTGATCTAATTTTACAACTGCTGCATGGTTTTTTTGGCTCTTGTAGAATGAGTGCTTTCTGTTGCCCAACTTTGATATGTTTGAATATACTTCTGCTTACAAATGACAGGTGTGGACTATTGCCTCCTTAAAGAATGTGATTTTGTTTCAAAGGAATGTATTTTTAGCTGCTTTTTCACCTGGACCAGTGCCTCTTATTTTTGTTTGACAGTAGCGTTGGAAGAGCTCCCTCTGGTGTTGGTGCGGAGCTGTTGGTGTAAGAAGTGAAATCGACACAAGAATCTCTACTAGAGATAGAAATGTGTGTTCATGTAGGACTGACACTTCCTGACCACTATTGCTTAGCTAAGAAATTAGGTTGTCACTGTGTTCCCATATTGCACTTGTAGGTGAGGATCTGAAAGAGCAGATGGGTCTGGCCAGATGGTTCTGGGGAAATGATGTGTGTTACCTTGTGATGGGGTGGCTGGGCCTTCAGAGCTGTGTGGCAGTGGGACTCTGGGAGCCTGAGGCTGCAGAGGAGAGATGCAGCTTTTCTTTAAAAGCAGTCACGGGTCTTAAAGTGCTCAGGAGAAAGAGCGAGAAAGCAATGTAGTTTTCAGAGACTTAATGCAGCATCTGAGGCTGCTGCCAAAGGGAAGGATGGGATGCTTAATGTGGCTGAAGTGCCACAGCCTAAATAATAGGGTGGGGTTTTAATAAACAAAGTGTGAGAGAGCTCTGGTGTGCCCTTGAACTCTGAACCAAGGAGAAGGATGTTTTCTGAAGACCCGAGCTGAGGAAGGGGAAAGCCCCTGTATCAAGGACAATGTGGGACAGTTGGCATCAGGCCCACAGTCCCTCTGCAGCGTTCCCTGAAGGGGTTTTGCTCTGTTAGCATGGGAAGTGCAGAGCAGGAGGAGGCACAGTTGAGAGCCAAGGTGTAGTCCTGAGTTACACATCAGCACTGAGAAGAGTGGGGAGACCAGCTACTGGGGTTACATGCAGTATGCAGGTTACACACCACATACATTGTGTTTGTTTTCTAGCAGACTTGGTGTTCTGAAAAGCCTGGAGCGCGTGTTTCTCATGAGAGTGGAAGTGCAGCAGCTCGCTGATCTGTGTGATAGCAGCTGTGTGTGTAAGAAGTAATTTCTCTACTTTTTGTACATCATAGAGAACAGATACAGGACATAGGAAGCTCATGGTCCATGTGGAGTTAGACAAGCTCAGCTTGTTCCCATTGCAGGTTCGGTCAGGAAGCCCAAGTATGTGGAGAGCCCCAGGGTGCCGGGTGAGGCAGTGCTGGCCCTGCAGAGGCGGCCGGAGCCGGGAGAGCCCAGCGCCAGTGGTGAGTGTGTGCGGGGTGTGCGAGTGCCTGCCTGGTGAGTGTCCACACTGCCACATAGAGAAAAGGCCTTGTGGTGTTTTTCTGAACTTGTTTTTTACTATGAATTGACTCAAACGTCTAGCTTTGCATTCCTTGCAGTTCTTCATGTTAGAAATTTTGTAAAAGTTTGCTGGCTAAGGCAGTAACAGTTAACTTCTGTGCTAGGAAAACTGGGAGAAGCCACTTCCCTAGAGCTAATTGGCATTCTTGGAAAGTTTCATGATTAAATCTGACTAGTGTGTGAGAGTGTGCCTTTTACAGTGAATGTCATGACACATATCTCAGTATATGTCATGTATTCTTAGATTAATTTTTCAGTTTAACTAACCTCATTAAGGTCAGTGGATATTATTGATGATGTTTCAAGTGAAAATCCTTTTGTTTTCCTTTTGTTTCAATTTTGGAGGAAACTACAGTTTAAAAAAAATCAGTGTTTTCTTTCTAAAATACAGATGCTTTGTAGCAAAACCAGAATTATTTGAAATTGTTTTCACCATCTACTTGATATGGTATAGTTACCCTGGTTGCTTTTGTGCCTTCATTGTCATAGCCATCTTCTAGAGCTGGCATTAAAGTTCTAGGTCCAGCTGGAAGAGCATGTAGTCTTCATCCCCTGATGTGAAGGTGACCGTGTTCCTCTCACGGAGCTGTGTTCCCATGTAGTGAGGCTGAGGCTGCTGGAGGTCAGCACCAGGTTCTGCTATTCAAGGATCTAACAGTGGATGCTGGTTTCAACACCTTGGGCTCTTAGCTTTGGTCTCTGTTACTGACTGAATTTGGTAGCATGCCTAGCGTTTACTCAGACTTATCAGGTATTATAATTTTTCTAGTAATAATAGTAATATTTTTTTTAATTTTGAGAGAAGAATGAAGATGATTTCACAAACTGTAATTTCCAAGATTGAGGGCCTTATAGTTCCTCTCCTAAAATTCATCCCTAAGTCTGGGCAGCTACTTCTCTCACCCACTGAGGCACTCTGTAGCAATTGTTTGTTGCACAACATCTCCCAAAGTTGAAGTGCTAGAGCTGTTTGGTGCTGGCTCCCAGCATGGAGGGTGGCTGGAAGTGGCCGTGCAGCTGCTCCTGGATGTCCCCCTTGGCAGTTCTGGGGATAAGAACTCCTGCTGGAAGCTACTTCTCCAAGTGGTAGGATGATGCTCCTTATTTAATTAGCTGTTTATACCTGAGGATGGGGCAGGCAGGCCTGTGTGTGTGTATGTAAAATAATGAATGAAAGAAATAAATGCCCTGTAAATGTTCCTGTCAGAGCAGATGGTCACAGGTTGGTGGGTGGTGCCACACTGCTGGTATCAAAGAAGGAAAATGGCTGGAAATGCTTGTTTGTGAGAGTCCATTAGCAAAAGTGTGTGCCAGGGCAGAGCTGTGCTTAGCTGCTTTTGTTGCAGGTTGCCTCATTTTGAATTTCATGTTGTTATATCTGTTGTATGCTAGAAGACATTTCAAAGCACTGTAATGATAAAATTAAATATCTTTGCTTCAGAAGAGCTGGGAGATTTAGAACTAGTGTCACATCTTTTGCATCTTTTGCAAGCAAAACAAAAATGTATGGCACTAGTTCTAGTGTTAACTGTGAGATTCCAAAACATCTGTGTTATTAACCTCTTCATGTTTTTATATGACAGAAATAGAATTTCAGCTTGCCAGTAACCTTTAATAGCATTGAGCTTAATACGCTCTTGGGAGAATCATTGTGTTACGTCACTCATCAGTCCAGTGATGAACTCATTGCACTTGAACATTTCTGATTTTACTGGCAGGTGGGTTTTTCCCTCCCCTAGATTTGCACAGTTATGCAGAGGATTCAAGACCCACCAGCAATTAAAAGTCTGATGGACAATTTGGTTGTACTTTTTATGCCTCTTTTAACAGTTTTCAAATATAAGACTCTTAACCTTCAACTTTTTTCCTCCCAATCCAAAGCAAAGCCTGACAAAGACTCAAGCTGTTCTCCTGCAGCACAAGAATTGATGACAAGATTGGGGTTTTTACTGGGGGAAGGAATCCCAACTTCTTCTCATATGGAAGAGAAAAGCGAAGTTATGGTAGGATAATGGAATATAATATATTTAATGTTCATCTTGTTTCAGAGAGGACTAATGCTATTTCCTCTATCTGCTAGTTGCAGTTACTTGATATCTACCCAAATACCATCCATTTTAATAGAGATACAGTAATAGAATTGGATTTTAATTTTAACTAGTGTTTGTTTTCAAGAATTCAAGACCAATTCAGAATTTCAAAACACACAAACTGAATAGACTTCTCATAATTTCTGGAGGCTAAATCTAATCGACTATGAATGTGAATAACTTTTAGAATTCTGGTTGCTTTTAGTATTTAGGAGGCAATTTTTGCCTTCTCTTTTCAATAATTTCTTAGAATTGAGAGGGTCAGCATTTTGTTAAAATGAGAGCATGCTTGGGGAGAAGGGTGTGTTTCTTTATTCCTGAGAAGTTCACTTCAATCAGACAGTTCTTCTCTGTCATTTGGGGTAGAGGGATTGGAGAGAAGCAGGCAGCTACTCTCCATATGAAACTCATCTGCTAACTAAAACTTCACAGAAATTACCAACCTCTGCTCCTCCCGCTTACTCTATCCACTTTTAGTCCCAGCCCTCCCATATTGTAGTGCATCAGTTTGGGTTTTCACACTGAGAGTGAAAAATTACTAAGACTGCAGTTCTAGGTTTTTTCAACTCAAAGAATAAATACAAGAGATGGAGGGGAGGGGTATCCAGTAAAGTGTTAAATGGAGAAGAAATCTGCTTCACTGCAGCTTTTTCCCTGAACTGTGAAATTCCCTTTTTAATTCAGAGGTCACTTTCTTAGAGTAATATGAAAGATTAAAATTCCCAGTCTAGATAAAGCTTTCACTCCTTGAAGTTTTTCCTTGAAAAATGGGCTCTTTGCTTTGCTCTTATTCTACTGCAGCTTGAGGTCTCTAGTTTTCAGCCCAGCAGGGTCCTGGCTGCTGTGCAGTGAGTGTTTCTTGTCTTCCCCCGGCAGTGTGCGGTCTCCAGCCAAGGTGTGAGTCCCTGTTCCACCCTCACCAGCAGCACCACATCGCCCAGCACCGACAGCCCCTGCTCCACCCTCAACAGCTGTGCTGGCAAAGCAGCGGCCAACAAGGGCAGTCCCTGCGGCACCATCAGCACCCCCAGCTCCACCCTGGAGAGCAAAGACAGTGGCATCATAGGTGAGCACTTGCATTAGCGCTGCACATGGTAGAAATTACTTTCCCCTTAATTGTGCAAGTCTGAGCAGCTGTTTTGTGTCACCATGTTCGATTTTACACTGTCTATGGATCCCATTTTGAAAGATTGAAATCCTGGTCTTGCCTGTAACAGCTGCTGCTGTTATGTGTGCATTTATCTTCTTTTGTTTTCCTGGTGCAGTTCTAATTTCTCCACTTTTTCCTTTGAAATAATTAATTTCCTCTGTTTTTCTCCATTTCTTGTTTTCTTATGCCTTTTTTTCTTTTCCATTCCAGAGGTCTTAACAATGCTTTTCATAATGGTAAAGCACAGCAGGGGTTGAAGTTGATTTAATTTCCAACTGAGGAAACAATAATTGATGTGATTTCTTATGAGAATAGCTTAAATTAAACTGTTTGAAAAAAGTGTAGACTTTTGTGTAATTGTCATGAAAATTAAGCTAAAATGGGGTATTGTGGAAGAGATGAAATTGGGTGATCCTCCATTGAAAGATGGCTGAATTCAGGGTATATATGCATCTCGTGTGGGGAGTCTGTGACCATTGGAGGCAGCCATCCTCACAGCCCAACTGTTACAAGCCACTTGTACCAACCAGCTGAGTATAAATCATTTTTACTGACCAGTTATCCTAAGAGACATTGTTTGTCATGGGTCAAAAGACTCTTGTATAAAAACTTCAGTGTTTCAGTTGAAGAAAATGATTTTGTGTACTCACTCCATGTCAGATTGATACATGATCAACTTTGTAAAAGATCTAATTTTGATGGCATGAGCATCTTGATGCAAAGGAAAGCATATATCAGAACTGTTGCTTTTGGAAAATGAGCTCAAATGTAGATACTGATATGAACATACTAGCCATGCTTGACAAGCTTGAAATAGCCCAGGAGTATGTCCCTGCTCTAAATAAGGTCAGAATGGCCTCAAGTTTGTTTAAAATAATGTACTGGCATGACAACATCATTGTTGTATAACCTTGTAAGTATCAGTGTTTTAAAGAAAATATTTTAGAACAGTGATAAAAGTTTGCTTATTGAACTACTGAAAAGGAGGGATGAGTGTATGCGTGCAAGAGCAGAGGGAACTTCCTGATGACTCCTTCAGTCAAGTACATGTGGTTCATGGCTGTGGGACCGTGTGGAAATCATCTGCTGCTCCTCTGCAGAGCTGCTGTTCGTGTCTCAAATTCTAGTGTTTGAACACCCCCTGTCTCTTGGCTACACATGGCAGCACCCCTTACATCTATAAAAGCAAGAAACCAAGAAGAGGTGCCTTTCTGATAAGTGACCTGTGCTTTTGCTTTTTATATACAAGTATGTCTGTGCATTCAAAATTGTTATTAGCACATGTGCCTTTTAAATTACGTTTAGCAAGTATATGTTTTCTAATGTCTTTGACAGAGTTCATTCAGCTATGAAAATATCTTGCTCTTTGTGCTACTTATGTGGGCCTCCTTTGTATTTCTACTCTCGCTATGTTTGCTGCACCAGCAGATTGGTGGGAAAGAGGGCTTTTCTCCCTTTTCCTCTTTTTTACTTACAGTTCAGATTTCCTTTAACTTTCCAATGTTTTAAGAGAAGCTGAATTCTTTGCTTCTGTTGAGTTTGATATAATAGTAGTAAAGGCAGGTTTTAAACTTCAGCAAGCAGCTAAGCAGGAGAAAAGACTGGGCTGCAGGCCAAAATAAAAGCTTTGCTGGATCCTTGCTACCGTGTCAGGATGGAAATCTTGAGCAGCCAGATTTCCTGGAGCTGCATTTTGCTCCAAGAGGAATTGAAGTCCTAAAGATTTCATACTTCAGGAGGAGCCAGATTTTTTGACACAACAATAAAAATGAAATAAATTCATCATATGGAAGTACAATCAAAGTGTATGCAGAGATTAATGGAGTGCCTGGAAAGTTGGGTTTTTTCTTCTACTGCCTCTAAATTGTGTCGTATTATTGGTATTTCTTAGAATGCAAACTGTTGAATTGAGGCATCCAATCTTCTATTTCTTAGGAACATGAGCCTAAGCTGGAAGAATGCAGAGTTGTACAAGTACCCCACCATCCTGCACGTCTGAAGCTGCAGTACAGCTGGTGTGGAAAAAAAGTTGGTCCTTCCTTGACTGGACCAGGCTCAGCATTGCAGGAGCCACCCCCGTGGTTGCATTTTGTTAGCAGTCCAGTATGCCAGAATGTTTTCCTTAAGGAATGGGCCAGGTGACTGTAGAATAGCCACAAATATGGCTTTAACTTTAAAATTGATAGCCTGTGAAGGACCCAGAGTTCACACCGATATTATAGTTTGAGCTGGTATTGATTTTTTTGGTTTTTTTTTTAATCTTGATGCTCTTTTATCCTATTTTGTATTTTCCTCTGCTGCATTAAAGTGGTCAAAGTGCATTGAGTGTTGGCTTAACATTTAATAAATATTTGTTGTTCAGTTATTTTGTGAGAGTTTAATGTAAGTAACTGAAAAACCTTTAAATTAAACAGAATAGTTTTAGTCACTAGTTTTAGTATGTATCTAATAAAAAAGTATATATCTAATTGGTGAAGGAGGTTATTATAGTTTTATCAACCTTTACTCAAGTAGGTCTTCAGGAATATAAAGTCTTCACCTTACTACAGGAGGCCTTTATTAAACACAATGTCAGACAAGTACAGACACACCGACAACCCTCAGCGATCAGTCTGGAACATTTGGATCCCACTGGGTGAAGCAGTTGGTGTTGTTCTCACCAAGGGAGTCACTGCGGCAGCGGAAACTGCCGTGCTGTGCCACAGCATCCAAAAACACCTCGGTGGCCTTATCTGTCTTTTAGCTGAAGGTCTCTCTAGGTCTGTGTTGCTTATTGACTAGCATATGAAATTTTCCTAGCAGAAAAAGCCCTCTTTCCTTCCAAGCCTTTATTAGCCTCTGATTTATACTGCAGCACTCTTTGAAAACATTAATCAGTATTTTTAATATCTGAAATTTTATTACCATTCTTTGCTGGTTCTGATTCATCATGCATCTACTCCTGTTTGCTCTTTCTGACAGTGAAATGTAGTAGGTGCTTAAGAAAGGAACAGTAAATAGCTTACTTGCTGGAAGGTTTCTGTCAAGATTAGTTTTCCAAGTACATGAGTACAGGCTGATTGTCATCCTGATGTGATTATGTATTTTAGGTGAGACAGACCTGTGAACAACTTTGAACTTTTGTCATTTATGTTTCACAATGCCATTTGAGAAAGAAAATCCTAATGTGTATGCCATGTTCTTCTCACTATACTTGTTTTTTTTCCCTCTCTTTTAGCCACTATAACAAGTTCATCAGAAAATGATGATCGTAGTGGATCCAGCTTAGAATGGAGTAAGGATGGGAGTCTCAGAGCTGGAAAACACCAAGGCATCAGCTGTGATAGAAGAACAGATAATTGTTCACCAGTTGCAGAAGAGGAAGCCATTGGATCTTCTGAGAATTTGCCTAAAGAAGTACCAACAGGAGAGGGTCCCCTTCCCTACACTCAGAGTTCTGCCTCTTTAATAATGCCTCGTCCAAACTCTGTTGCAGGTAAAGTCCTGAGGTCAAAACTCAAGGGTGTTCTAAATGATAGGACATTTCTTTTGAGTCTTTCTGTTGTTAGTATTAAAGTGTCTCTATAGGATAAAAAGAAAAAAACCTATGATCTGGACTGAATAGATGAGCATTACCTAAGTTGTTTAAAACTGTCATCCAGAAGGCTTTTACCATGCTTTTTGGTAGGTATTGATTAGGTCAGGACTTTTGAGACATTTCAGAAGTCCTTCAGTTATTCCAGGACTCTGCCTGATGATAGGTAGTGTATTGGCAGGTAATACTCGAACCTGTTCTAGCACTTCTGACCTCGCTGATGTGATTGTTCCCACAGTAAAAAAGGAAACTGTCTCTTTGGGAGAACTGAAGACCTTCTAAACAGGGAAAAACTCAACTAAATCTTTAGTGAACTTGATTGAAATGCATTTGTTAAATGTTACAACATGAATGACTTTGTTGCAATTGTCTAGAAAAACTTTTCTGTAAGTAATGAAAAATGAAGGACCGTAATAATACCATTCTTTGTAACTTGTGTTGAGAGAAAAATAAGCTTCGGTTCTTTAATACTCTAGCAACAAGTTCAACCAAATTGGAAGATTTGAGTTATTTGGACGGACAAAGAAATACTCCTTTACGAACTTCAATTCGCTTACCTTGGCACAACACCGCTGGCGGAAGAGTGCAGCAGGAAGGTAAAGGCAGAGATGTTTACACCTGCATCTGTCTGGCACGGTCACACATCCCTTCAGCCCTTTGCAGCGTGGGTGGGCTGTGAGCTTTGCCAACAGCCCTGTCACACAGTGTTACTGTGGAGTGCTCCTGACAAGCCACTCTGCATATCTGCCAACAAGATGCTTGCTTACACTTTTTCCTGCACAATGCTGTGGTTTAGAGATGGGATGTGTGTGCATCTGTTACAACCAATAACAATTAAAGGAAGAAAAATTTAAGTGAACTGCTAATAAAACTGATCTTGAGGACTGTATGTAGATATTATGCTGCTCTCTTCCATTTATGGCTTTTCACAGTCATAGATTAATGCTGAAACAGAAGTTGTGTAACATTACATTTGGCTAATGAATCTTTAGAGCATATTGTTGATGAATATTATTACTCCTGTAAATTTTAATGTATTTTATGCAATCAAACCCAAATTCTTCCCTAAGTTATCAGGTTTCCCAGATGTATATGTCAAAGTAATCAAAGGTGTACCTACTGTTCCTGTGACTTGAAAAGTACAGAAAAACAAGGTTGTAATTTTTTCTGTATTAATTTAAGGGTTTTTTTTAAACAGAAAGATGATGTTATTCTCTGTACCTTCTTCTGTTTCTCTATAAATGTCTTTACAGATTTGAACACCTAACACTGATGCTCAGCACATACTTAATTCTAACCTGAAAAATGATGCTTCCCCATTTATAGAATTATTAATGCATTTTTAATAAAATCTTTTGTATTCTACAACTTACTAACTTGAATTCAGTTGTAAAAAATTAGATTATACCTGTAGCTTCTTTCCTCTAAAATTTAATTAATACAAAAATTATGGAGATGACCTGAACTGAGGCAATCAGATTATGTTTTCATGATGAAAGCACTAGAATGTCTGATTATGACTGATAGTAGCAAAGCTTCTAAATTATGTTACCTTTTGAAACCATGCTGTTTGACTGCATGTCAAGTTTCTTCTAATAAACTTTTCTCCCTGACATGTCTTTTCAGCTCGTTTCATCCCCTATAAGCCTCAGGACATTTTACTGAAGCCACTGTTGTTTGAGGTGCCAAGCATAACCACAGATTCAGTGTTTGTTGGAAGAGACTGGCTGTTTCACACCATTGAAGAAAAACTGCAGAATCCTGACCCAGCAGAGAACAGGGGAGCAGTCATTACTGGAAATGTGGGATTTGGGAAGACTGCAGTCATTTCGCGGCTGGTGGCACTCAGCTGCCATGGAAGTCGCATGAGACAAATAGCCTCCAACAGCCCAAGTTCATCTCCTAAAAGTATGTTCCTTTTCTGGGTAATGGTCTGGGTTAATGTGCTGACATCAGGAATCACATGTTTGCTTTTTTGGCTTAAGGTAGTCAGGCCTCATCAAGTCTTTAGAAAACCCTTTTTTCTAGCAAAGGCAGGAGATAAAATTTTGTGTTGTGACAAATACCTTCAATGTGACATAAAGTGGGCTCAGCCTATCAAGAGGTGGTAACACGGAGGCAGTGTGCAGGATCTCTTCCTTATGCCAGGCAGTGTGTACCCCAAACTCTGAGGATGTGTCTGCAGCAGCTTCGTCTCTCACGAGTTTGGAAAGGGAGCAGTGAGCGTTTCTTTCCTTCTGTGTACCTGCTATGTATGCTTTCCATAGAATTTTTGTAGAGGTGAGACTAAAGCTATGGAGAAGCCTTTGTCTGCTACTGGGATCCATAGCATCCTGTCACCAGACCAGTCCAGTGCCTACACTAACTGGAAGGATGGTGTGACTGTCATTACCTGATGTTTGCCCAGCTGATGGCTGACGCTTCAAATGTTATTAGTACTAATAATGACAATGATAAATTACCCAAGAGTTTGGTCATACACTAACTACTAGTTTAAATGCGACATTGTATGTGTAGTTTTCTGAAGGAAACTTTTCACATCAGCATGGTTTTGCTTTCAGTAATTCTGTAGTTTTGATCTAAAAGTCAGTTGAGTTGTTTTAAAATCTTGAAGTTGCAAATGTGTGCCTGTATTTATCAGATTAATTGCAGGCTTATTTTATAATGGTATTGCTCGGTTTCAATTTTTACTCTAGCAGTAAGGTAATCTGTGGTGTTTTCTTAGAAGGTAATCTGCTATTAGCAAATTTGGTCTCTCTTGTATCTGTTACCTTTTAAAAGCAGGTGGTGACTCCTGTCAGGAGATTCCCTTGAGCCAGTTACCCCCATGTGCCCCTTCGTCAGGTGACACCAATACAATGAAGACGCTGACTTGTCCTGGTACTCCTGAATACAAAACTCAAACAGCGGATTCTGTGAGACGCCTCGCTTCAAAGGTGAGTTTCACTTCCTAAGAGAAGGACACAACCTCTAACCTGGGGGTCAGTTTGCTTTGCAGAGCCCCCCAGGAGGCTGCATGTGGTGCTGGGAGAGGGGCAGCACCTGGGCACCTCTGCATGATGGTTGATGAAATCGGTTGCCTGCTTCTTGTACTTGAATCCTGCGTGGTCTTACAAAGAGTTACCATAACAATTTGTCATCAGTTTTGTGTGGGTGTGGGAGCTTGGGATCCTTTCCTTGCCAAAGGGGCTGCATATTTTCTACAGACAGCTGCTCAGTGTACATTTCAAAAACAAAATTCGGGGCAGGGGGAGGTGGGAAAGATAAAATGTTTGGTTATGATTGGCTATGATACCGGTTGAGTCTGAGTGTAGTTTTATTTTCCATACTCTAACAGTCTGAAGTAGTTTTTGTATTAGATTAATATGTTAGGTGTTTGATTTTTTGGCCTAGATAGTAAAATTAATTTTACTGAATTGCATATTTTATATGAATAATTGTAGGGAAAACATGAGCTCTTTAACATTTGCAGTCTTTAAAGGGATACATATTCATTTGAAGCAGTGTTATGAAAACCACTGAAGTGCAGGCTCTTTCTTCACTGTGAACACCACATTTTCCTTGTGGTTCGTTTTGGGGGTTTTTTCCCCCAAAGAAACATGGTTACATCCTGGTTTATTTTTAAGTAATACACAGCTTTGGAATACTTGGAATAAAGCCAGTTTTTGTATTTCTCCACTTGCTTCTGTAAGCATGTCTTTAATGTTGTCTGTCATTTCCTTTTGCCTGATGGTCAGATTAGTCCTTAGGTCGTTACAGTGTGGAACATGGTGGTGTTAAATTACAGCTCCTAACTAGGTTACCTAGTCGGACTCTCAGGTTACTTTTCTTGTGCTCAGTTAATCAGCTCCTTACCCACTGTATCCAAATGCTAGGAACTGAAATAGTTACATTTTTCTGCCAGAATCTGACACTTTGATTTCTTCTCCTCTGCATGCCCTGCAAGGTCAAAACCATATTTCATTGCCTTCCTCTCTGTGTTTGACCCAGGCTGTCAGAGACTGTTACAGCATGGGATCTAACACTGAAAAGGATTTTGTAGGTTGAGAGAGAAATTTAATAACACTTTATCGTAACTGCACTAATTAGTAACCAACTAAAATTTTGAAAGGGTAATTAATGCTTTTTACTTTGTAATTCTGCAGGTCGTTGCTTATCATTACTGCCAGGCTGATAACACATACACGTGTCTGGTCCCTGAGTTTGTGCACAGCGTGGCAGCTTTGCTTTGCCGCTCACATCAGTTAACAGCATACAGAGATCTCCTGATCAGAGAGCCTCACCTGCAGAGCATGCTGAGCCTCAGGTCTTGTGTCCAGGATCCAGCAGCAGCTTTTAAAAGGGGAGTGTTGGAACCACTTTCAAACCTCAGGAGAGGTATGTTAAACAGAAAGTGACTTGGAAATGGATCTAAACTGCATGAAGAGTGGAGAAAAATATTAAAAATAAATGAAGCAGAACATTCCTGGAGAAAGGGATCCCTTAATTCTGTTAGTTGTTTGTAACAATAATAGATTGGTTTTGAACAGTTGATTAGTTTTTAAATTCTGTGAAACTTATTAAAGGTCATAGAAACTTTATATTTACTCTTTTGCCAGAAGATGGGAAGATGGCTATTAGCTTGAAGTTAAGGCTGGCACATTCACATTAGAGGATTTTTTTTTTTTTAGATGCATTTGAGTTTTGTGACATCCTTTCTAATTTTCTGGGCCTAAACATCTGCAAAGTGGATGTGGGTTTTGCTTGGTTTTAAAACAGATGTAGCAGTTTTCCAACAATCACAGAATCTCCTGAGCTGAAAAGGACCCATCAGGATCATCAGTCCAGCTCCTGGCCCTGCCCAGACCCCCCAACAACCCCACCCTAGGCATCCCTGGCAGCGCTGTCCAAACACTCCTGGAGCTTTGGGGAGCTCTGGCAGCCTCAGGGCCATGCCCATTCCCTGGGGAGCCTGGGCAGTGCCAGCAGCCTCTGGGGGAAGAACCTTTCCCTGATCTACACCATAACCCTCCCCTGACACAGCTACAGCCCTTTGTTTGAGTATGATGTGTAAAAGAAAACATGCAGCAACATGATTTTTGTATTTAATAAAACCCTAGCAAACTCCTGTTGAAAACAGCTCCTTCTCAGCATATGCCAGCTTGAGCAGATACCTGATCTGTGGCAGAATGGGGGCTTTGCCTGCATATGAACACAGTATATCATTCCTGTTAAAACTGTTTTTAATCTCCTAAATAATGCTTAAATGCCATAAGATATACTGGTATGCACAAAAATTTTTGTTTCTTGACATACGGAATTTGAGAATAAAAATGTATCACTTTAAGGGAGAATGTGTTTTTATCCTTTCCATTTTTGTTTTCAAATTTCAGAGCAGAAGATTCCTGAGGAAGACTACATAATTTTGGTAGATGGTTTAAATGATGCTGAATTTCATAAACCTGATTATGGTGACACAATTTCTTCATTTATCACAAGTATAATTTATAAGTTTCCTCCCTGGCTGAAGCTTATTGTGACTGTAAGAACTAATTTCCAGGTAAAAACACCTTGTAATGCTTTTCTTACACTCAAAGACCAAATGATCATTTATATTGGTGCAGCTGCATTATTATGAAAAATACTGGGTTTAGAGGAACTCCGAGCCTCTTGGGGTTTTTTCCTTCCTTCGTTCTATGTTTATTTGCAGTGCACAGTTACAATATTGGAAGCCTTTTCCATTGTGAATCAGTGTTGCAGCTGTCAATAGTGCTGATAATACAAAAAATGATGAAATTTGAGTCTGTTCCCTTGTACCTTCAGGAGTGCGGTGTTAGGGTGCAGGTGTGCTTCAGTACAGCCTCTGAGAAATTATTTCTTCTCTTCCTTCTTACCACTAGCACTGAGAGTGTTTAACTGCCTGAAGAGTTTATTCTCAACTAAATTTTTGGCTTTAAGAAGGGATTTTTGTCATAGGGACAGTCCCTTCTCTGGATACTGGAGAAGCGTGTCTTTGCTTAAAGCATCTCACTAGTCCGAAAGTGCAGCTGTTTGAAATTCATTTAGTGGAATAGAGTTCCTTTTTGTGTTGTTTTGTGTTGTGTTGTGGAAGTCTGGAGATGTTTGTTAAACCTTTCTAATACTTGACTCTATGTAAGAAGTTCCTGGTTCTCAAACTTTAATTTTAGAAATTTTAAAGTAAAACTGTAGAAGTTACTTTATGCATGAAGTTTAAGTTAGAAGTTACAGAAGTGTTTCTTTAAAATAAAGATATTTTGGACCTTTATTTACATAAACATGAAAGTGTTCTGTGTAATAGAAACATGAAAGTGTGTTCAGGTGAAGCGTCTGTGCTGTACTTGGTACTTGCACCTTCAGGCACATGGGGCTGGGGATCTGTGCACTGCACTTTTCTGGTATGTTGACACTGGAAGGTGAAATAAGGGGAGTCTTCTCTCGTCATTTGTGATACTAAGTAAAATGTTCCTGCCTAATAGATCATTCCTTTTGCCTCCCCCTTTCCCTGCCCTTAGGGTCCAATTCTGGTGACTGTTTTCCATTTCCTTAACTTTGAAGTGGTGATTTCTCATCCCCTTCAGTTGTTGAGTTTGATCAGTGAAATATTTGAGACTTTCCTATGAAAAATGATAAAATGTAGAAATACTGTTCTGTCTCTTATGAGGAGGCAATATTTGCAAAACCATCTCAGGGGTGCTGAATTCCTTTCTAATCTGGTATCACTACAGAAGGGAAATGTAGCAGAGATGCATCATTGACTTCTCAGTGCTAGAATACTGTAATGTCTTTGGGTTTTCTTCCTTTTTTTCCTCCTTTCTCCCTCACAGGAAGTGATAAGTTCACTACCGTTTATCGCAATATCCCTGGACAGTTTTCCAGACAACAAAGGAATTCACGATGATTTGAATGCTTATATTCAGTACAGAATTAATAACAGTCAGGAAATTATAAACAACATGTCTTTAAATGGAAAAGCTGATGCAGCTACAATTGGGAAAGTGAGTAACCACCTGATGATGAGAAGCCTGGGATCTTATCTGTATTTGAAACTCACTCTGGATCTTTTCCAAAAAGGTCATTTAGTAATCAAAAGTGCAAGCTACAAGGTTGTTCCTGTGTCTCTGTCAGAGCTGTACTTACTGCAGTGCAATATGAAGTTCATGACAAACTCTGCTTTTGAGCGAGCTCAGCCCATCTTGAATGTGGCATTGGCATCCCTGCATCCCATGACAGATGACCAGATTTTCCAGGCTATTAATGCAGGACAAATAAACAGTGAACAACAGTGGGAAGACTTCAGCCAGAGGATGGAAGCCCTTTCATGTTTTCTGATCAGAAGACGTGACAAAACACGCATGTTCTGCCATCCTTCCTTCAGGGAATGGCTTGTCTGGAGAGCAGAAGGTGAAAACACTGACTTCTTATGTGAGCCAAGGTAAATTAAAACTGCAGTAATTCATGTTCAAATAACTGAAATTAGGTTTTGTATATTTGATTGCAGCAGAGAGGAAAGGGTGATGTTAAAATACAAGAACACCTAATTTTTTTCCAAAATAAAAACTTCTATATATTTAGAGGTATAGGCAAATAGATAGATTTAGATTCAAAGTTGACAATGCATAATTGGCTCTACAGAAGTTTGCATCTGACTTTGCTGCTTTCATGGAGAAATGAGAGTACTGTATTAGTTAGTATTGTTACTAACACAGCAAAATTTTTGAGAGTCCCATGCAGCAGCACCTTGTCTATGTAGTGTAGAGTGCAGGAATAGAAAGAACAGATCATTTGGGCTTTTTTAAACATAAAAATATTGAGACATTTTGTGCTGTAATTATATCCTGGACTGGCATTGGTTCAGTTTGTTCCTGCTCACTTTGTTACTTGGAGAGACAGAGTAGGTTGAGTTGGAGACGGTGGCTGTTCTCACGGTCGGCTGCCCGTTACGGTTTTTTCCACATTCCTTGGGGTTTACAGCTTTTGGGTTTTACAAAAGAATAAATAATGCTTACATTTAAAATTACTACCAGCCCAAGACTCGACTGAGCTTTCAGGTGGCTGTAACAGAACCAGTTCTGTAGGTGGACCTGGGGGGTTGCAGCCATGTGGAGCCCAGTCCCACCACGCCAGGAACTCCCAGTGCTTGCCCCAGCAGCAGTGGGGGTTGCCTGGGCCCAGGTAAAGCTTCTGATTGTGGAAAGTTCTGTTCAGAAATGTCTGAAGATGGGGTGTGAGGTCTCTTCCCACAACTTCCTCCTCAGCTGAAGAGTCCAGCTAGCATATGGCTAATTGCCGAGTTCCAGTGTATAGTCTGATTAACAAACAGTATATGATCACCGTGTTTTCTCAGAGTTGTGCCACTCTCACTGTTTCCTAGAACATTTACCACCACTAATGTAGGTGTAGAATTACTAAATACACATTTTCTCTCAAATTTTGCAAGTATTCAGATCTTGTGCTTCTGAAAGGATTGGCTTCTGTGAGATACCTGCAGTTCCTGGCTCTGAGAATGCAGAAGGGAGCAGTATGTAAACCTGGGGCGCTGACACAGGCCCCCTGTGAGGGGACAGAACAGAAATAATACCAGGAGTTTTTTATCTTCAAAATTTGCTGGTTTTCATTTTGCATTGTTTCATTATAGAAATAATTATGTGTAGGTGTGATGGTATGTTTCAGTAGTCTTGACAAAGTTGAACTGTTATAACAGGCATAAAGATGTGTTAGAATATTTACTGAAATGCAGTTATAAAAGTGGTTCTCTCCTAATCCTTTCTATTAGGAATGGACATGCTCTACTGGCTTTCATGTTTTCTCGACAGGAGGGAAAGTTGAACCGCCAACAAACTATGGAACTTGGCCATCATATACTTAAAGCTCATATTTTCAAGGTAAAGCTTGCAGCTTTGTAGGCTTTATGATCTATCTGTATGAATGCATCATAGAGATACTCCTCTGACTTGCTTGAATAATTTATTCGGAGCTTATGCAAAATATTTTGTAGTGCTGTCAATCCAGATTTTATTGCTTTTTGTACTGAGTTGTAGATTAAAATAGGATTTCTAATTCTATAGAGAGATTTCCTGTTATATCATTTCTGTTAGGGTCTCAGTAAAAGGACCGGAATTTCTTCCAGTCATCTCCAAGCCTTGTGGATTGGTTATAGTACTGATGGACTGTCAACAGCCCTGGCTTCTCTAAGAAACATCTACACACCCAACGTGAAGGTAAGAACATCAGCAGGGCTGTACAGGCAGCGCTTTGTCTGCCACTGCTGCTGGCACTGGGCAGGGGAATGCTGAAGCCAGTGTAACTCGTCAGCAGAAAAGCACCTGGATCTGAATTCTTTTGTGACAGGCCTTTGTGTACTTTGGTAAGCTGTTGCTAAAGTTCAAACCAAGTTTTCCTTGATAGTATTGATGGAAAGAAGGGCTTTTCCTTTTTTTTTTCCTTTTTATTTCTGTAGCTGTGCTCTGTAGTACAGGTGAGTGTGTGGGTGCACTTTTGGGGGTTAGATGTCCCACGTGGCCTTGCTGAACAGAGCTCAGCACTCTTTGCTTCTGTGCAAAAGTGTCAATTGTGAAAGGGGGAAATACTGTGAGAAGAAAGGATTTAAAACACCACAACTTTGCACTACTATTTGAATCCCTAGATGATGGATAGTGAAATCTAAGTCAATCAGTTGGAGTTCGAGCCAACTGCTAGGGTTTTTGACTGGAAATCTGTGTGTACATAAACACACGCGTGCATGCTCTAGCCATTTGAGATTTTCTTTTTATGCAACCTGATTATCTCTTAACAGAGGTAGTTGCAGAGTAGCAGCAAGTCACACATGCAGTTGGGATGAGAGTAGTGAGTTTCAGAGGAGAGAAAAGTCTTCTCTTAGGAGTGCAGTGCTCAGTAATACAATAATGTATTTACTAGGAGAAGATTTTAAACTGGTATATTGCTGTATATGTGTTAAAGTTGGTGTCTGCCGATAAAATCTGCATCAAAATTAGGGAGTAACAAATGAGTACCTGATCAAGATGTCAAATTCAGACAAATATGATGAAAACATTGTTGTGTTTAAATTAAATTTTAGGTGAGTCGGCTGCTAATTTTGGCAGGAGCAAATGTGAATTACAGGACTGAAGTACTGAATAATGCTCCAGTGCTGTGTGTTCAGTCACACCTTGGACACGAAGAAGTGGTCACTCTTTTACTTGAGTTTGGAGCTGCTGTTGATGGAACTTCAGAGAACGGGATGACAGCCCTTAGTTACGCAGCTGCTGCAGGTCACATGAACATCGTGTCACTGCTGTGCAGAAAAGGTGCAAAGGTAAGCTGGTGCACAAAGATTGCCAAACCTGCAGCCAGAAGAGTCATACAAAGGCCTAAAAAAGCTGTTATTGATTACTTCAGTGTATAATTATCAGACATAGGGTTGAGGGGTGAGTCCAGACTTCTGTGAAGCATTTTGCATGCACCACTGGTCCCAACCCTTTGGCAGAGCCATTCAGCTGGTTTTGGGTGCCCCTCACTGTGCACTTTCATGACCTGTTATCATCAGCTTGTCCAGTGATATTTACTGAGATAGTGCTGGAGCCCTCTAAAGTTGAGGTCAAGGGCATCCCCAGCTCTCCTCACCCACCCTCTGATCCCCTCAGAGCCGCTGGCTGTCCAGCAGGCTAAACACGATCTCCCCTTGGCAAGCCCATGCTGACTGGTCCCGCTCACCTTGTCCTTCCTGTGCTGGGCAGTGCTCTCTGGGATTAGTTTTTCCATCACCTGCCCAGCTGCTCTGATAAGGCTATTGGGCTTGTAATTCCCCAGAAGCTCCTCATTGTCCTGGAAGTCAGGAGTGCGAGCTGCTCTCTCACAGTGACTTGAAGCATCTCCTCTATGGATGCTAGCTTTGGAACAGGCTGCAGGGAGCTGCAGAAAATGCAGGCCCATGGCCTCTCAGTCCTGCCTGAGAAGCTAGCCTGGGAATTCAAAGGAGGATTTCAAAACAATCCTCAGAGACAGAAAACAACTGCCAGGTGTTGTTTATCTGTCTTCTTGTTTCCTCTTGCAAGAGAGGGTCAGGGGGGTAGAGTGCCCCTGACCAATGATGGTGATGTAGCACTTTGCTAACCAATAAGAATTTCCTTTCTGTACCTTTCCACGTATCTGTCTATAAGACAGGGCTGAAGCAATAAACTAGGAATTCTCGTGTTGTGACCCCCTTGAGGGTTCGTGTCGTTCTTTATCGCCGTTCCCAATCGGAACGACACTCCTCTCCACAGCCTTTCACACATATTTTAACCTCAGACGTTCCCTTTATCCCCCTCCAGGCTGACCTTGCAGACAAGAAGGGCCAGTGTGCTTTGGTCCATAGTGCACTGAGAGGGCATTGCGGAATCCTCGAGTTCTTGCTCGGCCTGGTCTGGGTGACTCCCTCCCAAGAACAGGATTCACTGAGGAAGCGCCAGGCACTGCAACAAGCTCTCACAGCAGCTGCCAGCATGGGGCACTGCCAGGTGGGTTGGGGATTCAGGTACTTCCAGATCTGTTTGAAATCATCAGAATTGTACAACTGTGGTTGCAGCTATTTTAAAAAGAGGCTAGGAAAGAATTGTTGACACTTCTGATATTTATCATAGCATGTATTAGAAGCTGGTTTAAATGCTCTAGCTGAGTATCTGATAATACAGTTTACTTTAGGATTTGTTTAATTTTCTGTCTACCTTCTCCCCTCTATTCTTGAAAGTAGTCCTAAACCTCAAGTGGTGGTGATGATTTTCTGTATCACTGATCCACCCAAGTATGTTTCTACTTCAGGTTGAATTTTTTCTTCCAAATTTTCATGGCATGCAATTGCACAGGCTTCAGTTTTTAGCTTGATGTACATGTCAACTTACAGACTTCAGCTCAGTGTCACTTTAGATAGAAATTGGGGAAGGAACACTGAAATACATATGAAGTACTTAAAATGCTTTAGATATTCAGGAAATACAAGTATGTCTTCTGTTCATTGGGAAAATAAACTATAACTTTGATAGAAAAGTAATGGGTAAGCAAAGATACTTGAATAAAGATCAGCTAGGCTAGGGGTCTTAGTTATGGACTAAGTGATGTACCAATGTGGAAACAAAATCTCATCTTCAATAAAGCTGTTTGAATACTTACTTCTTTTAAATCTATTTTTAAATTGCTATAAAGAGTCTGATCTTTGAAGTTGATTAGATGAACCAAATACAGAAATGTCTATGTGCAGTTAATTATAATTATTATATGGTTATTATATTATGTAGTATATAAGCCATCAGTGTCTTAGAATATAAACTTGAGGATTCTGAGCTTGTGGTTAACTTGGATGAATGGATAGTTCCTTCATTCTCGTGAAAGTTCTTGTTTGCTGTCCACTGATTAAATGAAAGCAGTCAACTCCTGAATATCAACAAAAGAGATCACATTAATCATAAATACATACCTGAAAAATATCCATCTTTCTCTATTTTGAAGACATTAAGAAGCTGTATTCTTAGCTAGAAAGAAGATCTGTAAGTTTCATGAATTTTAATAAATTATGTCCTATCATTTTGAATTCTAGGATTTTCCATACATGGTGTACAACAGTTTTCAGACAGCCTGAAAACACCCAGATCCTTTCTCCTTTCCTGCCTTTGTTTTTTCCTGTAGCATCCCAAACTGTGTTGGTGTGGTTCTCCTCCCTCACCTGTTGACTGCAGACTCAGTGACCATGTGCACTATTAGAAAATCTGTTTAAAATTAGAGAATCTATTTTAAATTAGTCATTAGAAAAAGTTTTAATAATCTTTTAACATGTGGTTTCAAAACACAGATTTCCTTAATATACTAGAAACACAGCAAAACTTAATTAAAAGCTTACTTCGGCTTTAAAAATTGCCATTTATCAACATACGCTTAGACCATTCTGGGAAGAAATTTAGAAAAACAGGTAAGATACAACCAGTGTGGAAGGAAGAATCTAGGTATCACCATTTTACAAAATGTATGCAAACATTCTCATTTTTGCTCACTTGTTTTAGATGATATTCTAAATCATATCTGAATTTCCTCACTGAACTGGGATGCTTTATTTTTGCCATTGTTTATTTTGATTATTCTGTTCTATATAGGCCACATGGAAGCTCATTAAATCATATTTATGCCAAACAACAAATTCACACAAGAGCACTGGGCTTTTTTAAAACTGTTCTCAATAACATTCACTTGCCTTCAAGTAGTTCTAAAATCCTACTGAATTTGTTTTGAGCAATACTGATTTTCTTTTCTATTGATTATATACATTGAGAGAGAAGCACTCTCAATTGTTTTAGATCTTTTCTCCCTTGCTGTATCATACAAGTGACAACTGATGCGCTTCTGGCTCAGCACATCTCTGCTCACTGTTTTTGGCAGGTGGTTCATTATATCTTGACAATTGAAAAAGACCATGACATGGACATCAATGACACTGATGCCTTGTGGGGAGAAACAGGTATTTCCCTTCTCATGTGTTTCCTAATTAGAGTTGCTAATGTAAGAATAAAGAGTTTTTAATCTTACCTTTTAAATTTAATTTTCTACAAGAAAAATAATGGAAAATACCAGTTTTAATAATAAAATGCAGTTTATAAGTATAGTTTTAACTTACTGAATCTATTAATCTCAAGTACTGAAGAACTATTTTATATTAAAATTACTGTAAATTACTGACTTTCTAACTAAATAGAAAATTGTGGAAATAGAGTGCTTAAGTTTTTAGTGTGGAATGTTATGGGATTCTCTGTCTGAGAACGTTTGTTTAAATATCATTAGTTTTCAGGAAATGCTGGGCCATAGCCTCATTTGTTCTAATTAGGCAGCGGAAGAAATGACCAGCCTTTGGACATCTGGTAATGGGCAAATGTAATTTTTAAGGCAGACTGTAATGGCTGCACTGCAGTTCCCTGGTGTGTCTTGTGAGTGGTATCTCCATTCCATGGAAACAGCCGAGGCTGGGGGAGCAGCACTGGGATCATGGTCAGTGGCTTCTCACATCCTAGAGAAGCAAATGCACTTCATTCCTACACGTGAACGAAACCCTTGTTGCAAAACCAGTGAATTCTAAAAGCCATACACCTGTTTCTAAATGAATTTTGCTCTTCAATATTTTCCTGTCAGTGTTCTTTATTGAAATCCTTGCATACTGCATTGGGAATCTTCACTCACTGAGGAAGTGAACTCCCTAGAAGGGGGACTTTTGAACAAGGCTCAACTCTTTTGCTTGTAATATTGATATCTGTAACAGTTACTTTCCAGTTGTTCAGCTCTCAACAGTTGTTATAACTGTGACACAGTGCAGTTTCATTGACTGCAGAGGGAATGGGTAAGATAGTGCTAAAAAAGAAAAATTTACTTCTTCCTGCAGTGTTGGTAATTTCCTTTATTTTCAGCATTCATTGCAATTTGAAAAAAATTCTACTTGATCATGTTTGAAAATGCTAAATGCTAGTAACACGAAATTCACAAGTTTACCCACTTCTTAGTAGAAAATGTAAGTTATTAGCCTTTAGAAACTGGAGGGGCAAGTCCTTTGCTGATTCTTGCACACGTCACACATAAACTCATTTTCTAAATGCTGTTTGAATGGCTGGTTAGGCTTCAACACAAACAACAAAAATTGAAATTTAAAATTCTGTTTAAAACAATATGACCAGAATAGAAGAGGGGGAAAAATCATGATGGGGAAAGTATTTTTTGTTGTTGTTCTTTTCAGCTTTCAATAAGTAGTGTCACAGTGAAAAGCTGAAAGAATGGGGATTCAGTAACACTCACATATTTGTGTATGTGTCCAAAGGCCAAATAAACCAAGAGCTGATGTTGATGCAAATGCTTTCTCTAGCCCTGACAGCTGCTGCAGGAAGAGGGAAGCTGGAAGTGTGCAAGTTACTCCTCGGGCACGGAGCAGCCGTGAGCAGAGCCAGCAGGAGAGGTGTTCCCCCGCTCCTCTGTGCCGTACGGCAGGGCCACTGGCAGGTCTGGCACAGCTTTGGGCATCTTTTGGGAGGTGGTCCCTGATTCCTCCCATCTCCAGTTTTGAAAATAATTAGTGTCAAATTTTCTAATAGATGAAGCATCTGCTTCAGTGGGATGTGCTCAGAAACTTCACTTTCAAACCCTTTGTATCATTTGAAATAACTTAAAAAGCACATTGGCCTCACAACAGTCTTAGGTATAATATACCTGAAAAATAACGTGTGTTAAAATATTTTATTTCCTAGACCAAGATCAGAGCTGATTTTAGATCTGTTATACTGCTGCTGTGCAGAGAGAGAACCTTGGATTCAAAAACCTTTCTCATGCTGGCCTTTCCTGTAGGGAGAAGGCCTTGGAACTGCAGTCAGGGTTTGAGCTACATTGAATTTCTCAGTGGTTGCCATAAATGCCAGCTTAGTCCTCTTTTAAAAAGTTCATGATATGATGTCTGAAATCTTAATCTGCCGATTACATAAAACCATAGAGCTTGTAAGATTGGACAAGCCCTCCAAGACCATAAAGTCCAGTTGTTGCCCAGTACTACCGAGGCCACCAGTAACCCATGTCCTCAAGTGTTACACCTTCTAAATCCCTTCAGGGATGTGGCAGATAGGAATTACACCCCTGCCGCTGTACCAGGGCTGGACAGCGCTTGCTGAGAAGAAATTCTCCTAATATCCAATATAAACCCCCACTGGTGCAAGGAATGCATTTTAAATTGGTATTTTCTGTTTCAGATTGCTAAACTTCTAGTGGAGCATGGGGCTGATGTGAATTTAAATGATAAGCAAGGCCGGACACCACTGATGGTGGCTTCTTGTGAAGGACATCTGAGCACGGTGGAATTTCTCCTTTCTGAAGGTAGAAAATAAATAATGGATTACAGCTGCACCAGGGATTGCATCCAGATGAGTTAAGCAATTTTTCCATTTAAACAGAGAATCTTCCTAACAAAGTTCATTTTCATTTTACAGGTGCAACTGTTTCATCTCTGGACAAAGAAGGACTGACAGCTCTGAGCTGGGCATGTCTGAAAGGCCACAAGGAAGTGGTTCGGTATTTAGTAGAGAAAGGTGCAGCAACAGATCAGACAGACAAAAACGGGCGAACACCCCTAGACTTGGCAGCTTTTTATGGGGATGCTGATATTGTAAGTATAACAAAACAGAAAATACAAGGTAAAGTTACAAAAATTTAGAATTTAGAAAAAATACTGCCTACCAAAATAGGAAATTTGGGGAGGTAGCCAAGATGGTTACACTGCTCTCGACTGCAGTGTGAAAGCATTGCTTGCTCAGGAGAGCATTTTCTAGATGAAGTAGAAGCACAGAATTACAAATTGCAAACCCACAGAGGTCCCTTCTCAGGGTCCTGGTCAGTTGGTGCCTTTGTACAGGAATATCCCAAGAAGAGATGTAAGAAGAAGGGCACACTCAGGTCTACATGCACTGTGGACAGATTCAAGAGGTCAGCAAGGAACTAGACAGAACAGCACATGCAGCCTCTCACACTCACATCTGTGTTTCTCCAGCTCGCATAGACAAGCTGTGGTTCAGGTGCTGCTGTGGCACATAACTCACTGTAGCACATTGTCCCATTCAGCCTTTGCCTTTGTCTGAATTAACTTGAAATTGTAAATAAGCCCTCAGGTTCCTTCGTGGCTTTGGTAGTTTTTAGACAACGTGTGTTTCTGCCCATGACACTGGGTACTGGAGACCGCTGGAGAATGAGGGGTGTCCAGGTTCCTTCCTGTCCCTGCATTTGCTGTAGGACATTGTCCTGGAGTGGTGCCAGCTCCCATTTCCCTGGCCAGACCAGTCCCATCAGTAGGTCTGTGCTCAGCCACTGGCCAGGCTGGGACAGGCACAGTGCCGGTGAAGAGGTCCTTGAGCAGGCCTATGGCCGTGGGTCGTGGGAACTATCCATGGGCAGGACTGTTGGTGCCTCTTCCCTTGCAAGATCACTGCTGGTGACACTTAGGTAAGTAATGGTTATGGGAAAGAACTGCTGCTCCCCTCCAGCCTGCCCGTGCTGTGGTGCCATCAGTGGGTTTGAGATGGTTGTGCTGTACTCTGCAGCATATGCTCAGTGTGTTTCAAAGATTACAAGGTACCTTAAATATTTTATTGGTCTGCCTTTCCTACCAAAAGCCATGTTACAAAGCATGTCTCATTCCTTCTCCCAGGTGCAGTATTTGGTGGAGAAAGGAGCAATGATTGAGCACGTGGACCACAGTGGCATGAGGCCACTGGACAGAGCAATTGGCTGCCGCAATACCTCAGTCGTGGTCATGCTGCTGAGGAAGGGAGCTAAGCTAGGTTAGTGAAACTGCCCTCCACCAGGACAAACAACTGGATTCTGCTCTGCCAGAATTAGTTATTTCCGTAAAGCAGATGAAATAAAACACCAGATTTTTGCAGGCTGTCTGGTTTGCAGCTGCCCACCCAAGAGAAACAATCCCTTTAAAGGCAGACACACAAGACTCACTTTAGAAATGAGGAAACAGAAGGACTTTTATTCTGCTCCTTTGTAGATGTGTGCTGATGTTGAGATCTGGAGGAGTCACTGTATATGGTTACTCTGCCTTAATTGCCTTAAGACAAGCAAATGATGATGGTGCTGTTACTGGTACATAACTCTGGCACTATTAATGATTCAGAAGTTTTACTTCTAAATAACATTATTCTAATAAACTATAGAACTGTGTATTTTTGCAAAGGGTAGGCCAAAAAAATGTAGCTCATGTATTACGAGTAAGCAAGTTGTGTATGTGATAATTACTGAATATTTAGTACCTTTGAATACTCTTTCATATTATTTGGGTAGTAAGTGTCATCAAATACAGGTTCTTAGGCCTGAATTTAATTGTGACTTCTGTACATTCCTTCACAGGGTTGAAATGTATCAGACCATTTAATACCTGCTTGCTGTCCAGCTGGTGGCATAGATCTATTTTAAATGTGTACACCCTAATTATTATGACAATTGTAATACTAGTTCCATGTAGGTGGAATATATACTGAAGTAGGACCAGGCTTTCTACTGTGGTAGACAGCAGAAACATGCTGTCTTATCTTTTGTCAGAGACTCTTAAAATTTAACTTGCAGGAAATGCAGCATGGGCAATGGCCACCTCCAAACCTGATATTCTCCTGATTCTGCTGCAGAAACTGATGGAAGAAGGAAATATGCTGTATAAAGTAGGTAGATTTTTATTTTTTTCTGGCAGCAGAACATTGGACTTCTGCCTGAAGGTAGACTGAATGCCTTTATGCCTCCTTTTCAGCTATATAATCTGATATATTACTACTCTGTTCCAAACAAAACGAGACTCATACATGATTTTTTCTGGTAATAATAGTATGTATTAGTGTGAGTATTATCCTCACCAAATACCTTTGAACATTTGAGTTCAGAAAGAAACACGAACTCTGGTTAACATGCAGGCTCTCGCTGTGCTTGTCCGACAGTGTAGTTCATACTGCATATATTTATTAAAACATCAATCTCTGTGTTTTCTACTTGAGGGGCATTTCTTGGTAGATGTCAAATATAAATATGTTTTATTTATTGCAACAGTATTACAGTATTAAAAATTTTAAAACCTCTTGTTCCCTAAAATTTGCAGAAAGGCAAGATGAGGGAAGCAGCACAGCGCTACCAGTATGCATTGAGGAAGTTCCCAAGGGAAGGGTTTGGTGAGGAAATGAAAGCCTTCACTGAGCTGAGAGTTACGTTATACCTGAACTTGTCACGATGTCGCCGCAAAACAAACGTAAGCTCGTGCTGTTGGTCTGCTGCCTCTCTGGCATTGGGAAGCTGAGACTTATACCCTACTGTGTTACTGGCATTGTATGTGGACATCTATCCGTGCTATTTTAGAATCCTTTTCACTATATCCTGATTTTGGGCTTCATCACGTCAATGAACGGGTAGCTTATAAGATGAGGGCATGTTGTCATGGAGGATCTATTACAGCTGGTCTTAAATCACACAGTTATTTTGGAATGATGAACTGCTGGATCGTTGTGGTACTTTTAAAATTAAGAGTGAAAGGAAAACACTGCTACCAGCCTTTGTTATCAAACAGTACATCCAGGTGCTATGGCTGTGCCCGTATGTGCTTTGAGCAAATACCTGCTCTTGCTGACTGGGGCAGGAGCCTCTGGAGCACAACCCGGAGCTGGCAGCTTGCTTTGACTGTCACTGGGTAATGGGTGTGTTTGATTCCGTTATTAGGATTTTGGTATGGCTGAGGAGTTTGCTACCAAAGCCTTGGATCTGAAGCCTAAGTGCTATGAAGCCTATTATGCCAGAGCAAGAGCCAAGAGGAACAGCAGGTACTGTTTGATTCTGTGCATCTGTCTGCACAGATTTTTTTTTTTTTTAACTTGCCATTTTTAATAACTTGTTATTTTCTGCTAGTTATATTTCAAATTTGCAACGAAAAAGATATTTTTTAGTGTTCTTTGCATTTGTACTAGGTCTCTCTATCAGATAAAGCCAACCACATCCAAATAGCCATATTGAATACTCTGTAAATACTTATGAGGCAGTCAAAAAAATAAGAAATTCATTTTAAGAGGGATCAAATGTAACAGTGAATGGGTCTGCTGCTCCACATGTGGCCAGCAATGTGCCACCCAATCCCAGCACTTCATTAGTTATTGCTGAGTTTATGATTTATTACTGGCTGTTTTGGTAGGACAGAATATGATGAATCATTAGCAGTTGAAGACAAAAACAAGGGGAGAGAGAAGGAACTATCTCTTCAGGTTGGAAGAGTTGCAAACTATAGTTTGTAGTATAGTATATAGCTGAAGTACAGGAAGAGGTGCCTTTTTGGATTCACTGTGTCTTTCCTAAACATATCACTAAGTGGTCATAAAGCAGAGTTCAGCAGGTTCCCAGCTTGAGGTAACTCTGTCTCAAAAGCTGTTCAAAGTGTCAGTTCCTGGTGTTCCCAGCAGAGAGTTCTGCCTGCCTCCATGGGTTGTCAAGATATTGGGTCTACACTTCCACCGTAGTTAAGAATTTCTTGAGGTGGAGAACTTCCACTTCTAATTTGTCACCACCTGCAGCAGGAAGCAACAAATCAGGATATTTTGCTGCAAGGGTGGAGGTGGATTAGTAGCAGGCAATGCTGGGACTCAAGATTTTCCCCAATTTTCATTGTTTACTTATTTATTCCTAAACAGAAAGCTACTTGCTGCTCTTGCTGACCTACGGGAAGCCACTCAGCTATGCCCCAGCAATCAGGAGATAAAACGTCTCCTCGCTCGGGTGGAAGAGGAATGCAAACAGTTCCAGAGAACACAGCAACAGAAACATCAGTCTCCACAGCTACTTGAACAAACCAACAACTCTGATAATGAGGAGGAAGGCATTGTTCCAGGTGTGAATGATAATTTGAATCTTCAAGACAGGGAAGATGAACTGCCACACCCCAATGAATCTGTTTCCCCTCCACAAAGGCTGCAGTGTCCCTCAACTGCTTCATTATTTAGCAGGACCCTTCAAGAAGGTGTTCAGAAAGCTCAGTTTGTGTCCCCTCAAAGCAGAACAAGCAACAAGTACTTGAGAGAGCCAGGCTTGATCATGCAGCCAACAAAGCAGGCACAGATTGTAAAAACTAATCAGCATCTGAGCTCCAGCCAGCCTGGATCTAAACCAGGAAGCGGTCAATATAGCACCAAGACACAATCATCCTTGCAGCAGCTTCCCCATAGTCCTTTGCCCATCCGGCACTCTAAAAGTCAGTATGTGGATGAGACAAGCACATTGGCATCTGGAAGCGTTTCCACAGATCCCACTGCTGAACTGCACAATGAGAAGTTTGTGTCCAGCCAGTGTTCATATCCACAGCATCATGAGACTCTCTCTTCTCGTTCTTTTGCTAGTAAATCTAAACCTGGTGACACATTAACAGCCTCTGCTCCAATGCATGTCAGTGACTCAAGGCAGCAAAGCCCTGTACCCAGTGGTGGCTCTTCTGGCTCTCCAGCCAGTAGTGTGATTCTTGCCAGCTCATCAAGCAGCTTCACTTCAGCCAGCAGTTTGTCAGGCAGTGTTAAGGGGCTGGGCCCAGATGTTCGACTCAAGGAGACCACTGTCAGTCAAGCTCAGGGTACTGAGCACCGACCTCGCAATACTCCGTTTATGGGAATCATGGACAAGACTGCAAGGTTTCAGCAGCAAAACACACAATCTAGTCGCACTTGGCACTCTCAGGCAGCAGATTCGCTATCCACAAATGTTGCTTCTGCAGGCATTCAGCCTTCTAACTTGGAGCAGTTCTCAGTTAAACACTACTCATCTAAAGGATCCTCTACAGCTGCAGCCCCAGGAGATGGTGGCCAGAGCAGTGTGCAAGCAAAAGAACATGAGGAGCTCACGTGCCAAATCCCTCTCCACTGTACAGATAGCAGATTACCCAGCCAAGGTTCTCATTTATACCCCGATGCTGTAGGCAAACTGCCATCCCACAGCACTCAGGACGGCCACCTCAGTCACATCACCACGGCAAAACCAAAGCGATCGTTCATTGAATCAAATGTATAAATACTGTTCTGTCAATGGACACGGTAGACCTGGCTCACAGCATCGCTCCACAAAACACTGAGTGCCTGGGCATGGCTGGGTCCGAGGGAGCAGTCTTTAATGGGATACAACCACTTCCAACTGTTCCTACCAGCACAGGGCAGTGACAGTAACTGGAATAACAAATTTGTGTAGAAAGACTCAATTAGATTGGCCTAGGAGCCCGAGCAGAGAAATCCTTTCCATTACATGTTACCATTAAATAAGCATTTCCTATCACGTAGGGTTTCAGTCTTGGCTTTGGGTTCTTTTGCATCTCACACATAGTACTCGTGCCTCTCAAATGCTTCTGTGCTGGTGTCTCACAGCAGCGCTAAGGGAGATAATCTGCTGCAGAATACTCAGATCTGTACATGCATGCATTTTTTAAATCAAATTATTTTAACACTTTTCTAGTGGGATCTAATTTGGGTTGCATGATGTACACTTAGGAAGCATAAATAATTTGTGTATGAGCAAACTTTAAGCAGCCATGCTTTGACATGTAAATAAAAATATTTTTAGTAACTAGAAGCAATTAAATAAAATGAGTGACATTTGCATGTGTATTGAGAGGCTTTGACCATATTGGTTATTGCACTGAAGAACACAATATTATGGCCTATTAACAATAATCGCACTTTATATAGGGTATCTAATCACCTTTGGGTGCTATCTTAAAGCAAAATGATCTGTTTATTTGTGAAAAGGTACAAGTAAATGCTTAGTAAATGCTTTTATGGAAAACCCAAGAAAGGGATGGAGCGAACGCGGAAGTTTAAGGAAAAGCGTATGTGCAGTTGCATGACAGGATGAAGTTGAAGTTGTTTTTTTGAGGAAATGAGAGGTTTTATTGGCAAGAACATTCTGAAAATGAACGAACTACTGCAGTGACATTCCTATGAGTGCAATTCAGTTGGAGTGCTCAGCTTTATACTCTTCTCATCATGCTTGATTACAGTGTTCTGTGTACATTGTAAACAGCTGTACCCAGCTCTGCACATCCTTTTGCAGTTTGCATCATTACACTTCAGCTTATTTATTGTTTACCGTTTCTTTGATATTTTGTACAAGTCCTATATTAGTCTTGTCCTGTAGTTCTATTTTTGCACAGCTACTGTATTCTTTCCATACAAAATAAAGATTATTAATATACCTGTGGGATGAGACACAGTCTCTGATGGTTACAGGAGAAACTCTCTCCCAGCTTTTCCAAGTACATGTCCAGTACTGGGGAACAGAGAAAGACACATAAATTGTGCTTTGTTGGAGTAGAAAAAGAAATTTAGTTCCTGTACTTTGCTATTTCTTACCTTCTGAATAACTGACTTGGCAAGATGAAGACTCAAAACTCATAAATGTAGTAAAAAGTTCTAAGAAAAATTTATTTGAAAAACTGAGTTCCTGAGTTTGAGTACTTGATTCTTAAACAGAAATACCACAAAGTAGAACTACCAGGAACTTAAAGTTTTTCTGGGAGTTTCCATCAGTGAAGGTTGAACCAACCAGAGATCAGAAGAAAAACACAACTTCTTTTGATTGTTTCCGATACAGTGAATTCCTTCCTTAATTCAATTAATTTTAACAAACAACTTCAAAATTAAGTGGTTTGACTATTTCTGCTGATTCTCTAGCCAGCGACTAATAGCCATTTTTAGTGTCCTGTTTGGTGTGAGCATAAGAGAGTGGAGAGGAAGATTCGTCATGGGACTAGATCGTCTATTGCTGATCCAGTTTTCCATGGCTTCCCTTTCATAGGAATAGCCATCTGCAAAGAAACCATCAACAAAAGCTCATATTACGGAGGCTCGGGCACTGCGGCACTGTGCAGATGTTAAGCTGTTTAAATGTAAAAGGGACGTGAGGAAATACATCCAAACAGGAAAACTGAGCTCTGGAATAAGTACACTGTATGTGAAATCTTTACTGTGGGTATAAACAGTTCCAGCTAGTTTCATGTATCTATCTCTGCCTGCAAAGCACCAAAATATATTATGCACAAGTTAAATAAGACTTTCTTTTCAATTTGAATGATCCATAATGTGAAGTAAAAGCTCATTACCATCAGTTGCCTAACAAGCTGGCTAAAGCCTGCTGCTCTGCTGAACAGGGGGCTTGTCCGCCTGGCTGCACAGAGCTGCCCTGAGCTGCACAGAGCCCTCACCATCTGGCCAGGTTTAGGACTTTGGCTCTTAGAGTTGGTAGCTGAAGCAGTTGATCCTTACAGAACAGAAATTAGGCCCCAGCTAAATGTCAGTCACCCAAGAATCTCTGTGGTGGAATACAAACCTGGGCCTTGTTCCCCTCCTCTAACATAGCTATACTCTTGTCTCCTTATTGAACAAAGCCACCATCATTCCAGCAGTTAGCAGATGTCTTCATATTTTGGCCATTTTAATTCTCAGAGGTCTAATACCTCAGAACTGGATGAAGTTAGTCGCTGTTTAAAGAGCAACAGAAAAAATTATACTGATCTTCTGATGCTCTTATGCTCCTCTTTCCCTTCCCCCCAAGAATAGAACTACACAGCACTAGTTCTTCAAAAATGTTGTAACTGTGACATCTTATGCTACTGGCAAATCACAGTTTCAGGCTTGCTGCATTTAAAGGCGTCTCATTCTGTACAAACTTTTAAGTAAGTGCCCTATAGATGGTTATTACTCTGCTAAGCAGAGTAATGAGCCTGTATTTTGGGAGGGGGTGGGGGCTGGTTTGATTTCTTGGTTTGCTCTTTTCCCCACTGAAAGCACAATTCCATTTTGCACTTACTGAGCCAACACTGTAATTAGGTTTGTAATTGTATTTACAAAGGCACATAAAGGAAGGCACATTTAAAAAAGGAAGAAGCTGCTTGATACAATATTTTTCTCCATATCAGAGCTCTAATTCAGCAAATTAAACATTTATCACAATTCTGGTTTGTTGTAACAGCTATTTAGATTAGTTTTTCTTTCAAAGTCTGATGATCAAGATAGGTGTGGGAACACAAAAATAGGCCTATCTTTACCCTCAAGTAATTAGTTTTAATCCATGTCATGCAAAGACATACCTGTGGCAATGACAGGATCGTTCATAAGCTCTCTTGTTATAGGACATAAGAACTCATCAGGAACGGAAACCGAGATCATCGTCATCCTCAGTTCTTCAATTTTCTTGAGAACTTTACTGCGCAGGCCTAGAGACTCTGAAAAATTATTTGTACATGAAGTGGAGAGCAGACAGGTAAGGCAGAGAGGTCAGGTCTTGCAATAGTCAGCAGCTGTGTTACAGAAGACACAGCTCCATCTCACCACATCCCTAAACCAAAACCCTGCAGCCAGCCTTGGCTCCCACTCTAGTCAGCTCTGCCACAGGCGCTCTCTCCTGCTGTGCTGTGCAACAGGAGCTTGGGGGCAGTAATGAAAACAATCAGTAAAACCAGTGCAAGTGCAGCAGAGCCATGGCAGAGCAGTGGCCTGGTGGCCACACACTCGACTCACACAGTGCGAGTGCAGCACTGCCCTGCAGCCACACCCTGGCACGGGACACTGCAGGGCTGGCCCTTGGCATGGGACAAAGTGCCAGTGGGAAGGTACAGCTGTGCACGGCTGCTGCCAGCACCTCCAACAGACTGATTTCCCTTCACCTGGTCACACCTGGTCTGTTCCACTACACCTGCTGTACAGCACTGCTGTTAGGGTTTGCGGAGGCACAGCTGAAAGGTGCCTGAGCCTGTGGTTTTTACAAGAACACTGATGTCGTCTAAACTGCAAAGACTGTGAAAAACTTCTAGAGGTCAAGATCTTACATCACATTCTCAGAGGAAAGAAAACAGGTTATCAGGGAGAGGAAGAAGATGCTCATTCAAGTGTTTGTATGGTGGTAGACTCCTAAAATTTAGTTAAATGGGAATTTGAGTAACACAGAAAAAGTTGTTCATTTTAGGCAGATAGTATTTTCCTACTTTGTAAATGCTTGGGCTGTGGCAGGTAGAGAGCCATTTTTCAAGTCAGATATATGAGGCTGTAATTCCTATACCTTTGTTGATTTCTTTCCCCACAGAGAACTCTATAGCAGGTCATTGGTCACACTACATTCAATTCTCACAGGACTTTCTACTCGGCATTATCTCATTAGTCTCAGCTGGCAATCGCTGCAACAAAGTTTTAGGCTACTTCAGTGCTAAGGAAAATGTTAGTATAAACTGAAGAAGCCAAGTATCTTTCATGAATGACAATTCCTGACAGATTCCCAGCATCTCTGTTATTTCTAGACTTCAACAAAGCCAGCTGTTACACAGAGATAACATGATCCAATACAGACCAATTCCACACACACAAAAAAAAGACGGGAGCAGTCCTCCTACAAGAAACAGTATCCAACTGTACTTTTTAAAAGGCTTCTTACCTCATTCAGCCTTTTGTTATACTTGACCTCACTTTGACAGACATACTCGCACCTAATTTACACATAAATCTGACCATTGAAATTAATACAGAACTTGTATTTTGAAAGTTCTGGTGCAGTTCACTATCCTTAAACTTATTTCATAATGACCGCTGTGGAATCACGACTAATACGGCACTTCCTTGTGATTCCTTCTAAAATGTAATCACAGTTTTGCAATAAAGCAACAGGACAATGTATGAACCTGATGTATTAGAAAGTGTCTGAGCCAGGCAAGCTTTGCCTGATCCTTAAAAAAGTCATCATAAAATGCACACTTAAGAATTTCAATGTTTAAGGTTGGTGAAAATGTGCAATTCTAAACATGGCACTTCCACAGACTGATAGGAAAAACTATAGACCACCCTATTTACCAAAGTGAGAAACATTAATTATAGAGAAAAGCTGAAATTCCTTTTCCACAGCTTAATAATAATACTACAAGATCGAACAAGGAAAATAGAAACAAAATCAGGTAAGACCATTTAACAGCATCATTAGTAGAAGTGCATTGTATGTCTCTAGGTATAAGCAAACATACACGCACAAAAAAGGAATACTGTGGACAATGTAACATTAGGGGGTTTTTAACAGCTCTGGAAATGAAATAAAAAAGGCATTTCAGGGGAAAAAAAATCCATGCATGGAACTCCCAACTTGCTTTGATTCCAATATTTGAAAGTACTTTAGAGATTAAAAACTCTTTGGATTTCAATACTCTTACCAATTTTTAATTCATTAGCAAGACTTTCCTTAGTAAGATTCAGTAGTTCCTTGCCATCAATATTATTCATTTTGAAAAGTCCAACAAAGTCTGCTAAATCCTGTGTGCAGAGCCAGGCTGAAACATCATCCTCTGACCAGTCCTGAACAGCCACCTTTGATTCATTTTCTACAGTATCTCCTTTGGAAATAAAAAAAGAGTTAAAAAACAAAACAAACAAAAAACCAAATTAAAAACAAACAACACTTTCCCCTCTCCCCCACAAAAAACCCTCACCACAACCCCCCAAAAGCAACCAACAATGAAATTTTCAGTTCAAATAAACAATGTCACTAACAGACCCTGTTTTTCTCAGTACTATTTCATTACTGTGAATGATAATAATGATACTGGAAGTATCATTACTTCCTCTAATAAAATAAATGCTTATTAGACATTCCTTTGGGAGGGAGGGCAGTAATTTGGGTTTACCTTTTATCTATTAATTTTCAAAGTTTAGAGGAATTTAATCTCTTAGATGCCTGCACTTCTGACACATTTGAATTGAACAAACAACCAGGAAAGTGTTATCAGACACTGGAATAATCTTGCACCTCCTTAGAAGGGCACACCAAAATCCAAACTTACTGTTGTCCTTCAAACAAAGACAATATGTACCTTTGTTCCACAAATTTTAGGTGTTGGTGTTGTGGATGCTAAATGCAAGAAGCAAGCAGGGAGCACAGTGTCTGTGGAAAAGCAAGTCACATAACTTTCTCAGACTGGCCTGAGAATGTGGCCTGAGAAATCATGAGGAATCAAAATAATCCTTAGAGATAGAAGACAGCCTTGCAGGTGTTGGTCACTTCTTGTTTTCTTGCAAGAGAAGGTCTAAGGGGTGGTGTACACATGGTGATGTGTAGTTTACTGACCAATAAGAGTTTTACCTTTCCAGACCTTCTTGTACTTGTCTACAAAAGAAAATCTGGGGTAATAAACCATGCTCTCCTGAACAACCCAGGAGAGTCTGTGTCATGCTTTTGCCATTCCCAATACAGTGCGACACTGGTGTAATTTGTACCATTAGTTATCCTATATTAATGGCATTAATGTCATTTTTACAATTAGTTTTTCACCTGTAATGACTGGTAAGGTGCATTTATAATTGGCAATTAGCATTGTTTTCAACTCATCACAAATTATGGGTGTCCAAGAAGTTTTTCAGCACTCAGGCAATAATATTTATCTCTTAAATGCTGTCCAGAGAATATGCAATTGCAAATACAGAAAAAAACCAGATACAGCAAATTAATGAAATTAAGATATGTTTAATATATTTTTCTTTATAAAATATCAAAAAGAGAATACCTCTTCTTGGCATTAATCAGGTCAATTAGAAGAAAAAAAACATGCACACAATCCTGATTTTACACATTAAATGCAGGTAAGAATATGGGATTTTTGTATCTTTATGGTGTTTTGAATTTAAAGAACAGATTACAAATACTTCACACACTGACCTGCACAGGGTTGCTTAAGGTCAAGCTGCCATATGTGCACAGTTTTATCCATTGAGCCTGTGGCAAGTAAGAGACTATGTGGTGCAAAAGCACAAGTTGTAACATATCTACAAATTAAAAAAAAAAGTCTGAAAATTCGTGAGAAAAGGACTTTTTTTATTATGGAATAGAATGATCATGCTGATTTCTTACCTTGTATGCTGAGACAAAGTATGAAGGATATTGCCAGTACTCTGTAAAAGAGTTTTTTTGTAATTTTAAGTCTTAAAGAATAAGAAATTGTTTCTTCACTTGCATGCATCCTTTCAAAACAGAGAATACCAGTTCTTGAAAGGTGACAGAAGCTAACTTCAGAGAAATTACGCAACCTTGACAAAGCTGATCAGCAGCAGAGTCAGAAATGTAACTTGAATTTCCTGCTTGAAACCCTATTTGATTCCCTAGAGCACTGCTTTCCTGCACAATCAGCCAGCATGGAACATGCAGCGAGAACAGTTGCAGAAACACTGACTGAATTAAATCCATATTGGTGGTTGGTTGTGTAAATAAAGACATTTCTTCTACAAATCTTGTATTAGAAGTTACTGAAAGGGTCATTGTGGGGGTCATACCACAATCCTTCAACTGGACCAATTATTAACCATACCTATTTGGCCTACTCTCTATTTGGTCACTAAACACTACTAAAAAACTAAATTCCTGAATTTTGGCAGTTTTAACTTGTTATTGAAAGATTTTCCCTCCTATGAAAAATAGCATTTTTTGGACAGGTACAGACAGGTTGGCAAGATGATTAGCAAACTTATTCTCAATCCCTAATTGATCAGTCAGCACTCCAGTATTTTGAGCTGTCCAACATGATCAAAGCGCCCTAATATAGGTTGAAATCTCTCTCCCTTCCACAGAGGTTTATTGTCCCCACTTTTCCCCACAGAATCACAGGACAGTTGGGGACCTCTGGAGATGATATAGTCCAACCCTTCTGCTAAAGCAGCATCACCTAGAGCAGGTGTCCAGGCCGGCTTTAAGTATCTCCAAAGGAGGATTTCACAACTAGAAAACTCATTGTCCCATTTGATATAGATCTAAGGCCACAAAAGCTGATGAACGATATTAAGAAATACTTAGGCTGTGGTTTCCTTCATCTTTCAATTTTCTGAGGCTCCCAAACTCTAGAGGACATCTTACATACCTGCCTAAACTTCAAACTACTAGAATAAATAGGGCAAAAATTGTGCAGGTTTTGGTGAAAAACTTTAATGCTTATTAAAAAAAAAAAATTGTATCAATACAATAGGTATGTGCAGGGCAAGCTGAAGAAGTTTAAAATTTGTTCATCCTTCATTTTCAGCAAAATTATTAATACTATACAGTACTAAAGGTGTATATATAACACAGGTGAATCACAAAGGTATTACAGAAAATGCTTAAACAATATGTTTTAATGACATTGTACTTAATATAAAAATTTTCTTGAGTTTTTTATTATGTTTCCATTTTATATGCACTTTACATATAGCTAACTACAGAATTTCTGTGATCACCATTCCTGATTTTATGTCAAAAGGTACAGTCCTCCTTGCTTTGGAAGCTAAGCTAAGGTTAGGATAACAAAAAAAATCCTTCCACTTCAATATGAATCTTGTAATACTCCTAAGTATGGAATTAATCGAGTAACACCCTACTGCAGAGAAATCAACTGACAAATCCTCACAATGTAAATAAAAAGTGAGAAAGACGATCAACTCTCTGAAGATATTTTTTCCTTAGATTCCTTCCCCTCCTACCCTCAAATGCACTGTAAATATTTTGGCTTGGTATCATTTGTATTCTTTAATATTTTTTCATTGCTAAGACACCGCAGAAACAGTGCTCATATTTAAAGAGAACACCCCAACAAATGGTCTTGTATTATGCTATACTTACAGTTTCATAGATTATGACACACTTGTCCACAGACCTTAAAAAAACACATCGACATTAAAGTGATGCAAAGAAGGAAAAGGAAACCATTTCATTAACCTTTTCCAAAACCTGAGATTTCAAACTCAATCACCTACAAGACACAGACCAATTGTAAAGACACTTGAACAGCTCTAGAGGTCATAGAACTATAAGAACTATTACTTGATAATAAGTATTTAGAAATCTTCAACTCTTATCAACTTTCTGTTTTATAATATTGAAGCGTGAACCTGGACAGCTGGACATTTCAACAAGGTGCTGCTTACCCCGAGACTATCAGCCGTCCATCACAAGAAAATGCACAGGCCAGAACTGGGGCAGAATGCCCATTCAGTGTGCATTTATATTTTAACTGAACACCTAAAAACACAAGAAGTAAATTATTACATTTGGCTATATTTGACAAGCTATAACATAAGCTATTTTAAGAAGCCCAAAGCTCCACCAAAGATGTGACTCTGTGACATATTGTTTACAAAAAAGGGAATAAAAAGATCACAGAGACAACTTCCCCTTTTAATATCTCCAACTTTCTCACTTTGTAGTCTTAGCACGTCTCACAAGGTTTTAGATAATTAAATGTGTATCTGGACATACAATACTTTTATATGAAAGAGATGACAAAAAAGTACCCACTGAAGATACTTTTGGAAATTTACCTAGTCTCTACATTTAGTTTCTGCAGAAGCAAGTATTCTTTTCTCCAGCTCTTATTCAAGGCCCAACATGGAAACAAACCTTTCCCTGGCCAGGCAGATTAAGAGGTTTCAACCTATCCACCTTGAAAGGCCACAGTAGAATTTCTTTTAAAACTTTACTTTCAATACTTGTTCATAAATAGATTGCTAAATAAAATCTACATGGTGTAGCATCACCAAGTGCTGAATGCCTTAGCTGTTCTCCAGCTAATAATTAAAAGAACGCTTTCAACTTTTGGTTAGTTTGGCTGTGAATCCAGTAATATAAATTTGATTTTCAATTTAAGTTGGCACTGAAGACCTAGGATATTGGTGTATTCAAAAAACATTTCTATACAAACCTAAGAAATCTGCAAACAAAATAAGCCAGAGTTTGATCTGATTATCTTGTCCACAGGAAGCCATCTGGAAGTATTTGACTCCATTTTCACTATCTGACAAAATAAAAATATATAAATGGGAGTCAGAAACATTAAAAATACCAGCAGATCAGTAAACTACATTAACATAAAAATCATTGCAGAAGTTCTGAAACAGTTTGGATGTAAGAAATAGGTATTCTTTCCTGAATAAGTAGATAAAGACCAGAGCTGTGCTCATGTTTTAAGTTTTCTTGATGAGAAATGTTTGATTGCTCTGATTATACTGCTAGAGTATTTGAATATAAATGATATGATTATATCAGTTTTTCGAGTAATTCTCAAAATTAACCACATACACTTGTACAAAATTAGAGTATCTGACAGGGAATTTTCATACTGTTATACATTTAATTTCTTAATTTTATAAACTGCCATTACATGATTGCAGTCCTACCAAACACTCAGTAAATACTGCATTAAGAGTGAAATACAACAATAATAGTCTTACAGCTTTCCCTTCTTGATTCAGTGGCTATGAACATTTCTGAATTACCATGTTCCACAAGTGGACTGTTAGATGCATAAGAAAGTGGTTGGAGAGTTGCAATCTGAGAGTCCCAACGGACCAGTGGTGTCCCTCAGGGTTCTGTATTTGGAACAGTGTTATTTAAATTTAAAAAAATTTAATAGGCAGCAAGAAGGGAGCAAGCACACCCTCAGCAAATCTGCAGATGACACCAAGCTGAGTGGTGCAGGTGACACACCAGAAGGACAAGGATCTGGGAGAACCCCAGAGGGACCTGGACAAACTCAAGCACTGGCCCATGGGAACCTCAAGTGCTGATACAGCAACTAGACTGGGGCAACCCCTGGTAACAATCCAGGCTCAGGGGTGAACAGGTGGAGAGCAGCCCTGACAAGAAGGACTTGGGGATGCTGGTAGGTAAGAGGCTGTGAACACTGCACCCCTTGCCAGGATCAGTTCCAGCTTCACCTTGGCCTTCTTCATCCCCTCCCTACACAATCATAATTCATCTCTATACTTTTTCCTGGTTACATGTCTTTGTTCCCACTGCCTGTGCATTTACTTCTTGCTTTTTAGTTTGACCAGCCGTTCCTGACTCAGCCATGCCAGTCTCTTGCCCTCCTTGCCCAGTTTCTGGCTCCTGAGGACCACTGACTCTTGCACTCAGTAGAAGATTTCCCAAAAAATCTGCCAACTCTGTTCCGTTCCCTTGTCCCTGAGGGCAGTCACCCACTGCAGAGCTGGAAGACTGTCTTCCTAAAGCTCAGGAGCCTGCCTCTATTCCTTACCTGACCTATATTCCTTAAGATGGCAAACTCCACCACAACTGCTCTAGATCCCCGGAGCTCCTAGGCAGCTGTGACTGAATCCACTTCAAAAGCAGAAGAACCACCTGTCACAACCTAAAGCACAAAGAACCTATCTGACACAATGGATCAAAACTTGCTCTGAATAAAGCAGGTAAAAAGAACCTCAGTTTAAAACTACCTCTATTTGTATTGGATAAGCACTACTTGTATGCATTTCATAATGTGTTAAATCTGCCCAAAATTCCCGAAGCTTCAAGCACTGATGATGAAACAGCAACACAGAAAAGGAAATATGTTGACTTTCAGTAATATATGGATTAAAAAAATCAAGAATGATCATAAATCTGCCAGAACAAATCTACAGTGTAGGAAATACCTGCTTTGTTGCCTGTTTCACCTTATCTTGGCAGAAGGCTGTAATTTTTAAACCAAGAGAATATTCTCAATATGAAATGGAGTGGTGGAAATTACACACTGATCTGTTCCAGCTGCAATGTATTTTTTGCCCTCAGATGCAACTCTTAGTTCATGATGGAGTTTTTTGTGTATTATTTTCACCACAAAAGATCCTACACCTTTCAGTGGACACACATTTGTTTGATTCTATATTGTCAATCACTAATTCTCTGTTCTGAAGTGTATGTTCACATCCTTCTTCCTCAGCTTCCTCCTGCTCCTTTCTTGCCTTCTTCCCCACTGCTTCACTCGTTTTATTCCTGCTCTGCACCACCTCTTAGATAGGGTAGTACTTATTGCCAGGTTCAGCACTTGAAGATGCAAGTGGCTGCTCAGTTATAACTTTTGGGGCCTTTGAAATGGCAGCCTGTGTATTCTGAATACAAAAACCTAAATGTGTTGATGAAGATCACTTTGTCTCAGCAGTAGATCTGGAAAGGACGAAAATATACATACAAGGTGGTTAAGTCAAGTTGCTGTGTTACTTCCTAAAGCTTACAATGAGGCTTCTTCCCATTTTCCTAACCTCCATTGGAAGCAAATGACTTCGTGGGCAAATGCTAAAACAGCTCTAAGATTTCTGAACAACTTAGGGGAACACAGGAAATTCTAGGCTCATTACTCCCCCAAATTCCTCTAAATGACAGAGTCAGGTGCAGGAAAACAGCCTATCTGTTCATATTCCACAGTTCAAGCATTTAGCTTACTAGGTTTACAGCTCTCTGCATTGTTTTAATCCAGTCCTGCTCCTTGAGAACCAAAGTATGAAAGAGTCAAGTGGGAATGGTAATCAAGCACTGCATCTTCTAACACCATTGCCTGCCACTGGGTAATTAGCTACTTAAAGTGATCACTTTGTTTGTTGACCTATTACATTCCTTGCCACAGCCTGACCACAACCTTTACTTAAGAATACTCAGAATATTCTAAAACATCAGCTCTTCAAAAGGTCATTTGTATCTTAAGCACCAATGGCAAAAAGAATATGAAATAAAGAGCTAGGGAGAAAAAAAAGTATTTATTTTTTTAAATGTTCCTCCCCTAATGAAATGAATAACTAACCAGATACTGGATGTGAAGAAATATCACAACAGGTAACGCCAAGATCATGTGCTTTTTCATTATACAGGCATCTCATTTTATCATCCCAAATGGTTAAATCACCACTTGATGATCCAGTGACAAAGAAATTTCCATTGGGAGAAAATGCACAAGCCATCAAAGAACCACCTTTAACTTTTCCAGATCTGAAAAGCAAGAATACACAGGATTTGAATTTAGAGTAGGTAAAGTTCTACAAAGTGACCTCTTAAATGCAGTCTGATGCAATACGCCAAGCTCTTCTAAGGTTTGCACTTTGAAACTAGCTAACAGAGGAAAGAGAAACTCAAATCACCTATGAAAAGAAAGCAAAATAAGTTCTGCAGCAGGGACCAGACCTGCTCTTTGACAGCTGGAGGAAAAACATGAGATGGCAGCCCAAGGCAATAATTGTAACTGAGTGATAAAATAATTTTCAAACTAAAGACAATTTGCAAGGATTTAACACTTAAAAGACGTAATGCACTGTTAAAATTCCATGGCAGGATACATTTTAAAAGTCAAAGATAAATACACAATTATCATTAACACAGATTTACATGTACACAAACAAGGGGAAAAAAGACTGACAATTCTTCTGGTTTTAGAGACAAAGAGAACACCTACTAGCCCATATGATAAGCTGTAGTTGAGTAGAATACTTTGTGATTTATGATGTGGGATTAATTTTGAACCACTTGTACACCAGAAAAAGCAATGTGGAAAAGAAATTCTGTATTTTAACTAAATCGTCCAAAGCACTTTGTAGAACTGATCTTCAAAGAAAATTTCTAGCAGGAATGGAAGTGTGGTCAACTGTCAGGAAGGAAGTGGGGTCAACCTGACATCCTTTACATTATCTGACAACCTAATCAAAAGAGTCTCATTCCTTTTAATGGACACTAAATCCAGCCAAGCATGCATAGCTGAGTCTTTAAGTGCAAGGAGAAAATCACAGCCATGAGAAACAGTCACATGGCAAGAATTGTCAGTCCTATTTACTCTATTGTACTTTGTAGAACAACTGCTAATTCTCTTTTACTGACAAAAATTTTATTTACTGCCAGAGGTGCAATACTTAATGTCACAGAAGACAAGTCAATAAATTTTCCTCAGTGTCACACTAATCAGACCCATGACCTTCTAAAAAGCATTGTCTCCCTTAATTATTTTATTAAGAACACTGTCAAATCCACTGTAGTGCTTCCCATTTTTATATGTACAATCCTTTATCTTTACTGCCACTTTTAAAAATTTAGTTCTTTCATACAAAAAGTTGCAGATCTTGCTCTGAAAGCAACAGTAAAATAAATAGCATTGTGCAGACATTTAAAACTTGCAGACCAAATACCAGTTTTGTAACTTAACTACTGGACAGGAAACAGAGACCACTAAGAAATACACATAAGTCAACTTGCTTTCTTGTTCACATCCACCATAGAAGTCATTTAAATAGCCATCTTACTTCATAATTTAAACCATCATTTACAACAGCTGAGTAGATAAGGAGCAAATACTATGTAATTTTATTATAATTACCATTATTTTATTATAATTACCCATATATTTAGCCAAGCGAGAAAACAGTGCGATAAAACGTTTTGTCATTTTCAGCATCAACACAACCAACTGTTTCAAGAGAAACAAAGGATCACAGATGGACGTTAGATGGTCAGCTAACTTCCTCTGACATAATTTCCAAGTACCTTGATGATTTCTGCATGATACTAATTTCAACTTTTAAAAACAGGACATGTGCATTTTTTAATCTGCAATTACAAAAATTACCAAAAAATTACAAAAAATTACAATAAAAAAATTGATCAGCTGAAAATACATACACACATACACATCCCAAAACAGATATAAAGTTAATTTGACTGGCCTATTAAACTTTTAATAGTTGAAGGGGACAGGATGGGAATGTTCAAGTTTTTTATTTCTCTACAATGAAAATACCAAAGCAGAATAATTTCTGCTTAGTAATAATATATTTTCTATGTAGTCGTTATACAGCCACCATTCAACTAGAAGAAAATTAGGATGTATGTCTAAAACATGCATCACTGCATGTATTAAGAGCATACTATTTTAAAAAATGATGTTTTTATACTTCTAGGTTTTTCTCTTCAGCAACAAATATTCTGAATAACAAAATATAATCTCTTCACTAGTTATGTCTCAAAACAGATAAACCCTCAGATTTCAGAGTACTAATAACTTTTTTCCCAATTTTTCTTAAAGATAAAACTAGGAAAGAATAGGTTATCAGTACCCCTATATTGTCAAGTAAAACAAAACCGCCATTTCAGTGTTTCTTTATGTATTACAAAACATATGGTGACAGAAATCTGCAAGAATTCTGTTTATGGACAAATTTCCAGATTTACACAATTTCAAGTAACTATGATTATTAATCAATCATTTTGGAAAACTGTACAGCTCCCACATAAATCACTGCTGTGGAAAGCAAAGAGGCCACAAAATAAGGGACATGCCTGACAGGAGACTACCAACATCAAACAGTTCTGTCTTTCAGAAGCAGCTGCTCCCTCAATCCTGAGTGAAACATCAGTTTGCTCAAATTCTTAACTACTCTTCTAACTTTAGAGAGTTATTTCATTGTGCAATAGGGCCCTAAAACCTAAATAATGTCCTGCCAACTAGTAAGTACAGATTCCAACAACTGGCCTGAAGAACTCACTGGAAGTCAGAGATATAGAGGAGAACTCTGAAGAGAGCTCTAAGGTTCATGCCTTTAACTGTGCAACACCAATAAATACACTCATCTCCTTTGTTTCAAATGTTGCTTGGAAAACTGTGAAATGTTGACTGTCATGCTTAATTTACTTAGCACAAATACTTCTTTCTGTCACTTTATGTCTCAAAATGTACAGTTTCAGGACACGTCCATAGTTTCCAAACTCTGATTGCTGGATTACCAGCAAGCTTCTAAGACCTTCCTGGACTCCAAACTCCTGGTAATTAAACATTTAATTTATACTATGTGTAATGCAATATAAAGCACACAGTACAGTCAGGCTCCACTAAATGTGTATTATTTATCACAGTTTGCTGACCCACTGTTTAGAAACCAGATGCATACAGCCTGCAATGCATCCTGATCTCATGTTAAATCAATGAAATGAAGTTTAAAAAAATCAAGATTTAGATGCAAGATAACTTTGTTAAAATTTAAAGCTTCTTGAGTTCACGTTGTTTAACTTAAAAAACCAAAAAGCTACTCAGCACTTCTCCCTCTCCTATTAATATCTTTTGGTCATCTAAATCCTATCCCAGCATCTTTCTGATACCATCAGAGGTGTAAGTCTGCATATCTTGCATACAGTAGAGAATACTACTTGAACTATTTTCACTTCGAAACAAAGTATTTGTCAAAAGATATTTGACACTCACCGGTACAGTTTCAAGGACTGCACGTTCCAAAGAACCACGCTGCCGTCGGCTGCCCCTGCCAACAGATAGGTGGCCTCAGGAGAGAAGCGGCAGACCCTGACGGGGCTGGCCCCGGGCTGCTGCAGCACGGCCAGCCTGCGGCCATCGCGGCTGTCCCAGAGCGCGGCGGTGCCGTCCGTGGAGCACGAGGCCAGCACGCGTCCCGACGGCGAGAAGCAGCAGCAGTGCACGGCGTACGCGTGCCCTTCCAAAGGCGAGTACGGGAGCTCGGTGAAGTCGCTCAAAGAATAAACACGAATTGTTTTGTCCAAGGAACAAGTAGCCAAGCACGACGTTGAGAAGGCGCAGTAGTTGACATCATCACTATGATCTGCTAAAGTGTGAATTAATGTCGCCATTTTAAAAAAATTAAAATCTGAAAAAGAGTTTAACAGTTAGACTTAATTTTCCTATTTCATAAATGAAACGTACTACCTTAGCAAGCCAAATTCTGAAGGAAAAAAAAAAAAAGAAATACAATCTCATTTACAAAGGCAAGTTTTTCACCTAGCATTGTTTAAGCACAGAATCATAAAATCACAGACTGGTTTGGGTTGGAAGGGACATTAAAGCCCATTCAGTTTCACCCCTTGCCATGGTAGTTAGGGGCAGGATAGGTAGGTAGGATAGTGGAAAGTGACACCTTCTATCCCAGGTTGCCCCAAGCCTTGTCCAGGCTGGCCTTGAATGCTTCCAGGGATCCAGGGGCCGCGGTTTCTCTGGGCACCTTGTGCCGGGGCTTTACCATCCTCACAGCCAAGAATTTCTTCCTAATCTCTAATCTAAACCTCCTCTCAGTTTAAATCCATCCCCCTTTCTATCACTGCATGCTCTTGTAAAAAGACCCTCTCCAGCCTTTTTGTAGTGTGGTTAGAGCACTTTCCAGTGAAGACCGAGACAAAAAAGTCATTTGAGTACCTCAGCCTTCTCCATGTCTTGGATAACCAGGTCTTCTGCTTCCCTCCAGAGAGGGCCCACACTTTTCCTGATCTTCCTTTTATCACCAGCACACCTATAGAAGATTTTCTTGTTGCCCCAACATCCCCGTCTGGATTTAATTCCATCAGGACTTCAGCTTTCCCAACCTAATCCCTGAGTGCTCAAACGATCTCTCTGTAGTCCTCCCAGGCTACCTGTTCTTGCTTGCATCCTCTTCAGTTTTGTCTGAATTTGTCCAAGAGCTCCCTTCTGCTTACTTTCAGAGATAGAAACAGTAGTGATGGAAATACATCAGCTCAATACCACATAATTGTGCTGCCATTCCAACGTTTGACCAGAGTGACTTAAAACATTTAAGTCAAAATGTGAAAATTAACTGGGTGATCACAATTGGAACCTCTCCAGAAATTGCATTTGGTGCTACACTGAACAACCAAAAGACAATGTGAACTTCACACGCATTTTCCCAGGACTTAAAACTGCTGGAACCAGTTTAAATTGTATCAGACAAGTAATTTACACTGCTGAGGTCTGGGAAATCCCTGAAGAGATACATTCCAACCAGTTACTCCCTATGCTGCAGATCACAGACAACTTTCCTGAGAATAAGGAAGCACGGAGCCAAAATGAAGTGCCTACAGCTCTTATAAGCTGTTTATAATTAAAAAAACCCACTGTAATATTATTTATATTGAGTTAACTTAAATAATAGTTTGCTGTTTTAGATAAGTGCTTCATTCTGAATAATAATTTCAGTGCTGAGGCATCTATGAACAAAACCATGTACACTCACGCTTTTTTTTTTTTTACATAGAAACATACACACACATTTGCTTGTATGTATGTGGACATGCAAGAATGTATAAATGTATGCACACATGCAGAGATATGTACGTATATGCACAGGTACAAAGGTGCATATGTAAGGGCAAAATACTCCTCTTCAGACAGTGTATGGCACACCAATTTAGCTAGAGATCATTGAATACTACCTATTTTAGCTTTGGGATACTCAGTTTTACTACTATTCTCTTTAAAACCATTAAACAGATGAAGTAGTACCAATATAATATCTTAGCTGCAGAAAGAAAAGAAACATACTTTCTTTAATTGTCAGAAACCGAAGAGTCAGGCAAAGCTTGACATGTGGAAAGATGAGCTGAAAAAAACACCTTGATCTAACTGTGAGGAGACTTTCAGCAGCTCATTGCAGGAAAGCAGACCTAAGAACAAGAGGTTTCAGTGTCAATAAATCGACTGAGGGAGCGAGGAACAGCAGGATCATTCATCACCAGAGAGATATTCAGCACCACAGCATCAGAGGAGTTCCCAGAGGAGACTCTGGGAATTACGCATTTTTCCACATAATCCAAAACCAGCAGCATCTGCCCACAGAAAGAGCTACAGCAATTCTCGACGCGGCTGGCAGCCACTTCCCTAGTGCTCTTTGCCGCAGCCTAGCCCCACCCAATCCATCGCGCCGGCAGCGCGGCCAGAACGCGCTCGGAAGGTCGGCGGAATCACCTCGAGCTCCAGTGGCAGGTGTCGGGCAAACAACACGCTGCCTCGCCTGCGCGGGGGCCCCGCGGCCACCAGGCCCGGCTGCCCGGCCGTGAGGGGATCCCGGCCGTGAGGGGATCCCGGCCGTGAGGGGATCCCGGTCGTGAGGGGATCCCGCCCGCACTTCCCGCGCCGCGACCGTGACGCCTCCGGCCTCGACCTCTCGCGCACGGCCCGGGTTGCTGCGCACGCACGGTGCCCCCCCGGCCTCCCCGCATTGGCGCGGCCCGGGCAGACCCGCCCCGCTGCGGGCCGCGCCACTGTGCGCCAGCCGCGGGGGGAAGCCGGCGCTGCGCTTCCCGCTCTCACCGCCGCCATCTGTCCCGGCTCTGAGGCAGCGCGGGCGCGGATCGTGCGACCTTCAGCCCTCCATGCCGTCCCGGAGCCGCACAACATCCGCCGGCGCTATGGCTGCCTTGGCACGAATCCTGCGTGGGTGCGGGCGGTGCCAGCACCTGCGGGATGTCAGCGGGGCCGGATGCTCCCGGCCACTGCCGCGCCCTCAGATCCGCCAAGTGCCGGGTGCCAGCCGTGTCCGAGCGGGCAGCGCGGCCACGCTCCGCCGCTGAGATCGACAAGGTGACCGCCTCGCCCCGGGCCACAGGCGGGGCCCTCGAGCAGCGCTAAGAGGAGTTCCAACAAAGAGTGCTCCCCCAGGCCCAGCAGCTGTCAGGTAATTTAAACCATCGCCCTCTCCCCCTCACTCAGCAACTCATACATAATAAATGGTTAAACCTACACGTTTTGAGAAAGACAGAGTTACTTTCTCGGAGTCACTGTGTCCGGGCAGCATTCCCTAAATGATCGGCCTTCCATGTTTAGTCTGTACCATCTCATACTCTGTTTTATTTCACACTCTGTGAAAACCTGGCCTTTCATTGCTCTGAATCGCGACTAAAAATAAGGCTTTAGACCTCCTTTTAAAGATACATATTTTGATTTTCAGCTGCTTTTTTATCATCCCATTTTTTTTCAAAGAGATGATGAGACAAAAGAGAACCAACACTCAACCAAAACACTCTTCTCATTGAGCACTATTACAGTACTTTAAATTTGAAAGTTTCAGAATAAATTCTCTAAACTAAAACTGGCACACTTTGTTCAGAAAGGGTGAGAGCACACTGGAAAATTTTTCCTCTTAAAACATACGAACATCAACAGGAGAGAAAATTCGCAAAGGGGAAACGTTACAAACATTTTTCTAGTGGTTAAATCCCTGCTCTTTTCTATGGAGATATGAAGGCATATGCATGACTCAAGCTTGCCATTTAAACATATTATTTCCTGTAAATTTAATTTTACTGCAAGACTAATGAAGACAATGACTGTTAGCAAGGAAAACAATACACTGCCCATGTCAAGTTAGACAGTGGTGATGCTTGTCTCACTGTCATTACTGTAGCTGTTGCCACGTTCCCAGCAGTTCAGCTGAACTGGGATACAAGCTGAAAAAAAATGCAACTTGTATCATAAATATTGTATGTAGTGTAGGTGGTAACCTGACATTTCAGGAAACTAACAGTTCTAGTACTGCAGACAAAGCATTAACTAGTACAGAATCTGACCCAAAAAATCACTGAAGAACTAGATTTCTCAATTGTCTAAGCATATTTGGAACACCTTCTTACAAGCTTACCATCATAAAATCAAAATGGCGATTAATCTTCACATCTTTGGTACATGTCAGCAAACCTCTTAAGTCTTCAGAATGGGCATAAAAAGGAAAGCCATGGAGCAGTCTGTGTGGAAGTTCATGTCAGCGTGCAAGACTGTCCAACACCCAAATGTGATTTTTTTATTAAAAAAAAATAATCAAGATTCTTCTAACAGAACTTTGGGATAATGGAAAATATTACTGAACAAGATATTCTGAGGAGAACAATGGAAACATTCACTGAAAACCAGGCACTAAGACTCAAAAATGACAGACCTAGTTAAAAAGCAAAAACCAACACCCCCCCAACATTATTTTGTGAGAGAACTACAGATAAGGTGGTTCCACAATATCTGTTTGCAATTCCTGTATTTTATTAAAATAAAGAAGTCAGAGAAAGGGTTATGATTTTAATGCCCTTCTGCAGGCCAAAAAAGGGACAAAACCTTACATGGATGGTGGTTTTCAGAAACATGACCAAATGTGCTCATTTCCACGTCTGTGAGGACATGGATCAGCCTGGCACACTGCCGTTATTTACAGGCAGAGAACTGCTCTCTGACTGCTTGGCAATTGCTTCCTTATGAACTACCATTAACAACCCAGGAGAATTAGATGCATCATAAAAAGAACTGAAGGTTAAATGCAAGACTCCCAAGATAGTATATAAAAAAACCCCAAACCAAAAAACCTGTATACACAGGACCTGAAGTATTAAAATTGCCAAGAAAATCTGGTTTGCAAAACAATCTTTTATTTTATCCGTGCCACACATACTAGTGAAAAATAACACTCCTAAAAAAGGAAAAGAAAAAGAATGCTACCTTTCCACAACATTTCTTTTAAATAAAACTTCAAGTACTCTTACATTAGTACAAAAAAAATTCCAATCTATCTGCCCCAACAGGCCACCACAACACACAGCAGATAAAACACAGTGGTTACAAATGTCTTCTTTTGTTATTCTGTGGCAAGGCAAATGGAGGGAAATGTTTCTATGAAAAAATACTGTGTGCGTAGGAAATTGTCACCATTTTCTTTCACATGGATACAAATGATTATACTTGAATTTGAGGCCATGGGGGCTTGAAATTATATAACAAAATAGAAAAATGGAAAACTAATATCCCCTACACCCTGTTTTAAAGGCAGGCACTACCAAGATTAAGGAGACTCCACAGTGTTGGTAGAGGATAATTACTGTACAAGCCATAGAGCTCTAATTACCTTAAGACTAAAATAAAATGCTACCACCCTCCTAAGGCATAAACAATAATGTCTGCAAACAATATGTACACATCATACATATTTAAAACAAGACTTAATATAAACAATAATGAACAGTATATACATGTCTCAATTTTTCTTCACTTGTCTTGAAATACAATTTAACTACACAGGTGATGCAGCAACATATATATAAATGTACTTGTAACTCTACAGTAAAGTTTAATTTTTAGTGCCTTCACAGCACATCAGTGTAAACAGTTTTACTTGGCTTTGTTTTATATTTTAAAACATTCCTTGTTGTATTTTCAACATTTAAAGCAATTTTCTAGTTCTTCCTTTTCACAGAAAACGAAGATTCTGAATGCTGTATAATCATAAATAATTCATAAAATTAAATACATTCACTAAAAAATAAACTACAAAGTAAAAAAAAATGAAAAATAGATATTTATTGAAAGGGAAAAGATAACCATTTCCCCAAGTAGAGCTCTGGTGGTTGAATATTCAGTGCGTTTTCATAAATTGCTATTGCACTATAACACCCCTTTCTTTGAAATTCTTTGGGTGTGCTTCCCTGTTCTACCTAAATTAGTTTAAAACACACAAACCAATAACCAAGGGGCCATGGTTGCTGTAGGAGTGAAGCCTTTAAAACTAGTATCACAACTCTGTGATATTTTAAAGGAAAAAATTAGTTACCTATGTGCCTTGCACTTCCATGTAAATATAGTTCACATTGCTGGTCTTATCAGTCCTCATTTAATGGAAAAAAAAATAAAAGAAAAAAAGACTTCTAGTAGCTTCAGCTCACTTTGAAAATCTCTGTCCATTTTTTTTCAAAATACTTCCTCATGTTATGGCCAGCCCTGCCTATGTCAGAATCATCTTCATTGAAAGTTTCACAGTTGTCAAAAACAAGTCTGACATCCAGCGAAAATGCTTCAAGATTAGGGTACCTGAAAGAAGAAAAAAGTGAATTGTTTTTGGAACACAGAGAATCAAGGGGGAAATGTATTTCAACTACATGAGAAAATATTTAAGAATTTAAATTAGAATTTCTAATAAACTGAATATTTTATTCCAGTGAATGGAAATATTCTCTTGTCACTGTTTTGTTATTTTCCTCAGAAGTTTTGTAAGGTAGAATTTCATGCCTGTACTGGAAAAACGAACTTCTATAAAACTAATTCCTCCTTCTCTTCAACAGCTTTCTAGCTAAAATGCTATGGCTATTTCCCATTTATGCATCTATTCTTGGGCTCAGGGCCCTTCCACAATGTTGACTAGAGCTGAATTTATCTAAGTGAGGAACAAATGGGTACAAAAAAGGGTTATTGCCCAGATAATCCTGTGACACTGTCGTTGAAAATTCTTTTTATTATCCTGAACATACCCCTGAATGGCCTAAAATGTGTTCCAATATTCACAGGAATTATTAAAAATAAGAATAAAAGTTACAAGTCTACTGATATGAGCACAAGGGGAACATTTAAATCTCACGTTCATGGGAAAAAAAGCCTGAAGAGGTTAAAAAGTTCCTTGTGCTATCCTAGGAAAGTTGCTTTGTGTAGAGCTGACAGACACTGCAGGGAGTCCACCTTCACAAATTCATTAGAGCACAGGGATATCAACAAGGAGGGAGGGAAGGTTCACAGAGGCATGTATGTAGTGTGGTCTTCTCTTTTAAGAATCTGTGCGGTCTAATTTGCAGAACTATAAAATGACTAACAACCATTACAGGAGTGTTACCCACAACCGAGCTGGCAATTCACTCCACAGCCACATCATTTACAGGGACTCAGTACCTTAAAGCCTACATATTTAGTTACATCTGACAGGCAGTTAACACTAAGGTATCTCCATGAAAAAAGACCAGGGAAAAAAGCCTTCCTGTTGATTGCTTTGGTGCATTTGACCAGGCAGTTTTATTGCTTTTCAGCCATTTCCACACATTCTCCTATCCAACACACTATTTCACTTGGATATGGCACAGATAAAAGCACACAAGAATTTTTATTTTTATTTTGACTGTAAAAATAATCACAGATGTGTCAGAGCAGAACAATATGGTTTAGCTTATTTAAAAAACACATTGTATTTCCGTGTTTAAATATTTTTAAAATGTAAAGTAAAATTTAGAATAGGTTTACTTACTGTCCACTACTTAGCTTGTCTCTAATGGTAGAAAAGTCCATAGGTTTTTTAATAACTTTCTTATAACCAGGAACAAGTTTCAAGTTTACAGGAAGTAAGAAAGGCCAGGCATCTTCATGAGTTTCCAATTCTGAGAGAATCATGCTGAACAAAGTAAGGTTTCAAATCAGTATTTTTTAACTGTTCATATATTCACAGTGTTTTCACTACCACATGAATTCTCTATGAACTGCCAAATTAGTCACTTTACAAAAGGAAAGCACTTCATTCTACACACTGTGCAAGGCTGAGAATGATATACACAGAGACAGACAACTGAGTAAATAAAATAGCATTAAGTTCTCTCCAGGCAACATGTGTGAGATGAAATTCTAATGATAAACATTCCAAAAGAAAACATGGTCCTGCGAATTTGATCCTCAATGTAAACCATTTGCAAACCAGCTGCTAATACTGACTTTCCAAGACTGTGACATGGCTAAACTACGTCTCTTTTGTCTGAGCAGCAATGCTAGCACAGCAGACGGTTCACGTGTGCCCCTTCGGATACAGCAGAGATTGTCTTTGATACCCTTGAGAAAGGTGTCACTGCCACTGCTGCTGGGGCTGGGTTCTCTCCTCCCAGTCTTGAGAGGAATGTTCTCCCAGCAAACATGTGTGTACACACACACAGGAGGTGTATATACACACATACATTTGTCAAAGAACAGCACTCTGTTCCCCAGAACAGAGAGAAAATGTATCAAGTACTACCTGTTCCAACAAAACTTACCCCCAAATTTAGCATCTGACACTTTACCTGCATATAGCTAGGTCCTTGGAGTCTCCATCTCTCTTAGGTTTCTTAACAGCAGTGCAATTGTCTTGCTTTAACTGGCTTACACAAACATTTTCATCCATTTTTCTTTTTTTAGGGTCTGTTTTTCCTCTTTTTAAGGCAACGCTTGTAGTTGCAGAGTCTTCATCCTCTGTTTCTCCTGCTAATTTCCTGCTTCTCTTTTGTTCATTACTTTTTTTACCTTTAATTTGAAGTTTTTTTACTTTTAGAGTTTGACCACTTGCCTACAATAAAGAGAACTGAAATAAGTAATAATCTAGAAATTACAGAAACCTGTTATCACTGACAGACAGCAATGAAGATCAGAAACAGAAGCACCAAAAAAAAAAGTATTTACTATTGGAGATTATTCAATTTTTCCTGTTCTCAGCAAATAGGCAAATAAAGCTGCAGAAATTCCTCGTACTCATGACCTAGGTTCTCAACTTGTGACAGTACAAATGCACCTGACATTCAAATTAGTGAAACAGTATCCACTAACAACCAAGTTGGCATATTTTTACACAAACATTAGTCCATTACTAAATGATATAAACATACAAAAAAAATTTCCAAATTCTTTCTCTGCTTTTTCTTTTAAAACAGAACCTGAGACATAGGTCTGTCAACACTTAATGATGAAATCTAAATTTGAATAAATTTTGAAACAGAAATTAAAAACTATGGTATTGAATTAGCATGAAAATTCTGTACCTACTTACATTAAAAGCCCACTGTTTAGAGTAAATAAAACTGTAGCCTTTACCGCCACTAAAATGCAGGTTAAATAAAACTATTAGTTTCATAATTTAATGGGAGCCCCCCATAAAACATACAAACCATTATTTTCACTGAAAATGCACTGGTAGACCTGTAACTCTACCATATACAATAAAACCAGTCACTTGCTCCAGTCCTTTCATCCTTACCTTTGCTATGCAGGCAGGACAGAACCAGTCCCCATCTGGGATGGTGCTGATCTTGGGTCTGTGGCAGTAGGTGTGACAGCCTTTATCACAACCATCACAAAGGAGGAGCAGCTCCTCGTTATCTCCCTTTCGACAAATTTGGCAGTACTGTAATTCATGAAAAATGGGTTTGATTCCACTTTTAAAATTCGAAACACATAAATGATACGTAAATTACCCTTCTCCTTCAAACACACAAATTCACTCTCAAAAATACCTCCATTTTACTTCAATCAGAATCTGCAAATGATCATATCCATAGAAGAATATACGGAGTATGTAAGGAACTAATCTAAAAGCTACATTTGGGGAACATGCTGGAAATTCATTTATTGTAACACAGACATAACAAAAGATGAGCACTTCTTATAATTCATTAATGTCTGTGAGAAGTAAAAGTCAAACAAAACCTCTTGGCTCAAGCATATTACCTCAGAAAACTCATTTATACCATGAATGTATATATATATATACACACACATTGCTATTTAATAAGGAAAATTTATATTTTGCAAGAGTATTTCCATATAGTAATTGGTAAGGATCTTATCCAAGGGCCACCAAGAACAAATTCAGCAAAGCAAAACAAATGATCAAGCACTTCCTAAAATTCACACTAACATTATCTGAAGGACTGTCAATTTTCTTACACACATTGATTTTGCTGCTCCCTTACTTCTAGACATCTTTTCCAGGAACTTAAAAAATCTCCAAATATTTTTACCAAATACATATGTTTACTGGTATCACAGAATATTCTGAGTTTGAAGGGACCCATGAGGATCATTGAGTCCACCTCTTAAGTGAATGGCCCATACAAGGATTGAATCCATGACCTTGGCATCCTGCTCTAACCAACTGTGCTGTAATTAAATGCAGAGAATATTTAAACCAAACTGAGAGTGATATATCTTTTTCTGAATAATAAATTAATTCATCTTGAAACTTTCAAATGTCTTTTCAGGTTTCCTACCAAATTCATAAGCTTTTTGCCCTAAAGATACTCCTTAAAACTAACAGCTATATAAACTCAAAAGTACAGCCTCACATTACAGCTTTTATTTAAATCACCCTTTGACTGCCCAGCTGTAGTTAGAATCTGTACAGGACTGACAAAAATGAAAAAATTAGGAAAAAGACCACAAATCAAATCACTTTTGCCACCCACTAGAAAACACTGGTCATACTTGATCCCATTGTAGTCACTATTGCTGCAGTGCTAAGTGTTCAGGAATTTGAGGTTCAGAGGTCCATGCAAATTTTGACAGATCCCATTCATGTGCTTTTTTTTGTACATGTAGTTGACAGAGACTGACTTGCTGAGTGTACAAGGAAACAGATACTCCAGTTTGTTTTCTCACATACTGGCCTACTTTGTATGTTCAGTTGTGAGAACTCTGCATGCAAAGAAGCCACATATTTGGAGCATCTCAACTCTCTGAAAAATGAAATCCTTAGTGAAGGACATACGATGTTGAACCTCCATAAAATTTGTGTCACAGGTGAGGTTAGAAACACTTCATTAGAAAGAGTATCTTTCATGAGATGGAACAAGATGACTTTTACCTCAACGTCATTATCAGAGAATAATTACCATCTCAAATAAAGAAACCATTTACAAGAGCCTTCTATCATAGCAAGTTCAGAATGCTGAATTTGGCAAGCAAGGGACAATCTTTTCCGTTAGGATTATTCATCTGTGCACAATGTACAGTTTACCTGTGTGAGGTTTTACATGAAGTAGTAAGAAATGTATTATTCAACTTAAAATGCCTGAATCTGGAAAATAGGATATAGCAAAAACAGTTAGATACTTACAACTTTCATAATGGATTTTTCCCATGCTATTGATTTCTGTAACTGCTGAATGCACAGAGCTACCTGGGCAGCACTGCGTGCTTCTGACAGTGCCCTTCTCCACACCCTTAGCCCTGGAGCAATATCCTCTTCAGTTCTGCATTAAAATACAGGCAAATTAAATGGTCACACCCGTGTTCGCTCATGTTTAAATGTGGGACAATCATTATCACACTGAAAGCCAAGCAATGACAAAACGTACACAGCCAATAAGTATAAGGTTTAAGCAACTAAATTTCATGTAGTGCACAGACTGTGGCTACGTGCCTCAAAGCTTAGTCACAACCAGTTAAATGTAAGATAATTTTGCAAGATTATTAACAAACGTAACAAAAAAAATATTTACAAAGCACCATGCAGAATAACATGATCCATATGGATCACAGACATACAAGAAAGTACATAGATAACAGGCAATAAGAAAATAGGCTCCAATTAGCAAAGAAGCACAATAATTTTTCAAGTTAATTTCAATAACCTACCCGTCACCATCACCACTAATAGATGGTGCAGGAGCAGGGACAGTAACTGTGCCCACATTATCCAGTTTGATCTGAATGGTGGTACTTAAGGGGCTCTTCAGATACCTTCGCTCTATGTTCCGCTCCAAGTCAGCGAGCCTGGTTACAGCTATATCTAGAGGGTTGTCACTCCTCCGCTCTAGAGAGCTGGCATTGCCTTCTCCGCCTCCAGCACAATCTCCATCGTGCTTCTTGTGCAATCTAGTAATTGACTTATGTTCACGATATACCAAGTCGTCTCTCTCTGATGCAGGTTCAGGACACAGCCAACCCTATGTCAATAGAAAGGTTTGGGCATTTATTGGTTGCTGTTAACTCAGTGTGCAAAGAGAGGAACTGTTTTATGGAATCAAACTAAGTAACTGAAGTGCTGTTTCCAGTAGATCTTGGTTACTTGTAATCCATCTGTGGAGACATTTTCCAAAAATATCCAGAGAACTAAAATAATTAATCAAGAAATGCAAGCATTACCGGACTTTCTGAAGGGACCTTTCTGCAATAGTCTGCATTCTTATCCCCTTGTGAAGTAGATGGTTGAAACATCAGAACAGGTCTACCTGTTCAATAGGCTCAGGAGGCAGTATGAGGACACAGGAAAATAACATCCATCTCATGCCAAAAACTAGATCCAAAACACTGCACCTGTACTATAACCAAACATATGCAATTTGATAACCCTACGTCCACCTTGGAAAAATTCCAAAATCCAGAGAATTCCTAACTTTATCACTCTCATAACCACTGCATACTCTCCATGGCTCTACAATACTCACACGAATTATTCTGATGCTCTTGTAGGCATGTCTGAAAGCATTAACAGCAACAATCACACAAACCAGGCAGAACTGTGTCAAACTCCCCAAGAGTTAAGCACTCTATATGAAATACAGCCTTTGCATTCAGAGATAGTTAACAAAAATGTACACGGAACTGCATTGTAGGAGAACACTCTCCAGGAATTGCCATTCTAAGCATCTTCAGCTGAAGACTGAACTGCAATAAAATGTTTCAAACATGAATCTCTGCAATACTGCACAGTGCATTTGCTTCATTTGCAGGCAATTAGGGTGGAATAAGAATTGTATACTTAACAATACACAAAGACTGCTGTCTATTTTAAATTCTTACCACTTATTTTAAAGAGATATTTTACTGAAAGTTGGTTTTACCTTAACTTGTAAACTAGCTGATGCAACTCTCCTCTCTAGATCTTCCACCTGCTGAAGAATAGCAAGATCCATCTCCATAGCTTGTTCTTCTACTGACCAGTTTTCCACAACATCCCGAGTTACCTGGTTATCTTCATTTTCATTGATATCAATAATAGCAACTGCATTTGAGAATCACATTTTTGTTATTTTAATTAGCATTACAACTGCACTGGTAAATTCAAGCTGATTTACCTGTCACTCCAGTCAAATGCTGAAGAACTGCTGTAAAAGTATACTATTCTTAAAATACCCAGGTAGGGCAACAAATTCTGTATGCCTTCAAACTTGCAATTTAAAGGCAAGAAGGGGAAGGAGAGGCCAAGTGCTACAGAGATGGAAAGAGCTTCAGAAGGTTACCAGAGCTTAAGAAGGTTACTTGTATCACTAGAACTACTTAAATTACATGGTATTTCTCTAATCCAGTAACTTTCCAGGACAAGGCTGGTGAAAAGGTGACTACAGGTAAGGAGACCTTTACCTTTTTGCTCCAACCATTACTTTAACTCTCCTGTAAACATATCCCAAAGAGCTCTCTGTCAGTTGTCTGGTGCCCCAACACCATGTGTAACATAAATATCAGCTACATACCATCCTTGTTTTTGATGCAGGCCAGAGTGATATAATCCATGTGTTTCTGTATTTGCTTTTGTAAGGCCTTTTCTCTTATTCCCCTGAGATGCAGCACTTTAAGCAAAGATTTTAGGTCCTCTGGATCAGTAATCCTCCACCACCCATACTGCATTTCTAAATCAAGACAAGCATATAAACACTTTGCAGGTGCTTTTTTTATGTCATCACAAATGATCATATTAGAAAATCAACAGGCAAATTGTTAAAAAAAAAAATTGTAACATGATAGAGGCACTGCAGGAAGTAGCATCTTAGCGCTGCATTACACTTACCTTCTGGTATAGGCTTTGGGTTAGGATAATCTACAGGCTTGGATACTTCAGCTGCTGTAGAAGGGGCAGAAGCTATTTTTTCAGCTTGTAGTGCTGGTGATTCACTTTTACTTGCAGGAACACTAGATGCCAAGAATGAGTTACCATTCACTTCTGATAATCCCAGACCTGATCCAAGAGCAGGTAAAGGAGATGGAAATGGAACATTTGAAGTGAGAACTCCTGTAGGCCATCCACAAAACTGAAGTCCCATTATAGGTAGTCCTGTCTTCATCTGCTACAGAGCACAACTATCATTAATATAACCAAGAAACCTGAATTATGATTAGGATGCTCTTTGTCAAACAATAATCAAAACACAAAGAAAGCCTTCACTCAGTACTTCAATTAGTTTCAGAGAAACTAATGTAACACTGACATGTAATACTTCTTATTAGGGCCCGGTTAATGCCAAAAAACAAGAGCTTTTAAAGATTCAGTTTGGTGTGTTACACTTCCAAAATCAAGTTTGTATTTACACACTTTTCATTTAATACCAGTAACCAACACCTGAAAAGCCAAATTAATTACTGAAATACATGTACAAAGTATCATACATTGGCTTACTTGAAGCATCATAATCTAGTATTATAGAACTTCTGTATTTAGTTATGAACATTTATAAACAGGAAAAAAAGAAATAAATGCAGATAAAATGATTGCAGGTCTGTGAAATAATTTGTATAAACAGATACCCTGCCCAAATAAGCTCTGCAAATTCAAGCTATTCAAAAATTGATTTAATTTACCTGCAGTGGTGACAGTGCGAAAGGACTTAATCCCATGGGACTCTGTGCAGAGGTTGAGCCCAGAAGAGGTGATGGAACAGGTGATGGTGACTTTGATGGTGGATGTGACTGAGGAGTGAGTGGAGCTGTAGTAGCCGGTGTGTCCACATGGGTCACCGAGGTGTCATCACAGGGCACCCGCGGTAACAGGCTGAACCACTGCCTGCTCTTCTCAGTAAGAGTCTTTAACAACTGATCATTTGGAATTAGTGGAGAACTGTAAAACTTTCCTGTCCCACTGGCATTAGGACTGAAAAGATTATTAGAATCAGACTTCTCGATGGAGCTTTGTGATGCAGGGGGTTGCAGACCGCAGACAGAGTTTTTTGAGTTACTCGTGTAAGATAATGTGCAGCCATTTGCTGCACTGCCATTAGGTTTTGGGGACATAGTGTCAGACTCAGGTGGCATTTTTGCTACCTCTAACAGTTTGCTTAATTTTGAAAATGACCCAGGCTTTTGTAGAAACAAGTTAGTGCTGTCCTTTTCTTTCAGATTTTCCTTTTGCTCACAGTGAGCTGTAGCTAAGCAATGTAATTTGTCTTCTGTTTCAAATTCTTCTTTTTTGATATGCATACTTTCTTCCTTTTTTAACTTCTCTTTTTCTTTTGCAATTTCTTCTAGACCTAAAAAAGTACAAGAAGCACAGTTTATCTGTAACAGATCAACTATTTTACCAAGTTTTTATAATCATAGTTTGAATTAAAGATTATTTTTGGCTCAACATGTGTTAGATTCCCATGTCTTTGCTATTGTTGCTGCTGCTAATGAAACACCTTCTCACTTTACAGCACATTTTGCAGAAGGAAACAAGTTTCTAGGCATACAGATTTAAACACTACTAAACACCTCTAGGAAAAATCACCTCAATATGGCTAATACGCTACCGGATTCACACATCTGAAGCAGTTTGCCGGTGACAAGTCTCTGAAATGGAAAATTTTTGCCACTTTCTTTGTGCAGGACTCCACATGCCTCAGTCTGTGAAGTTTAGTACTCTTTCAAGAGCCACCCAGCATGACTGGAACTCATCGTACAACTAAGCAGACAGCTAACATCCGAACAATCTAAATCATCTAAACAGCAGGCAGAAGCTGATTAAAAAAAAAAAAGTTTCTTCAAACATAGGAGGTGCAAAAGATCTGAGTATCTACCTTTTACAGAAGGAGAAAACTATTTTTTTCCTCTTCTTTGCACTACTCGTCCTTATTAACTGTTTCTCTTCTACCCTTATACTGACTGCCAAGTCAGACGAAAAGTCTTTAAAAGTATGAAGTACGTTTAAATAGAAAACTGTTAGCATAAAGGGAAGGAGGTAGAAAATCCAACTCCTTATTTTATGTTTTACGTTCATCAGATACTGCAGCCACAAATAAACACATGGCTTACAGTTCATGGCAGGAACATCTACAAATATTTACTTGCTCCTGAAAAGCTGTAATTTCTACAAAGAAAAGTACATCCCCTCCTATTAAAAGTTCAAAAAGTGTTCACAGTTATAGTCTTTATCAAGAGATAAACAATTTAAGTATCAGCATAAGCATGAAAATGGATACACAAAGGGATAGAGAAGTATTGTTTAAATGGACAGATCATTCAAGACTTTATATCACCTTTTTCCAAGGTTTAGGGTAAGGGAGTTAGAAATAGATAAACTGTAGAATTTACATAAAGAGGGCAAACTTAAGAGCTGAGGGGAAGAGGAGGTAGGTAAGAATTTAAGGAGGCATCTGTTTGCCTTTTCAGGGAGATTAAGCTTTCATTAAGACAACATTAAAAAACAGAAGTTTACCCTACAGCTCTTAGCTAAAACTTTTGTGTGTGTTTTGTTTGCATGGAGATTTTTTACTATTTTAAGACACGTAAGTGTATGGGTTTTTCTGATTTTTTTTTGGTGTACCATTTCCAAAGTGTTTGGGGATTCATCTGCTTAAAATGTAATTAAATACAGCAAATCAAAGAAATGCAAGCAGCACATTCTGTATGCAGGTACTCATGCAAAACCATTCCTAACACAGACCGTAAGTTCATGTGGAGCAGGAGACAGAGAGGAAAGTACATTTCATGCTACCCATTTTAGAAAGATAATCTGATGATCAACATTACATTTAGGGTAAGTTCTATGGCTTATTTTTGGATCCCAAACCAGGTTCAAATTTTCTAATATGCCATACTGTTACAGTTAATTAAACAGCTCTCTAGAATGATGCAATTCTCATGAGATCATGCAATTCTGATGTCCATCAGATTGTTTTTCTTGTTATTTTTTAAGGGAAAAAAATGTGAGAGAAATGAGGTTTTGGTTCATCTATATGAAAATTAGAAAGGATTTTTCTTTGGCCAAAATGAAGGTTTACATTTAAAAATTCTAATACCAACAAAAAAGTCAGATTAATACATAATTTCTGCATCTATCCAATTAAAGGTATGTGAAAAATTCAACCACAGTTAATATACTACTGTTACAACCCCAGAATTACATTTTAGTTTTAGCAAAATAATTTCAGCAATTGCTGGTTAAAGGTTAACTGGTAAAATGCAGGCACTAAATAGTGGTTGATCAGAAAACAAGGTACTTTCACTGCATGAAAATAATTGTCATATTTTTGCAGGCATCTATCATATCTTCATGCACAGAATAGTCTGTGCATTTGTAGAAAATCTGAGGATGAAAATTCTTTTCTGCACTCTATGGTCCTCCAAATTTTCATACACAGAGGTCACTGCCACAGGGAAAGGTGAAATCGTTCAGAGAGAGTCAAAAAACTTTGCAGGTAGGTAAAAGCATAACATGCAGAACAACTGAAAACTTCCAAAATACCAATCCTCATTTTCAAAAGTATTACCTGATCTTTCATAACCAGACAGAGATACCAAAGAACCACATGAGTGGAGAGCTCTACTGGCAGCATTTCTTGGCATTGTTTGCTACCATTCCTTTATGGCTCTTACCTTCACCACTTTCCATGCCTTCTACAAAAATACCACCACACTGGGGCAGGATCCAGTAGCGACGCCTGTAACGGTCCTGACCAAACATCATTGAACGCAAACAGTGCGAAGCTTCAAATAACTTCTTTCTGTACTGGCTTTGTTGCTATTTTAAAAAGGGAGAGCATTATAAATCAGTGGGGGGAAAAAAAATCTCATCATTACAGAAAATAATATCTGGTTGCCAGCCTGAACAGAAGTTCAAGGGTCAGACAAGGAGGTCTTCTCAGAGATTCGGGATAGTGATGTGTCTGTGTGTTGTGATAGTCTACTCACCATCGCTGCCTTGATGATTTTACTTACAAAGCTCCCTTTAAAAAAAAAATCAATTAAAACACTCCTTGGCTCAGCCTAGGTTTATCAGTTTTCCTCTAAAAACACACTGCAATGGTGCACCTTGTCTTTTTATCCCTGAATGGGGATAAATAAAGCAATGGATCGAAGAAAGATTTCATTGCACAAAAGCAGCTGAAATCCTAACAATTACTCAGCATAAGCAAATGGTAAACAGAATCCTTCCATCTTCTGATGGAAGACTAATGAGATATCTTGACTGTTCATAAAAAATGACAACAATACACAAAAATAAACTGTCTTTGAACTTAACACAGGTCTTTGAGGGGGGCCAACAAGAACTTCAGTACGTTTATTCAGTTCTTGCTCTGCTAAATTGACGCTGCTGGGAGTCAAGTGGAATCCTGGACTGCTAATTTATTGCAATGAACATGAACATGAGAAAAACCAACACAAAATCTTAAATGAAAAATTTTCTAATAGGAACAATAAAAACATGGACCATGAGGACTTCTAATTGCACCATTACATCTTTCTCATTTACACTTCTCTTCCTATTCTATTTCTGCTTCTTCCAAAATGTGAAGCCCAGACAGCTCTGTATCGTCTTGGAGCACAACTGCAGAAATCAGCATGGAAAGGAGGGCATGAGAACCACAATCCATTGTATAAATGAAGCCATTGCTTCTCAAAAAAAAACTTGTCATCACTTTCTAAGATCAACAAACAGGAATATATGAAGTAGATCTGGGTAAAAATTAGATTACTTTTTATTCTCTGAAGTGCAAATATATTATCAACTATTACTATTAACTGCCTTTTGAGTGACCTCCACTTAGTGCCACCAGACTGAACTCACAGTTCAGGTGTCATGAATCCAGTCATCATTCATACTTTCACAAAACAAGAGCAGATACTTATTTCAATTTATATTAAGTTGGAGCATTGAAAATTATGTTTAATATTTTAACTCATGACACCCAGTGATCACATTCGTAGTAGAAAAAACAGTAATGATTTCTCACCTTTGTCAGTTTCTCAATCTGCTTCTCTAGTTCTTCAACACTTACTGCCTGGTCCCCGTCATCCTATAATCACCAAATACACTGTTACACTAAATTTATTTCAGGATGAAATCATACTACTATGTCTTATCATAATTACAGAAAAAAGATATAAAAGAAAAGGAGAGGAAAATACTAAAGAGAAAAAAAAAAAAACAAAAAACTTTCAAACTGTGTGCTTTGTGCAATATATTTCACTAGCAACAACATAACTGAAAAGAGGATACACCTTGAATATTTTTCAATCACCCCAGATGTGGACAAAGCTCATGTTTGGTGAAAACTGGAAGTAACTCAGTTTGTGTATGAACACAGCACTACAGAATTTAATCTTTTTAGATAGACAAAATAAATGTTTCTCATGCATGAAATAATGGCATCTCTTAAAATCCTGTAAGTAAGTCTTTGGTCAGTCCAAAATTTGCATTCTATTTCAATGTCTACATGAAATTGTAGAGCCACTTTAAATTATAACTCTGCTATAACAGTTACAGCATCAATCCTGCTGATTTATGAAGAGGAATGCACTCATGATTAAGGCTCTGATTGCCTTCTTCTTGCCTGTTTAAAAATGAGAGTCTTCCATTATGAGAGTTTTAATTTAGTTGAAGAAAATCTTTGGAGATAATAGTAAGTTTCCAAAAGAATATGGCCAAAATCATTTACACCATAAGATACGGGTCTTGCATTTCTTGGCTCCATAAAAGCGTACCAGAATAAAGCCTTCTGAAATACCTTGGAGAATACAAATGCAATGGAACATCTGGGAGATCAGAAAATTAATTTCTGTACAGTTACTGGAATTCTGTCTATGAAATGCCCAGTGCACCAACAGTGGAGACTGTACAAGAGGGAAAAGGATTAAGGGATGGACTTAAGATTAGCAATCTAACTATTATTCTTTTTTAATTCTGAGTTATTTTTAAGAACTTTGAGATGTTTCTCTAAGGTAGTCTCTTAAATTCGTATGAATTCTATTACTTGAAGTAAATCCAGAATAACAGCACAAAGAGTTACTCCTACTCTAGAAATTAAGTGGGCTTCTAATTAAGGGTGTATGCAAAGTTCACATATGTTAGATACATGCATTGTTCAAGCAGTCTTAAACATCTTCAAACCTTGCATGAATGGATCGTTTTCTGGCAAACAGAAAACACCCAGTGCAACACCAAGTGCTTTAAAACGTAGTATTTTCTACTGCTTGTGCCTGTATCAGGTTCTATCCAGTGGAATCCTGTGCATTTCCATTAAAAATCAGCTCAACAAGGTAAAAATCTTTCAGTGATACTTCCTGTATTGGATCCCACACTGATGAACAAAATTGTTTATCATCTTGAGATCAAATACAGTCAGGCAATGACTACCTGGGGGAAGTTGTGAAAAAATACACAGGAAGATCACTCAAGCTTCACAATAGAGGAGGTTAAACGTAACTTTATTTTTCTGTTTTTTAGTTAACAAAATAATAAAAACTAATAAAAAGTTTTAAAACATTGGAAGCATGTTATTCTTCCCTCCTTTTTATGGTAACGTTTTGAGGAAACAGTGCCATATTGCAGAAAAAGAGAAGGAAAACAAGTTTTAGCTTATTTGCAAATGAAGTTTCACTGTACTGACAATTCCCCACCTCATCCTCACAAACTTCTGCCTTCTTTCCTTTTTTATCATCTTTGTCCTCTTCATCCTCATCATCCTCATCTGCCTGATCATCGCTGTCATCATCATCATCGTCGTCGTAGTCACTGTCCCCTGCCTTCCGCCGGCGCTTGCGGCCGGGTGTGGGTGTCTCCAAGGAATGGGGCTCCTCGCCTCCGTCCCCGCTCACCGCGGCATCTCTTTTACCCGTTTTCTTGGCATGAATGATTCTAAGCCTTGGAACACATGAGAAAGGGTGAAATAATAGATTATGTCTGTTACCACAAACATACCTCTCTTCTTATGGGACTGAAAGAAAATCATATAATTCAGATTTAAGTTAGAGCTTCTGATCTATCATAACACTGTGTTTTCTCAGTATTTATTGTCACTAGTCAACAGAAAAACTGAGGTTATAAAACCCTTACAACTCGTGGTTCCGTTCTGAATAGACTTTGTTTCTCCCAGGTCAATTTTATTGTGTAACTGTTGAGAAGAAATGAAACACAGGAGGAATATTGAGAAGTCAGCAAAGATGATATAGAAGAAAGAAACATTTCAACTTCTTCATCTTTTATTTAATGCATTTAAAAACATGATGACAAAATACCTGTCTCTGAGCCAGGAAGGAAAAAGCAAAAATCCTCACTTGCAAGTATGAAATTATATGCATTGCATGGCAACAGCAAGGTTGGTAGAGTGTCTTTTTTTTTTTTTTTCCTATTTTTATGAACTTCAATTATTATTTAACTTCAGTCCTTTAGCTGAACTTTTTATTCTAAGATACACTTTTTTTCTGGGGAATATTAGTTACCTCAACTACTAAAGATTACTCAAACTGTCATTTTTCCTTTTATGAAAGAAAAGGGAAACTTACATACCAGTTATTATGGTTGTAGTAGACCTCCTTCTTCTATAAAACCCCTATAAGACAAGATTCCACACAGCAAAAATTACAGTTCCACCTATCAGGGAGCTTGCAGGCAAACATGCTGAACCACAGGAGGTGTAAATAGCCAGGCTGAACCAATCACTTATCACGCAGACCAAAAACGCAACTGGACTTAGAAGAGATTCATAAACGTGTAGAAAAGACAAAGATTTTGTAAGAGATGACTGAAGAAGGTAGGATGGGAAAAGCAGAACAGTAACGACAAACACAATTACCAGGACGTAATTTTTCCTTGTCGTACTCCTCTCTCTTCCCATCCTACAGAACAATATTCCATACAGCAAGCGGCTACAAGTACAATGAGTGCTGTCCAAGTATTGGCTCCAGGGAACACTGACAAATGGATCAGCCTTCTAAAATCCTAGATAACCAGAGCCAGTTCTCAGCAGCACAAACTGAAATGCAGGTATCACTGTTCAACTGGGAGCAGCACGTTTTTAGAAAAAGATTGTTAGCAAAGAAATCATCAAGGGGACTTGAAAACTGATGGGCTTTGTTTTTTTTGGTGTGGTTTTGTTGTTGTTTTGGGTTGGGTTTTTTTGCATTGGTTAATCCACTGGAGAATTTATAAAGTTTTATACATTTATTTTTTCCGTATCAAGTGGATGTTTACCTTTTTTAGTGATTTAAAATATCTTCCCCCCCCCCCCCCCCCCCAAAAAAAAAAAATATAATAATCTCAGGCCTTTCAGTGAATTTGGAAGCAAGTAACATTTTCAGGTATGGTACAAAAGCCCTCAGTCTCACTGAGCATCAATACGACTCAGGCTACTTATTGACTAAGTTTTTTAGAAAACTAATTTCTTCTTTATGAGGATAACTTCAAGCCTCTTTGTTTGGACTGGAAATTCTTGCCAATACACAGGAATTAACTAAAAATCAAAATCACTAGTCAATGACTGGATCAACCGCAGCAGCACAGGATGATTTCAGAGACAATTTACATACACTAAGATAATCTTGAAGACAATTCAGTAATAAAGCTGGCAAGTGAATGTTCAATGACCTGCCAACACCTCTTTCATACACCTAAAGGGAATCAGAAGAAACAAAAAAGGCTGCTTTTGCTGAAAGCAAAAATAAAGATGCAATGCTGTCAAGCACTAAAGGAAGCTTGCATGATACTGCAAATTATCAAGCATGCAAATGAACCAAAGATGCTCTCCTTTTGTTGCATCACAAGCAGAAGGAGGCAGCAGTCTCTACTCTGCACAGAGGCAGAAACCAGTGCCAGTATAACTTTAAAAATGTTTAGCTTCTTCAGGAAGCAGCATGATTTTTCTGTTGCTACCTACACATAAGGCTCACTGAGAGAAGAAAACCCTCACTTAGGAAACTGTTCTGTCTTTCTCACTTTCAGGTATGGACCAAACTTGCATCTGCAACTGCTGAGAGAATTATAGTCTACTGGCCTATAAAAAGAGCGGGTGGCTCATCAGAGAACCAGATGATTGACTTAAGCCTGCTCTAATCTGATCTACAATTCTTACTAAATAGATCACGGAAGGAAAGTTCATTTTCTGACTCAGTTTTCACACCTTCCCTGTAATTTCTGCATGTAAGTATCAGGTAGTACCAAGGCAAAGAAATTCTGAACATTGTTCTTTTAATATACTTTTAACATATTTCACCTTGTGTCTCAAAAATGGAAGTTTGGCAAATCAGTATTATCATTTTCTACCCAAACTCAGGGTGTAATTTCTCCCCTTAGTGATGCTGTTTTTTACATACCATAATCATTTAAGACTCGAAATGGTTTAATTCAACAGAAATTAACTTACACAGAGCATACCATAACACTGGCATGTTAAAAGAACACTGTTGCAGTGAAAAACTTGTTTCAAGTCCTGTAAAAAACTGAATTATTACGTAATGCTTTAAGAGGTTGTATTTCATTTTTATTCTGTTATACGTGGATCTGGCTACAAGAGATGCCGAAGAGAAGACAGGTAATGGAAAAGGAGATGCTGAGACTTTGATCATCTAGTAAAAAAATCACAATCATCTCAGGTGAGAGTCTGACCACAGCTGTCATGCAGGAAGCACAAAGAAAGATGACTTGATCATATGAGATAGGTGCCTTTACAAAAAAAGAGATTAATAGCAGGATTCACATCTAAATGTGATAGAGAAGGAATCATATGCAACCTCTCATTGACCATCAGCTAAGCAGAAACAGTCCAGGCAGTTCAGAACTCAATTTCCAGCCACTGATATTACACTTATTAAGATCCTTGAGGGAAGGACGAGAAAAGGAAGGAAGAGTGGGGGAAAGGGTGAGAGGGAAAGCATCCCTTAAAACAAAGTAACAATGATTCTGCTTTCCAACCAGGGATTTTACTGTTGCTTATTTGCATCTGTCAAGCACAGGCTTTTGTATTTATTTTTTCCCTCCTCCCCAGCTGAGAAGCTTATGTCATTAAAAAGTGAGAACATAAGCACAAAAATAATCCTTCATTGAACATGTTCTATGAAAAAGAGAAATCTTTTCTCATCCTCCTTGGATATACGTGCAGCCAGCCTGGACACAGTGGTTTGAGGACTAACGACAGTGAACACTGGCCAACCAGGCTGAGATTAAATAAATCCATTCCTCAGCCTCCATTATTCATCCCCTACACACTTCCCTCAGCAGGGACACGTGCTGAGGGGCACATAAAGCTCTGTAGGCATGTGAAAAGAGATCACAGCTGCTGATCGCACAGCGAATACTCAACTAACCAGGTATTCCCATGAAAAATTGTTTGGTATTGGGATGCTTAAAAATTAGACCAAGATGTGAATGGATGGGGAAGATAACATGTAAGAATGAAGTCTGGAAGCAGAAAAAATAGCAAAAAGAAGACTGAACTGTAAATATTTCTTTTCAGAGAAGCCCCAGAATGGTTTTAAGGGTTTATGGAAAACACAATTGACATAAAAAAAAAGAAGAAAACATTGTTTAAATTGATTGAAGAAGTCTCTTCTAGAACCTTCTTGGAATTCATCAGAAAAAGTGGAAAATTGAATAATTCTGAATCAAAGATTGAGAGAGATTAATCAAGCCCAGTGAATTCAAAGAAGCAGAAGAGCAACATTTCTGAGCTCTGCTGCAATATTTCCACTCAAAAATAGGAGAGCACCACTGGAACCCGAAATCCACACAAGGGGAAAAAAACAGGAAATGGACTGTGAAAAGTAGGAGGAGTTTGGGATTTCAGGATATGATGCTCAGTACTTGACAGGGAAGAAATGAGAGATTATAAGGAAAAGGAAGATCCTATATCTACAAGTACTTACAGTTTGATGGAGGGAGAGAAAGACTAAGCAGGCCCTAAAAAGACAAAGATGGGGAAGGGTCTCAGTTTGCTAACGGCAAGTTAGCTGCACCAGAACTTCGAAAACACTCCTTAAACTATATCCCAAAGAGGGGATAAAGATGAAGACAGGAAAAAAGTGTCTGTGTTATCCTAAAGATTAAAATACATTAACTCTGTGCAGACTGGGATTTGCAGTACTAGTAGAGAATTTCTTTTTATTGGTCTAATTTTTTCCTCTACCTCCCTCTTGTCCTTCTTCTTTACTTCTTTCCTTCTTCCTTCTGAGATACATTAAAGGGAAAAAATGGAGACATAAGATTAGAAACAAAAGTACCTAAAGCAAGGTCTAAGAAAGGATTTACCATTCCTAGCAAGAGGTAAAGATGAGAAAGAAAAAAAAAAAAAAGGCAAAGTCTGGCTATGCATTTTTACCCCCTGTGATTCGTAACTTTATGCCGTCCAGCTTCCTGATAGTTGGAGCCAGTATGTTTGCTGTATGGAATTTTGTCTTGTAGGATGGGAGAACAGTGAATATGAAACTGACAACCCTTAAGAAGTTCCAATTTTACCTTAAACAGAAATATAAAAAATATCAAAAATACCTCAAAGTTTGCATTCTACATATGATCCCTAGCTATAGGGAACAACGTGACATTGACAGATGAGACACACTAAGATAACATAAATTAGCAAAATTCGATTGGCAATTGTATGAAAATCACGTTGTCTTAAAATGCCTTTCAGAATGAACACTGGGAATTATGGTAGGTCCAAATAAACTTTGATTACATCAATAGCAATTTTATGGCTCCTTTAATATTCCAATTAAAAAGTTTTTTCGTTTCCTCCAAAGAACACAAAATTAGACTTGACTTTGCTCCAATTCTGAGAGACACCAACCCTCTGAATCTCATGCATCTTTAACAGACTGTAAAAGACTGGTGTTGCAACATTCTAAATCCACATCTGTCTTAATTAAGCAATTTGATTACTAATTTCTTGGTAAACCTGTAACTTTGTCAGCTGATTTTGTGGTTAGAACCAATTCCCTATATAGCAATGTATGTGAACAAAGGCAGAAAAGCAAAATATTGTAATATGTAAGGAAATGGAACTTACTTCCGAAGTTTGCCTTCAACCATCCATTTATCTCTCCTTAAGTTTGACATATAATCAATGTTTTTATCAATTTCACTGTCAAAGATGAAAATAATCCATTAGCTGTGAACTTATGTATCTTTTTTCTGACAGACATTTACATATAGACACTCTTCCCTCAAGTAACTGTCTTGGAGAAATCGTTAAAATTCAAAATACATCATTTTAAAGCTAGGAAATCACAATACTAGGGATGCCAATGTAGCACCAGATGTACTTATGTCAGTCTTTATCCCCAGTATCACCTCAGGTTTCCTTCCACAAGAAGCATGGCATTCAACATTTTTCACAGTTCTAGTTCAGTACCAAGCCTCCAAATGCCTTTGCCACAAATCACATAGCCCTGTACTGAAAAAATAATTACCACTAGTACATCTGAGGTATTCTGCCTAGGATCCCTGGGATCTACAATCCAACATTCACTTTTCACTGCAGAAACTGTAAGAACCAAAAGAAGGGCTTCAGTGCAGTCACTGTCTGCACACCCACTTTTTAGACATCCTGGCGTCAACAATTCAGTGGATTATTGTTGTTTCTATGCTCAAAATATAGAAACTCAAATTCTGAGTGAACATTTTTACAAATAAGACCTAACAGTCATCTGCAACAAGAGGAAATTTCTTTCTATGATGAATCTGACTGATACACATGAACCTTCTTGCACAGCTGAGGCACAGCACTTGCACTCCCCACTTCTGCTGTTTTTCAGCTTCGGTAAACCTGAAGCATCTCTTCCATTCCTGCCTTACATACCCCTGATTAACTTTTGCAGCACAGTGTACCCAACCCAGGAAAATACACCAGGAAACAAAGCAGCACTCAATTAGGTGATGAAATACTTGATGACAGAAAGTCAGTCTGTGGAAGAACAGGCATCCCAGAAACTGGGAATTCTTAACTTTTTATTGCACATTGGTAGGTTTTGACAAGTTGTTGAACACAGAGGGGATTTAAAATTATGAAATGCTATAATGACCACAAATGCAACATACACCTTCGTGAATTACTGTGATGATACACCTCACCTTGTGACCCTACTTAAAGTATCTGGACAACAAACATCTTCAAAAAACAAAAGGAAAAAAAGGGAAAACAGTGTACTGCAAAAGCCTTGTACAACTCTTCTAAATTATTCCCTAGGATACCTACCACATTTCTTCGTAATCAATTTCATCTTTTATTCCAAAAATTGCTAGAGAAATTTTGGTTCAAGCTTTGAAAACAAAACTACAGACCAAACATAGAAAAGTTCCATCATATCAACAGTACATAAAGGTAAGAAGCAGTAACTCAAAACAATTTCAGTTTTCATTGTAAGAAAAACATAAGTAGTCCTCCTGTAACAGAATACAATGAATACACAGTATTTCTGAGCTACAGCATTTTCATAATTTTATTTTTACACACCTGTTTGGGACAAATCTTACCTTACTACACTTTTGCTGCATGCTAACTCATTGACCAGAAAAGCAAGTACTGATGCTTTCTGAGCTGGAGAATGTGCCTGAAAAGCTTTTGTCTTCAAGCTCTCTGTCAACTCTGTTTGCCCACAATGAGCCTCCATGAAAATCTGCAGAATCTCAGACACATTATCTCGATTGATACCAACGTTCAGCAAGTGTTCCCCAAGAATAGTTTTAACCTAAAAAGAACAAACACATTTCAAAGAGTTACGTTTATAAAACACTGTTTTCCTTTATAGGCTATATTACTGTTTATAGAAGATGGTATGGGTTTGTTTGCATTTTTACATAAGGACTTCAAGCATGATTAGCTCTTCGAAACTATTCAAATGTAAATCTTAAATACAGTAACAAATTAGAATGTCTTCACCCCTACATTTTTAAAATCTTATTAGAGATAATATTAGTAATAATTAAATGGATTACATGTAAAAAGGCATGGTCCAACTGAAAATTGACTAATACTTCTCTGTACAATGATGCTATGAAGAGCTCTAGAGTGGACAAAAATTGTTTTGGCTTGAAAAAGAAGGCCAGTAAGAGTCACGAATGAATTGGGGTTTTGATGAAGTGACTTAGACAGCTGACCTTAAGGAAAGAAATAGCAAGATTAACTAAGAATATAACATGAGGGTAAGAATGCAAAGGAATGGACAGAAAGGAATTAAAAGACATGGCCACAGATGTGACAGTGCCCTACAAAAGGTCCAAGTAAAAATGGGACGCGTGTTCGTGCGTAGAGAAAATGCACAGAAATATATCATGTCTGGAAAATGGGAGGGCTGATGGGACACAAAGTTTTGGAGTAATATTAGAACCATGACACTGAAGAAAAAAATTAGGAAAGAGAATGGAAATCCATGAGAGAGGTGTCAGAGACACATTATGAAGAATGCATTCATATATACAGGATGTTTACTATGGGTTTTTTCTTTTTACCTTGTATCCTGTACCAAGTCCAGGATCGCACACAGCCGCAGAGACCAGTTTCACAAGCAAGTCCTGTACTTCTCCCATGCTGTCCCCTATGTTGAGCAAACCCTCTTGAAGAACACTCAGGGAGGGAACATCTATGGTCACATCAAAGCCAAGAACTTTACCAAAGTTACGCAGGAACTGCACTACCATAAGACAATCTGAAAATGTGCTTCCATCAAGAACGAGGCCTGGGATGCGAGGCAGCTCTGGGAAAGGCTGGCAAGTAAAGAAAAAAAGTTAAAGAAAAAAAGTTAAAGATTTAGTAGCGCATTTCAAAAAAAATTTTTTTTTGATAACTGGGAAATTTATAGCTGGGAAAATTGACTGACACTTCCTTCTGACCTACAGCATAACCAAGCTGGAAGGGTATACGCAATAGGCAATCTGCACCCTTCATCCATTCAATGCTCAAACATATTTTAACTTTTCAAAATTACAGGAACCAAGAGATTAAGAAATACCAGGAGACACTATAAGGATCTATTCTGAGCCAAATTACTGTAAAAAAGATGGTGTAAAATTATTTAGGGGGGAAAAAGGGAAGCGATTTCTCTGGAACAGAGACTTCGAACCTAAGCTTTGTCAAGTCCTTAGAGACAAGAACTTGGAAGACTGGGAAAGTAATTTTTTTGAGCAACAGCTTGTAAGAGTTGTCTAGATGACTATCTTAGTGCCTGTGTACTGAGACATGATGCATATTTCTGATATAAAAAAAACCTGAGCAAAGAATTTTTTTTAAGCAATCATGCTTTTTGGGAAGCAGACCTCCTTTAAACAAAAAGCTTTTAATTAACTAAACATATGCTACTGTGCAGTGTTCCAGTATCTTGTATTTGTATATATTTCAAATAGTTCTATAATTACCTCAATTAAAACTCGAATGCTTTGAGTGTGGTTGCAAGAAAAAGTTATTGACAGAATTATAAAATACACAAACAAGTAGCAAGAAAGTATGTCTATGTCGCTGCCATTACCTTCTGGTCTGCTAAGCACATATCCTCATTAGGTTTCTTTAGCTCCTTTGCCATTTCTAATTCCAATCTTCGCTGTTCCAGTTTACGCTCTTTATTTAATCTTTTTTCATCACGTTTCTCTTGCTTTAGCCTCTCTTTTTCCTGAAGAGAATTGAAAGGGAAAAAAATAAACCCCAGATATTAAACTTACAAAGGAACAATCTAAGAATTTGGAAAGCACCACTTCTGCAACCTCAAAAATCACCACACCAATTAAGGAACCTGCATTAAAGTAAAGGGGAGGGGAAAACTAGAACAAAATCACTGAATTTGTAAAGCACTGTAAGATTCACGTTTTTCTCTCCTGTCCACGCAGACACAGGTTTCACGTATCTTTGCAAAGAAAAGCTCTTTGAAATACTGTTTAAGAAAGACGACTGAGTGATGACAAAGAATTGCCACGCAAGACATCTGATTTTCAAGTCTGCTTACACCCCAGTATCATTAATCTGCACCTGCTACAGCAGAGACCACTCAAGAAACCTCTCTGAACAATACATGGTTTTAGAAGTCCCGTAATACATAAAGTAGATATGAATACCTTATAAAACATAACCGATCTTCTCAAACACGGGTAGCTTCCGGCCTAGAATGACACATTGCATGCAACCTGAAACTGAACAGCCCATCATGCACAACATATGCACAACAAGAACATGCGGATGTAAGAAGCCAAGCATCCATTATTTGTCTCTTCAACACCCTCCACAGTGGAGTCACACCAATACTACACCAACTCGGTAACACACCAAGACTAACTCTGAACCTGGAGCTCTCCTGGCCTTTCCCATCCCCGGTGCCAGGGGTTCTGCTGCCACATATTCATCACCAATCCCCTGTTCTCAAGACACAAGTCCCCACACATCTCTGTGCAACCGAGATCAAGTGTAAAATGTATGGAATCTGCCACAGATCAACACCACCTGTTCAGAGCACAGAACTGTGCATATAAACACACACGTATGTGTGTGTGCCACCACTCAAGGACCTGATACAATACAAAGCTGAAGATACTGTATGTGCTTTTCACCTGTGGACACAGAAGGGCTAAAGAACCAAGCCAAGATGCTTCCCATTACTCAGAACCACTCCCTACTATTCTGTTAGTTTAAGAGGTCACTCTAATCTCTTCCATTTACTACCACCATATTTTGCAACAATAAGAGAGTATGTGCAATAGTAAGTCAGGGTTCAGCTGCATTTGTAGATCACTATTAACCACTGATTTCTTTGTAGAGCTGTGACAGGCCCCATGATTTTTTACTCTTCCTTTTGATTCTATAAGGATTATTACCAGACCACTAGTCACATCTATGAATAACCACTGTGGGTGCACAGACATCATGACTTCTACTACTACTACTGTCTTTAGTGGATTTTATGCAAGTTTCACATTAGATACAAAGAACATGTTTGGACCAGTAAATTTACACTGGCAGAAAAAAAAGCAGTGACATTCAGAACTACCCATCTGCCCACCTGCTTGCTACTCTACAGCTGTATGACCATCCTCCATACTGTGAACGCTGGCCCTCTTTATCTACACTGAATCATAAGTAATATTTTGTCTGGAAAAATCACAACACACTAAAGAAGCACACAAAATCCCTAACTTGACTTTAAAATGGAAAATGCCCTTTGATTTGCTTCTTAGAATGATTTATTGCCTTTTATCTTAGTCTATGTCAATGTCTCATGGCCAACTGGAATTGCCCTTGTTTTTGCCAATTTGAAACACTCTAGAACAGAAGAAAGCAAGAGCTGTATATATGGATATTTATGTGGGAACAGTAATCTACAGGTATGACTAAAACTGAAAACTTTAGCTGCACTACGTTTCATAAATCTATTCAAAGTTTACTTTTGCTGGTTGAAATAAACACTGTTCTATTTCCATTAGAGTAAGACTGTAATCAGAGCACTGGATCAGTCTAAATGACCATTTAGCCTGGTATCCTGATTTCCAACAGTGGAACGGGTGCTTAAGGTATCAACTTCCTCCATTTCCTTGTATTAAGTATTATTCAGTTTTTCTTGGGTTTGGTCAGTCATTTTTATTGAAATTTGTAAATACATCCTAGAGAAACGTTTTAACAATTTCCTTAACAACTACTTGCTATAAGGATGGTCATCTTATTTCAATATCTTCATTATCTGCACTTTTTTTAAAAAAGTCTAAGGATACAAACATAAAAAATGTCTCAGGATATAGAAATACATAAAAAGTAAAACAAAAAGCAAATTAGTAATTATGGGGGTTTTGTATTTTACTTATGTTTCCTCTCAGAAACATCCAGAACTCTCAAAACTGTGCAATCTGTGCCAGTGTTCAAGCACCTCCTGCCAAGTAAAAAAGCTTTAAGTTTGAACAGAACTTCCTATATTTCAATTTGTGCCTAATGCTTCTTGTCATACTGCTGCAATGTACACAAATTAAATTATACATAATTTAAAAATATACTGCTCTTCTACAGATGATTGCAGAATGAAATCATGAAAACTTCAAACTTCCAGAGGTTAATACTCACTTCTGCTTTTTTACGTGCTTCCATGGCTTTCATAAGCATCATATGCTGTCTTCTCCGTTCCCGTTCCTATTGAAGCAGGTAATATTAGAACAAAACTAAACCACATTTTCAAATCAGCAAAAAAAGCCGGGTAACAAATTTAGCATTAATAGACAAGTCACAGTAAATACTAAATATAGGACAAGAATGGCCAAGTCTGTGCATGTTTTAGTTCAGGTTTAGAAAGCAAATACAAGAACAATCAAAAGCAAAAAAGGTAAAGCAATGAACATGGAGACAGTGTAAAAAAGAAGCATACAGATTTACTTATGGTCAGTTGTGATGCTCCTTCATAAGCTGGCAGAACAAAAAGCATAATGGTTGGCTGGAACAGGTCAGTTACCTTACATCTGCTATGACGGAACTTGCAATTTACTTCTTCAATAGCCAATTCAGCAGAATTTTTAAACTGGTCTTTTTCAAACATTGCAAATATTAACATCATTTTTGTAACCAAGCAAGAAATCAACATGCTTAATTTTATCAGCTCTAGATCAGTTTTAATCAAGCCAGTGGTGGTGCACGTACGTACACAACACTTGCATTCACTGATGCCTGTCCCTCAGTAAATTCAAATGCACTAAGGAGCAGCATTCTAGGGCACTAAGTACAGGGGGTTTGCCTTAACAGCTGAAGAGCAAATCTTGGCCCCAGTAAAGACTATAGGAATTTTATAATCTAATTTGGTGAGGCTAGGATTACATTCCAATATTTCACTCTATACTTATAACATTAAGTATTTACCACCAGCTGAAAGCTAATTTCCTCAGTATCTTACAAGGGGAAGACATCATCCTAATTTCTAAAAAAGGTTCATTCAAATTGTATTTAAAATGTCTGGATTCATTCCCAGTGAATGGGACAGGGCTTGCAAAAATCATCCAAGTGGCTACCTACTAATTTTGTATCAATCCCTGATTTTATATGCTAGTCAAATTTTTACGGGGACATCAGTAACAGAGATCCCTGGCTAAAAAAACACCTTTAGTTATCGCCACATTGAATTTATACACGTTCAAGACATGTCTTTTTTTCCTTAACAGACAAGACAAGCAGATGTATGCAATGCACTGTGCTGTAAAGCCATGCAGCAGTATGTAATATGACAGCAGCCAGTGCTACATTTTATGCATTGCTATGACAACCATATCACAACCAAATCACAATGCGGTGTTAGATGTACAAAAATAAACATACCCATACCATATCTAGTCTATGCCTCTCCAACTCCTGGTAGAAAGAGTTGGCACAACATTATGAAACAGAAATAACAAAGTTATAAAACCACTTCATAATCCCCCGAAAGACCCCAATACCAAAGCAAAGCAAAAAATCGTAAGGCAAAAGAAAATCTGTGCAGGAATCAAACCCAGAAGTTTAAAAAGGGCGTATTTTGAGGATTCCATCCCCCCCAAACAACTGAAAGTGGTAGCTCACAATTGGCACTCTGTCTGTTTGGTCAACCGAACTTATACCAACCTGGTGCTTCAGAAGAACAGCCTGCTGCCTTCTCATCTCTTTCTCCTTCAATAGAAAAACAAAAGTGTATTTAAAACATCAATCAAAATTTACTTACCAAACTGCACACAGTTCTGCCATAATAAAACAGCACATCTGAGTTAAATTCTACCTTACAGAAAAGTACACACAGCATACATGACGGTAAGTCTGGTGAGTTGGGAGCTCCTTGTTAGAATACACCTAGAATGCCGAAGCAGCAACAGAAGTACTTATATATACACACACACATACACACACACACAGTGTTTTCCAGTATTTGTAATAAAGTTCTGAAGTCTTGCATACATTACAGCCTAGAAAAGACTATTCTTGCTGAGAAACAACAGTTTTTTGATATGGTGTGTTTAAAAGAATATTGTGAATAATATTACTGCACAAACATTTTGCTATGCAAACCATGGTAATGGCACATAAAGTTCTGTCTCTATATATCTGTGTGTGTATGTCACACATACACAAACTCCTCTGCATATGCTTCATGACTTTTTATAACCATACATACATGTCACTATTTTCTGTCTCTATGTACAGCTTCAGTATCAATGAATAGTGTCCCAAATTTATTGCTTTTATACCTCAACATGCGCTATGTACAGTAACACAGTTCTTGTTTTTGGAGCTCCTCCAAACTAACCTTTATTCGTTTTTCCGCTTCCAATAATTTGGCATTTGCTGCTTCTTCCTTCTTTTTCTTTTTTGCCTGTGCATGCAAAACAGGTCATACAACAGCACTATCACAACTTGAAAATAATCTGACTAAAAGCAAAGTTATGTACCTTTAAAAGTTAAGGACATCATCACTTATTGCATACATCACAAGAAATCTCTGATGCAGCCTTCATGATCAATCAATTCACATTTCAGTTACTTTACAAAAATTAAACAGAATTTCAAGTCCCACTCAAAATTGCTTCACCTGGCTATTTTAAGAAAGCAAGTACACACAGAAACAATGTAAATGGCAAAGAGATTACGATTAATTTTTATGTCAATGGAGACTTGAAAACTAGCCATCTATCTCTGCTAGTACACCAGCAAACCTGCAGAGTATACTCTAATACAGACACAGCATTTTTAAACCCACTGCATGTCATACAGAGCAGAGCATTACATTGTTTTAATACCCTACTACTGCAAACTTGCTCTCTAACAGAGGAATTCCTCTGCCGTTAAGTACACACAAGACTACTCTGATAGAAAACCGTGAGCCCAATGCGGGTACTTGTAAGACTATGGATCACAATTAATGCCTATCTTTTAAGAAAAACAATTTGACACACATTTTTCAACTGGCTTTTGGAAATTAAGGTTGTTGGAGCTGCTATATTTAGTTATGTTCCTAACTACATGCATGACTACTAAAATACAACATGCCTTAAAATCGCAACAGAAAAGTTACATTTAAGCCATTATTTTTACCTCTAAAATTTGCTGAGCACGAAGTTCTTTCTCCATTCTAATTTGCTGGATTCGCTTAATTTTTTCCTACAAGGGCAAGAAAGTTATTTCTTTAAAAAAGATATATAAAGGAAATAAATTTTTACATTTAAAAATGACAAAGTTTGTAAATGCTTTATGTTACTGAGTTTCATCCATTTTAGTCAACTGTTCCCATATGCTCAGAAATTTTACTAGTATTAGATGTCTGGTATAACCCTGAAGGCAGCCACACGTAGTTATGCATAGGTGCTCGTGTTTAAGTTGTCAAAGTTTTCACTATTTTTTTTTTAACACCTTCAAGACGACCTGATTAATGACCAAGTAAGGAAGTTAGAGCATTCAAATTCCAGCTGACAATGGTGGAGCTTGTTAGGAATGAACAGAAGTGTGAGCTACGCCATGAAATACATGGTGTTGTGATCTCCCTGACCACAAGATTGTGAGATGTGTTCGAGCACTGTTTATGCCTCAGTTCTTGCAGCCTCTCTCAGGCCATTGTGGTCCCAAGGGCAGCACAGAGAGCTGAGCTCAGCAAAACCCAAAGCCCATGCTCTGTCAGCCAGGAACACTCACCCACATGCAACCTGGGTAACATGCAGTTACAGTACAGTTAAGTACACTTCAGTTTCTCCAGACTTTTAAAGCACTCCGGTAATTGATGTTAATTTTGGAAGCTTTAATATGTAGTTTAGGGGATGGAATTGTATGCATGCTGTAAAAAAATAAGTAATTGGAACAGGAACTGTGGGTACTACAACACATTTAAGCATGTTTCATCATGGTAAGAAGAAAATGATCAAGTTATACACTCCACAGATGGATGCTGGGCAACTATATTCTAATTTATTCTTCTTTATGAATTAGTTCCTAAAATCTGAACAAAGTCTTATTGCATTGATTGAGAAATGTAATCATTGCAAACACTGGAATTATTTCACACTACCTGTGGTGCACAGGTTTGTCTGTTAAATTAGATATTAAAAATTCACCCACACATTATTTCAGATTTTATTACCTCAAAAGAGCTGACAGAGCCACAGTGACTTGGAAGGACCATTTAGAAGGAAAGTGCATACATACATACATACACATGCATACACAAGCTGGACTTGCTGTAGAGTTTAAAAAGCAAAACCCAGACCATGGAATAGCCTTGCAAGCTGGGGGAGGCCTAGACCAGAAGCTTGAAAAGGACCTCAATGAACCTCTCTGCAACAGCAGACGCTTTCCCAACAGTGAGAGTAAAGCCCATCTTGCACAGAATACGTGGTTGTCTTGTGAGCTGGCCTGAGACTCTTAGAACATGGATCACTCTAAAATTTTACTCCCTGGAGGGCACATAGTGATGTATACGCTTTATTGAAAAATAACTAAAACCAAAACCAAGCCCCTAAGAAAACATAATTTAAAAAAAGAGCAATCACAGATGAGAAAGACATACAAAGTTTTCTGAAAAACAGAGCTCCAATACATAAAGTCTTATAAACTCCAGGCAAATCTTACCAGCTCCTTAAACTGTTGAGAAGTCCAACATAATACAAACTTATCAAGAAAATTAATTCTGAGGCCTTGCTCAGACAGTGCTGAACTTTTTCCACCATGAGAACCTCACAGCATGGACCCTAAATCTCTATAATCCCCCATTATACTTTAAAACAAAAAAGTGCAAAAGTTGAAAGCATGTGCTATACCCTCTCAACTTCATAAAGGTTAGAGTTAATACAGAACAAACCTTTCAGCAGAGATCACAATAAAAACTATATCAGAGAAGAAGTACTCTGCACATTGAAATCATGAGTTTTATCAGGTTACATGTCAAGGGGGAATATGATGATGACAAACAAGGTCTGGATTTGATGTATTTGTCCGTTTAAAAATTCTTGCTCCCTAGACCCCTTGGAACGTAAGGACCACTTGAAAATCACAGTGTGCTCCTTTTCTTTAACTAGTATGGGCTGCCTTGAGAAGTGGACACATTGAAACTGTCATCATCTACGAAAGTGCAGACTGGCTGAGTTTGGGAGGGACATCTGGAAGTCACCTTGTCCACATCCCCCTGTCCCAGAAGGGTCCCATAGAACCAATTACCAAGGACCACATCCAGGTTGCTGTTGAAAATTTGTGTGGGAGACTCCACGGCCTCCCTGGGCCACCTGCTCCAGTTCTCAGCTGCCATCTTGGTGACAAAGTGTTTCCCAACATTCAGAAGGAACCTCCTGTCACTGGGGACTTCTGAGAGAAGTCACCTCCTTGCAGCCTCCCATCAGGTACTTAGCTATATTAGCCAGATCCTCCTGAGCCTCCTCTTCTCCATTCTGAACAGTCTCAGCTCTCTCAGCTTTTTCTACTGTAACTCATACATGGTAGAGTGACAGCTTCTAACTCTATGTCTACTACACTGAGCATTTTCTTAAAAAAAAAAAAAAGAAAAAAGAAAAAAAGGAAACACTTTAACAGTTACCAACAAGAATTAATTGTTATTGTTATCTCTTATGGGGTTATTTAAGGTAGTCTGCAGTAACGCTACTTTTGGTTTACTACTCAAAAAAAGAAGTATGTCAGGATTTAATACCTGGATTTTAAAAGATGTGAAAGGGTTTCATATTTTTATTGGCTTTTTTAACCTCAAGATACCATAAAATCATAGAGTATGATGAGTTGGGAGGGACCCATCAGGATCATCAAGTCCAACTCCTGGACACACAAAGACACCCCAGCAATCCCACCCTCTGCCTGGGTGCACTGTCCGAACACTCCTGGAGCTCTGGCAGCCTTGGGGCTGTGATGATTGCCTGGGGAGCCTGCCCCAGTGCCTGATCAGTCTCTGGGTTGGTCAACCTTTATTCTGATATCTAGCCTAAACCTCCCAACTCAGCTCCAGAAGTTCCCTCAAGTCCTGTCACCAGTCACAGAGAGCAGAGATCTGAGCTGCCCCTCCACTGCCCCTCCCGAGTGTTTTGAAGACCACAATGATTCTCCCCTGTCTCTTCTTCTCCAGGCTGAACAAACCAAGTGCCCTCAGCTGCTCCTCTTAAGACTTCCCCTCCAGTCCCTTCCTCATCCTCATGGCCTTCTTTGGATAGCCTCTAATGGTTTCACGTCCTTTTTATATTGCAGTGCCCAAAACTGTCCCCCAGGACTCACCAGGTGAGGCCGCCCAGTGCAGAGCAGAGGGGCACAAACCCCTCCTTGCCTGGCCAATGAAGCTGGACCTGACGCCCTTCAGGGCAAAGATGTCCCTCCTGGGTGCCAGGGCACTGCTGACTGAATATCCAACTTGCCATCAACCAGATCACTTCCTGCAGCTGCTCCTCAGCTCCTCATTTCCCAATTTATAAACACAACCAGGACTGCCATTAATATATTTGAAAAAACTCTTTTCCACTGTCCCCCACAATTCTGGCAGCTCCAGCTTCCAGCTGAGCTTCTGGCCACATGAATTTTCTCTCTGGAGTGGCAAGCAGCATCTCTGTCTCCTTCCCATGTCACTTACGGGCAAACTAATACTAGCACTTTTTCCAAGTGTTGAGATGCTGAGATAGTATACAGACATTGAGGGGCTGGAGCATGTTCAGAGAAGGGCAACAGAGCTGGGGAAGGGACTGAAACAACAGGAAAAGCTTAGGGAGCTGGGAAAGGGGCTCAGCTCAGAAGAAAGGAAGCTCAGGAAGGACCTTCTGATTTTCTTAAACTCCCTGACAGGTGGGTGCAGCCAAGTGAGGGTCAGGCTCTGCTCCCAGGGAACAAGGGACAGGACAAGAGGAAATGGCCTCAAATTGTACCAAGGGACGTTTAACTTGATATTAGGTAATATTTCTGCATGGAAAGGGTTGTCTGGCACAAGCTATCCAGGGCAGTGGGGGAAGTCAGTGTCTCTGAAGGGATTTGAAAGATGTGTTGATGTGGCACCTGGGGACATGGGCTAGTGGTAGATTTAATTAAGTTTAGAATTTTAAATAACATACATAACATAACTGTGTGCTCTTTAAAACTAGATTTAAAACATACACTTTGTCATCAGCATACGTAGTAGTTTACTAAATATTTGAATTACACCTCATTGAATGATTTAAAATCATCAAAAGAATTTGTTTAGCAGTTGCAGTTTACCTGTTGCTTCATTATCTTTATCTGCTCCTTTTGCTTTCGCTTTTCTTCAGCTGCCATAATAGCTAACAAACAAAAGCAAACAATATCACAGAACATGGCAAGAGACAGGTAACTTTTCATAAACACTTTTCAAAATAATCCCGTAGCATGCACTAACTTGCACAAGTAATACTTACCTTGCTGTTTTTTTGCTTCTTTAGCAGCTCGCGCTTGTTCCTGCTTCTGAAGCTTTCTCAGTAGCTTTATTTGTGCTGCTTGCCTAGCTATTTCTGTTACAAAAAGAAAATACTAAGTTCATAAAAACAGTGCTGTCCAAGAATAAAGATACAATTTGTGTTCCAGGTATTTTCACACTGTAAAGACAGAGCAAACAGATGATTTGTTTTGCACACGCTGGCGTTTACAAAATTTTTCTATGACCTATCATTAATGGCCCATCATGTATCAGTAACTGCATCAACAGTGCAAATGAACATGGATACTTTCAACATAAACTAAACACTGGTTTCAGAGGAAAAAAACATTTATTAAGTGACAGAATCATACCAATAATTTTAAAACCATTTTCTTCTTTCTTTTTGAAGCAGAAAACATTTGTTTCAAATGTTTCTACTAAATGAACATTTTATTCAAAAAGCATGGAATTAGTTTTCCTTAGAAGTCACCTCATGCAACTATGTCATCCTTTTTTAACCATGAAGCAAGAGCACACTCACCTGGCTCGCACGCCCCTTTCCTGTGGCTACCTGAAATCAGCCATTCTTATGCTAATTAGTAACCTCCTGAACCATTCTGCTACCCTGCGATAGCATTTCTGAAATTTGAATTAACTGCTTAGGGACACACTAATAAAAGACAGCTGTAAGGAAGGATTTTCTGGAGGTTGAATTCAGCTTGCTTTTCAAAGGACTGAGGTCCAGCACCTGCATGACAGAACTCCCCGAAATACCATCAGCTTCTTGTGCAGCAACTATAGAGTAAGCTTTTAGACATGTCTTTAAACATGCACTTCCTTCTTTAAAACCTATATACTGATAAACGATTTATTGATCTTCAAAAAGTCTTCAATAAAAGCATGTAACAAATATCCAAAATAAAATGCTGTATACTCATATCCTAGTGAGACAAATCACTCTCCTATAGGAAAAACATTAATTATATACCAATACCCTCTCTTTGTGAAAACAGTAACACAGTTCTTACCTTGCGCCTGCAGCTTTCTCAGAAGCTTTGTGTCAGCATTGTCCAGAAATTCACCGCTTCCAACATTGGGAGGTCGGCCTTTGCGGCGTCTCGTCCTTGACTCCTCCCGGGAGTGCTGTCTGTCTGGATTTGGGGGTCGTCCTCTACGCCCTTCCATAGCTCTGATACGGGGAATGACTTCCTCTTCCTTCAGAAGACACCACTGCACACCCTTTTAATTGACACATTTCACAGAGAGGTATTACAAAGACAGATTAAAATAACCCAAAATCTAAAGTGAGTTTTAAATATTAAATATGCAAGTGCTGTGATGCATTATTTGGGCAGGACAATTTCTTGATGGTGCACAGAAGCTATATATTGAGAGACTATCACTAACAATTTTTGTAAATGCTATCACTAGGAGAGATTTTGAAGACTATTCAAGACTATACAAAGTTTTTACCTAAAGAGGATATGCCATTACTGTGTTATTTTTAATTATTTCTCATCAAATCAAATTGTTCAGCCCTTTCTAAAAGGCAAAACAGCTTCTTCCTTATTATGTAAACTCAACAACCACTATTCTGCTTTCACATAATCCACTGCTCAACATGAATAAAAAACCCTGTCAAGCTATGAGGTGCTGTCATCCAACAGAGCGTGTTTACAGAAATTCTGGCATACAGAACAAGCAAAGGCAGTAATGTATTTTCAAATATTGCTTTTCAGTGTTGTAGAGCTCAACAACTCAGCTGAAAAAACAGATGCATTTTAATCTTCAAGTTTTAGTTAGTACAACTGAGTTTTCCCCTCAGTAACTGTGAAAGTGTTTCTGCACCAACTTGAATCAATGAGAAGTAGTTTCTAAGCATCCATGTATCTAAACTTACGTGAACTATACTCTTTAACCAAACAAAGCACGCACTTTGGTGTCATGAAAGCAGATTCTAAAATACTTTGTTAATAAAAATACCCAAGTTAATCCTCGTGAAGGAACAGCTTTATTTTAACTGGTTACTAAAAAGTAGAGTTTGTTTCATCTCCTGAGCAGAAAAGGAGCACCATCTGGGTGATCCTGTTTAACTGAACACCAGCGTTTCAAAATTTTAGTATCTTTTACCATTTCCCCAAGTTTTTGAGAAATGCTGGGAAAAAACTGCAAATTAAGCATCCTTCAGGATGCTTTTTCCTTCAGAAATCTTCATAAGTTTCCTTAAAAATGTTTGTAAAAAATTTTGAAAATGTCTCCTAGAGCAAGAAGCAAAGTTGGTAACTTAGAAAACTCATTAAGCATTAGTTGAGAAAGAATGTATTTAGAAGCTTTAGCTTTCACATTTATATGCACATAAACCCTGAAATCCCATTTACTGTACCACAACATAAATAATTTTTTCCTTATTCTGGTCATTTGTCATCTAATTATTTCTGCTCATTCTTCACAATTACAAAAGGTTTTGCGTAACTTCAGCACAAGAAATGGCAGTTTGTTGATGAGACATTCAGATTTCAAAGGAGTTATCAGTATCTGCAAAGATACTTTTCTAAAGTCTGAATCATTCCCAGTTAAGACCATCCCCAGAGTACTCATCACACTTGGTCTGTACACATTCCAAAGGGCTTTGCTATTAATTATGCTCTGAAAATGCACTGTTCAGAACAAGACCATACCATTAAATGTGTACCACATCACCATGCGCCACCCCTAAGGACTTCTTAATCCAAAATATTCACCTCTACCTCTTGACTAGAAGTTAATTCTCTTACTATCTTACAGAGCACTTCTGCTTCCCTGTCTGCCTAGTACTTGAATTGCAGCTTATCACAGGTTCAGTTTATTGAGGTAATTAATACTTGTACTTACTACCTACACCCACTTCCAACCTAGAAAACTTCTTCTCATAAAACACACGTGCCAGGAAGGCAAAACAGAAATCAAAGAAAAGGAGGAGAAGCAGCCATAATTCAAAAAGTATCTCAGAACACTGGAGATTGTTCTTGGCCTGTGTTTGTATTTTCTGCAGTTAATGATACTAACAATAATAAATACGCGTCACAGAAAAGTAAGTGGTCTACCAGATCATTAGTACCAGAGACCATGGTGGGTATAACGTTTTCCTAATGCCACCTGAAAGAGAAACTGGAGGCCATCAAATGAAGTAAGTAATGGCTCAGTAAACAAAAGGAGCAGGTGCTTCAAGGGATGGGAGAAGACTGTTCAAGGTCCTGTCAAGGGGCATTGTGGATGCACAGGTTTTCACAAGTTTAAGAGAGGACAAGACAAAAACAGCCCAAAACAAAGCCATTAAGGGTTAAGCAAGAGTCGATTGCCCATCTATATTTTGTGCTCAAACAACTTTTAAAATCGAACCCAAAATACATTTCTATTAAAGGAATGTACAGTCTGATACTCTGGCTTTTTGACATTTCAAAGATAAAATGTAGGGGTTGTGCCCTAACAAAGGAGAATCACAGGTTTCCATAAAACTGAAGCATTGCTACTCAAGCATTAGAGAAAAAATGGGTGTAACACTGTGAAATGCTGTGGTTTATTATTCAAGCTAATCAAAATAATAATTTTATTCAATTTCTCACCTTCAGGCATGTACTGCAATACTGTGCTGCCATCGGGACATTTGCCAAAAAGACATAAAACAACTATGCATGAAAGCAGAATCATGTTCAAATCCTGTTAATCAAGCTAATAAACAAAACCATAGACACTTTGCATGAAGCAAAAATCCACTTAAATGTCATTTTAGACTTGTGGGGGAAAGTTAGCAACATAGTGTTCCAAACTGAGTTGCAGAATTCAGAATACGACAAAGGCTCCTACACATATTACTTGAACTCATGAGGACCATGTTTACTTCATCACCCCAATTCATATTTGTATTGATCTTTCTAAATCACAGCAGTTTAAAGCTTCCAGGTCCAGTCACTGAATTTTCACATTTGCCAAACTTCAATCATTCTTCTAATCCTACTCCTTTGTGGCCCACTTCTGCCAGATAGGCTTCTGTTACAGCATTCAAACACTGCTTTGAATAACCCATAATATTTGGTGGTTTGTATTCCGCAAGAGAGAAACAGAGAGAAATACAGGCACTAACAGAAGCAGGTAATCCACATACTTTTGGCTTGCTATAGGTAAATCTTTAATAATACCGTTTTTGTCTTTCTTCACATCTTGTTTCATCTTAGAGCTGTGAGAAACTTAGCCCAGCACATGTTGCATGTATGAAAAGATGACAGAAATGCATAACAAAGGAAGGGATGACTAATCACTAAAGACTACACAGAATAATCAAAATTACCACAAAAGCAGAAATAAAATTTCTGGAATTACCTCCAGACATCCATAAAGATATGATTATCATATATTATTTTGAATCTGGATGATTCAAAGGACTTAACTAAAGAAGGTGCAATCTCTTTTTATAAAATATCAGTATCACTTGCTGTTTCACCAGGCAATATTATCAGCCCGAGTGTAGCTCTGCTGTTTTGTAACTTCTCATTCACACATAAAATGTAAACACATCTTAGCACATCTGACACAGCTGCCCTCAGTCTTTTTTTCTAACAAGAAAACTTTTCCTTTGTCTACTCAAGTCTTGGTGTAAGCTATCAAAATCCACATCAGTACAAAGTTCAGTGATCATATGTGCAGCAAACTCATGTTCACACTGCCAGTCCTGCCGGTAGAAATCTGCCCCTCACACTGCCTTCATTCTCGACTTTTATAGATCACAGGGCAAACTGAAAATCAACTTAAGGGAGAAGATAGATAGAACTAAAGAAAGGGACATGACTAATGAAGTAATACAGATACAAACAAGGGAACAGGGCAAAAAGAAAGCAGATACCCTGCTGTTACACTACATCACAGTAAAATGAATTATTTCAGTCAAGACATGCAGGTACATAATGAAGTTCATAACCCCAGGAACTTGGAACTGTTGAAGGCCAAACATGAAACAAACTTTAGCAATTCTTTAGCCTGTAAGCCAGGAAGCACCACCTAGAAATAGCTGCTTACCAGGAATTCAGTCTTCAATGCTTTCAATACCACACAAACATTACATATTTCTACAAGGTATTTCAAGAACTTAAGGCTTTACTCGAGCCTGAACTCAAGACTGTTGAGAGCCAGTAACACGTTCAGAAAACTTATCCTTCAAAGAAGCAAATATCTTCACTGAGAAAAGTCCAAAAATTTTCGTGCACATCCTGAAGAAATGGCAACATGGCCAAAATGCAGTAACAGAGCATGGCACAAACACAGTAACAATTTCCTTAAAATTTTAGTTTTACTTATCCTTGTGGGGTTTATCTACACACCGTGTAACAATTTTACCACTGCAAAGCGGAATTGCATTCCCCTGTATATTCTGCATCCTCCTTGGTGAAAGTGTCATGCTTGAGGATGCTCAGACAGTATTCATAATACAGGAGACGCTTGTATATAAACACGCAACTTACATATATATCAACACATACATACATACATATATTATGCACAGGAACACACTAACAGAATGGGATTTAACACTACACATAATTTACTATTGATATGAGGTTGTATACAATAGAAGAAAAAACAAAGTTTTAAGTCAGAAATACCTGAATGCTAAAATATGTAGCTCTGAGCTTTCAAACTAGACCAAGGCAGGCTCAGAGATGATCATTAAGCGGATCATCATCACTCTCCGAGCAAAGCCACTGAAGGGAGCAGTTCTCAACACAGCCCAGGATCAAGCTCTCCACATCTCAATCTAACTACTGTTAAGAACACGTGCAGCTTTTAGAAATAATTAGCTAAAGACAGGTAACGCTTCAGATCGTGGAAAAATTACTTCACCTAAAGTTAATGCTCCTTGGATCAGAAACTTTACTTTTTAAAAAGTGGATACCTGCGGTCCATCTCTGGCTTCATAGAAGTCACCCACTCCTATTTTTGCACTGAAGCTGAAATTGTCCCTTGAGATATCCATTATTCCATTTCTGCTGAGATACTGAAAAAATCACATATTGTTCCACTTCAGCTTGTAAATAATTACAACCCAGCTTTGATGCACAGCTAACTGTGAGTGTAATGTTTTGCATATTCTGTCAAAGGGATATGCATTTTTAAGACATCAAATCAGTAACATACCAAGATACATTACACCTCACGTCACAGAAAATAAGTAGTATCTCTACTGGAGAGAAAAAAATTAAGTATTTTAATTGCAAGCATGCTTGCTAGCATTAGAACATGGAAGTTAAGAAATTAATGTACCTTTACTACTTCAGGATACTGTCTCAGCTTCTTTCCACAAGGTGCAAAATATGCTACTTCTCCTTGAAGACGACCACCAAAGTTTCTTATTCGGGTTTCTCTTTGCCAGCTAGAGTAATATGAAATAGTTGCATACAACAATACACTTTTTAAAAAACAAGTAATTTATGGCAATTTAAGAATTCTACAAAAAAGGGAAGAGGAAAATGTGACTAGACTATCATAAATGAAACAGACCAAACCATTAATTTTATCATGTAGATTGTCCAAACTGACTAAATATATGAATTTATTTATATCAAGCGATGTACATAGTATCAGATTTTAAACAGCCTAGAACTGTACTTTAGGGAATTATTTGGAGTCTGTATCGGCTATAGATATATCAATCTATATCAGATCATTAGGATTAATTTCCAAAGCAAAACAGCTAAGAAATGACTCGTGTTTGCAAAAGAACAAATTTAATGCACAAAAATTAACACATGAAATATGCCAACACTTTTTAAAGAGATCCACAGTCACTGGAAGTCAAATCTAAATTGTTGAAGCCCTTTCCTTATTATTCAGCCTCAAGATTTTTTAAACTCATTTCTTTATCAATGGAGTTTTGAAGGCATTTTCACCCTTTAAGGAAAGTCAGGTATACAGATAACATACCCATAATCGAGAGGAACACGTAGCTCCCGTTCATCTGCTACTCTTCGCCTTTTTGAAATACCTAAAACAGAATCTCTGATTAATACCTAATAGAACTTAAAAAAGGAAACATGCTCCTAAAATGTATTACTTGTGTTTCTATCTGCAAAACAAAACTGTTTTTCATTCTTGCCATTGTGTGCCTCAATTATCAACTACCAAATTATCAATTATAAATAAATAAAAAATAAATAAAACTAATCTAAGTGTTCTCCCTCTGAAATACATTTTCCACTAAGTTTCCTGTAACCTCATCCTCTGAAATGGTGAACAGAAAACCTAACTATCCCATACCTAGCCGTTTGTCCTGTTTAGTGCTCTCAAATATTGCTGATTTAATTCCTTGCACGCCTGTTTTTCTAGACAAGACCTTACACAATTTTTTTCAGTAAACAAGATGCAAATAAAAACACACTTAAAAGATCCATATTCTAATAGGTTTAATCCTCCTAGAGCACTGTCCATAGACTGCAGTCAAATGCCAAATGCAGAAAATTTTCAGAACTACTTCAGCTTTTCCCAGTTCAAACAGATGCTGTGTTTGGTGCTTGTCAAGCAACTGAGTGGACAGTATCCCAGAAACAACTGCCACACGTGGGGCACTAATTTTAGTGGGGAAGGCTTTCCTCAGGCCTCTTGGACAGCCACAGGACACGAACTATGTACACAGACCAACTTTTGGAAGATGCACGTCCAAAAAAGGTAGTTTGGACCTTCTGTAAAGGATGTGACACATCTCTTCCCTGGGAACAGCCATAAGTGAGGGCTGTTACCAGACTGACCCCCAGCACCTGCTCCAGCCTTTCAGCCAGGAGCAGTGCATGGCAGCTCAGCTCTGGCTGCCAAGGGAGCTGCCAGCAGCTCCTTCCAGATGATGTGAAGAGACCCCTAGAAAAAGCACTGAGGAAATGCCTGTGCTCAGATCCCAAAATTTAGACACAGGTCTGCACTCTTAACCTAACATGAATGACTACTGCATTATTTTGAATGGCCATGGTACAGGGAGGGAGGCTGCTTTTCCAAATATAAGTGAAGTGAAAAATCCAGTGCAAAACAGGTACAGAGAAGAGACCACGAGACCCCTTCAGTGACTGACCAACTCTAGGTAAAAGGTTCACAAAAATATTTTTGTTCTATTATGTTGATTCTGATTAGGTAATCCTTAGGTGTAGTATATTATTATACATAAAGCAAGGACATAAAACTTATTTATTCTACCTCCTATTCCAGTAAACAGAAAAGTCTGCTATCAGACTTTTCAAAGCATCACAAATCAACACAGATTCCTAAGAAAAACATTATCTTTTTAATCTACCCATTTGAGTAACTCTCAATCCATATGAAATCTTTTATAAACTGTACCGTTCATAAGCCTGTTTCTGAGATAAATATTAGGCAGATCACATTATACCGCTTCAAAGCTAATGCCCTTGTATGACATGGAATGAAATTTCTATTCCACTGAATCCAAATATAAAAACCTCTTTTATAAGCAGATGTCCCCATTTAATAATCCTGTTTATACGCATGTTAATTAACATCAAGTCTCTAATTCAAAGTACGAAATATGTGATTTCATTTCATTGTTACCATGCAAATTAAGAAGTCTGACTTTCAAAAATGCATTCTTTACTGTAGCCATAGTAATTACTAAATCTTACCAATTAAGTCACCAAATGAAGGATTATAAGCACTATATAGTATCAGGCAAATACTAAATGTACTTTCCATTAACTTTTTAAAAATAAATTTTTGCGCATAATCCATAAATTATACTGAGAATTTTGAAAGAATTATTAGAAAATTATGTTCTAACAAAGTATGGTTACAAAGTTTGTCAAGAAAGGGGCAAAAATTGAAGATTCAGAACACAAACTAGAATGTACAGGAATCAGAAGTAAGAACAACTAGTTTAGAATAAAATGGAGACTTACAAAGACTTAGTAATTAAGAGTTTAATATAATAAATATCAACTCTGGATATTTAATTCTATCTTCTCTCAAATCATTGCATGAGTTAAAGTATCCTGGGCCTAAGGATAATATTCTAGTCTCAAGAACTTGCAATTTGGCTGACGGATCTTAATGACTGCTGCAATCACCCGTGAAAAGATCAGATTCACCCAACAGCCAATATCAGAAGGAACGTCAAAAGACACCCAGTCCAGCTTTCCTTGGGAAAGGATGCTTTGCCAAGATTACCTCGCACCCTGACCGACTGACATCTGAAAACCTCAAGTGAGGTGGACTCTGCCACATCCCTGGGATGGCTGTTCAATGAATCACTGCTCTTAGGGTAAAAATCTTCTTGAACATCATACCAACACCTGGACTATTTTTGAAACTACTTTTGCAACACATGGATCTTAGCTATCACATGATAGTATAACAGAAGACAGTGAGATACCACAGTGTGTACTTGGTGTGAGGGTGGAGGCTCCTGTCCCGAGGAACACTGCAGGCTGGGACTCAGGACACAAGGCAGCTGATGCTGAGCTCGACGTCTTTGCTACTTGGAGATTAAGCGGGGTGGAATGAGCTGTAAGACCAATGGATGAGCTCTTCACAGAGGATGAAGTTTTATTCAGTTTCAGTGGGGCTTTTTCTCCCTCAGTGTCGGTATCCGATTCATCTTGGTCTTTATCATCCTCATCTTCCTCCTCAGACCCTTCTGTATCTGACTCAGAATTACTGTCAGACTCTGTTTAAAGAAAGTGTGGAAAAAGGCACATTATGACTTGGAAACTACTGGCAAGTACATTAAAGTTCTAACACTTGAAAAATATTTCCTCTCATTATATATGTATTTTTAATAACATCTCAAGTATAAATAGGAGGTTCAAATTAACTACCCGAACTTTAAAATTACTACAAATATGACAGCATTAAGTAATTCTGGATGGTAATACACTGTTCTTTTGATTGGGAAGAGATGAGTGACAAAAGCTGGAGTATTTCAAGACTGTTTACTCCAGAAGGAACTACAGCTAAATCATCCCATTAGCCCAGCAGCAGCTGGGCATTATCCCAGGAAGGGCATTTCACAGGTGTGAAATCCATAATGAAGAGGAAGAAAACTGAACTGGACACGGGCTGAAAGGTGTCAGAATCAAAAGTACTGCAATTTGGGCTAAGGAAGAGTAAGAATTGAGGACAGCCAGGGTAAGGAACTAAAGGTGAGATACAGCCTGAGAAAAAGATTAGCACAGGGTGTATGGATGAGAGGGGAAACAGAATGATTAAAGTGGAGGCCAGACACAAGAGATACCAGGACATGGGACAAAGCAGTGACTGTGAATACAGTCAACTCTTTAAAACAGGCCTTATCATTCCAAATTGCATAGCCTGGTCTGCAGCCCTTAAAACTGTCCAATTACTTGCTCATTGGCTTCTGTGCTCCTGCATGAGGCACAAAAATACGCTTTTCTTGCCACTCTTGACAATTTGAAGGCCCTTGTGTAGTCCCTCTCTGTTTAGGAAAGCTGTTTTGCAGCTGGTCTCTGTCTGCCAGAATCATTTACCATCAATCAGCATTAATGTCAATCCCTTCCTGAGCACTTTGTTACATCAAGCTACAGGCTGGGTGACTAATGTGGAAGGGAGGTCTCTGACAGCCTTTCCAAAAGGCTAAGGAGCCACATTACCAGGACAGCTGACCAAGTTTTAGAACACCCCAAACATGTTTTTTTGACATGACAGAATGGAGAATGGAGACAAGTGCTAATTCCAAGGATATGTGTAGGGCACCATGTGGGCCTCGCTGGCCCAGTATCTCCTGCCCCTATTTTAAAATATGGTGGGAAATGCATGTTTTCAAAATGCAAAAATTAAGTTTCTGCTTTTCCTATTAAAAAGGTTAAACCACCTGATTGGCTATCATCAGAATCATCTTCTTCATCGTCCTCATCTTCATCTTCATCGTCGTCATCATCATCATTTGAGTCGTCAGAGTCTTTACTGCTGGGGGCATCTGAGTCTACCCCTCTGAACTGCTCCACCACCAGTTTTGCAGAATGAAGGCGGTGTTGTGGTTTTACTGCATTTACTGCATTATTGCTGACTGCTTTATCCTTTCCTGAACCAGGTAACACAGGAGAGGTAGAGGGCATAACAGCTGTCCGGTTACCAGTTGTCTTTTTCCCGCATGCACTCAAGTTTATTGGCAAAGAAAAGGGGGCACTACTAGAAATGGCTACGCTTTCATTGATCTTGGTCTGGGGTTTCGGTTTCGTGGTGAGTGCAAGAGGAGCCTCCTGGATGACGCTCTGAATAACTCCATTGGGTTGGTGATTACCTAAAAGTGCATTTGTCAGGAATGGGTTAGAATGGTTGTTTTCCAAGGATGTGAGTTTTTGATGAGCTGGTGAACTAGATGTTGGTTTGGGGCTTGACAAAGCTGTAATAACCTTCTTCAGGCTCTTAGATGATTCCTGTTTCTTTAGCTGTGCTGCTGGGAATGTCTGTTTATATTGTTCCTAAAGAAATAAGAAGACAGAGGAATAAAATGTGGAGGTGTTTGTTTGGCTTTCTTTGATATTCAGGCAAGTGAGCTCTAGGAAATTTTAAACATCTGCTAAGCCATTTTTAGAAAGTCAAAAGCAGGTACTAGGTATAACAGATGAGATGAGAAACTACTAGTTACACAAGTCTTGCATGATTTTTTTCACTGTAAATGAACAGGGAAAGACATTGAACTCAAGATGAAGTTGATTCAAACTATGTAGGGAAGCTTTCTCACCTGCTACAATGCTCTAGACAGGGACTTTCATAAAGGTATTAATAATTCTGAAAGAAGCCCTTTTTAGAAAGATACTTACTACTCGTGTGTACCAGCACAGAAAAACCTCTTCTTATTACTTAATTCAGCGTATAAAAATCCCACTAGTGAATGTACAGCTACTTTTAATAATTTGTTCACTTTAAAGCACAAGGTAAATACAACACACTAATAGCCATGATACTAGAAACCCAATAGAGGACTCTTGGTGTAGAAAACTTTTATTTTAACAAATGAGAGAAAAGGTATTACTGAGAAATGCTGTGATATGTTAATTGTTTAACTGAAAGAGTAGTACTTGAAATTTTTCACATAAAAGTTAGTAATAGCTCAAAAATGCATGTAAAGCTTGGAATGTCTTTAGTCTAAAGACTTCCAAAGGAAAAAAACCCGTATCATCTTCAGTAGAAAACATAATTAAATGGATAAAGACGGTACAGTTTAAAATAATTTGTTTTAAATTAAGTCAAATATCATACATTCCTGGAAGTTACTAACATTGAAATCTGAATACGAAATTATGAAGAGCTCCAAAATCAGTATTCAGACAGTGCATACCTCCAGTAAAAGTTTTAGAGAAATCAAACTACTAAATGTGTGATCTATCACCAGCTAAAGACTTGTAACCTAAATTTGAAAGCAGATGCCTCTTTCAGTAGCAAAGTTGTATGTTCTCATAATTATAATTTACTTAGCTACTCCTGGTAGAGTGACGAGCTTATTTGATTCTTACCAAGTAACAGGAAATTTGAAACCAAAAACAGCTTTTATCTTCTAGTCAAGCAATAAAAATTAAATATTTTTCAGTCCTCGCTAAGGGCTTGTGAGTTAGCTGTGAATCAGAACTGAGTTTACTACTTCCAAATACTACTTAGTTTAAAACAAAATATGAAAAAATAAAATTATAATAATACTTACAATTATTATAAATAATAATAAAAATAATTAAAATAATTAAAAATCATCATAATAATTTTATTCTCTTCTAACCCTCATTCAAATCTCATTGAATAGAAGATTAATCAACAGTCACCTTAATCACTGCTAACAAAACAAATAAACTGAAGATCTAAAAATTTTTGAAGCTGCAGAACTGTTAAGACAGACATATAAATTTATTGTAAAGTCCTGACCAGTAAAAAGGAAGATAAATTGAGGTAGGGTGGGCAGGCCCTGCCACAGGGTGCCCAGAGCAGCTGGGGCTGCCTCTGGATCCCTGGCAGTGCCCAAGGCCAGGCTGGACAGTGGGGCCGGGAGCACCTGGGACCATGGGAGGTGTCCCTGCCCGTGGCAGGGGGTGTGACAGGGCAGAGCTTTAGGGTTTCTTCCAACCCAGGCCATTCCTTGATTCTAAAAAAACTATTGAAATGGCTATACTGAGCTTTAACAGCTATCAGGGCATAAGCATCTGTCTTTAAAGAGCAAACAAAACTCAATGTTGCATTGAGCATTTTTTTTTTTAAATGGCTTTCAGCTTCTTTCTTTAAAAATGTGGTTAAAATAGGTGATTTCCATTACTTTGACTTGAAACTATCCAACTTGAAAGAAAGTGAAGCCATGCTTAAATAGTAGATATGTGCAGTATTAAATTAGCATTTTGACTGAACCTAGAAGCACAGGAAAAATATCCAGTGTTCCCATGAGTACTTTTCTTATTTTGATATTGATTTCAGGTGCACGTTGTCCTTAAGAGGTGCATGACCCACACAATCTAGTTAATTTACACCATTCAGAAATCCAGATCAACCCTAAAAACACAAACTCCCATGATTATAAATATATATATAATACTTGTAATTTTAATACACTATTATTTAAAAGAGCTTGATGGCACAATGTTACATCTTTTTAAAAAGACGGCACAGGTTACAAATAATCCAAAACTTCACTCACCCGTTTAGTTCTAACATCGCTGGTCAAAGTGATAGATTCTTCAGAGGTATTTTTATTCCCTGCTTTGAGTAGATCAGGGGAAGGAACTAGGAGTTTTAAATAGGTCTCTTTTTTGGCTTCATGTACCAAAGACAAAGGTTTCACATTAGGAACCAATCCCGTAGACTGTATTACACTTGTGTGTTTGTTCACAGATTCCTCCTTTGCCTGAGAGCTTGGAAAAATAAACGGAAGCTGCTGTGACAAAACCTGAGGCTGCTTCTGCTGGGACTGGAATGATGAGTGAGTCTGGGAATCAGAAACAAGAGGTATCTGCTGGTGTGTTCTTTTATCTTGAGACTTTTCCTGTGATTTCTGTCCATCGGTTTTTGTATCTGTTACACCACTATGCATCAGCACCTGCAAAATATTTATTTTTGACTGTTCATTATGTAAGTTAAAGATTCTTTTAAAAAGACTAAACATATGATCAGTCTCTATGAAACAATTTCACTAGGCTTGGCAGAGGATGAACAATAATAATTTTAAATCAGTCTTGCAATATATGTATTGTTCATTTTCGGATCTTTTCCCCCAGATAGTTTCAGCATGTGACAACAATGTTTACTAGAGAAGGAGTATTAAACCATGGTTGTTCTTCAATGTATTTGTGACTGTAAACCTAACAGGATAAAGATTCCAATCTTGATATTCTATTACAAGGGAAAAGTAGCCATTCTGCTAGGAAAAAAGCAACTGCCAAGCAATAGCCACAATGATACATTTTCAATTCACTACCTACGCACAGTACTTGATTTCTTTGTATTTCCTACTTTATAACCAAAAAAATAACGGTCTACCAACTGTCAACTCCTAGCCTATACCAGAACAATGCACAGCAGAACAGCAATACACAGACATGAATGCACACAAAAAGCCCTTCCAGAAACCCCTCAAACAGAAAACCCTGGAGCAAACCTAAAAAAGAGTATTCTTAGCTTTTTTTTAATGTGCAGTTAAATAACTGTTGGCTATTTGCTCACAGACATGAGTAGCTCAACTTGTTACAAACAGCTTGCAGCAACAAGACAGTGGGCAGCAGAGTGAGGTGTTATACCTTGTTCTTGCTTTTGTGATGTGCTTCACTTTCGGAATCAGATTCATCATCTTCACTCTCTTCAGCACTCTGGTCCTCCTCCTCCTCCTCCTCTTCATCCTCTAGGTCATCAGAGTCACTACTACTTACACCTTCACTTGAGGTGTCTGAAGAGGAGCCTGAATCACTGTCACTGTTACTAGAGCTTTCCACTGCTTTTTTTCTGGGCTTCTACCAGGAAGATGAATTCTCTGTTAATGTTTCAGTTTTAATCTGTTATATGATCTTATTATTACACATAATCTTTGAAACAAAGAAGAGTAAGACTTTAGGGTAAATGCTTGAAGAGAAAGTGATTCACAAGATGATGAAAATTAAAAACTGGTAACAAATCCCACTGAAGTCTTTTTCTGACCGCTGCTGACATCACTACATCACAAAGCAAAACGCCAAATTTAGGCCTAGAACACCGACCTAGAATTTGGGTGTCATAAACCTCCACAGAATGTGCCAATTCCCAAAAAATTTATACCCAAAACTTGTACTGCAAATTAGCACATGTGTCAGTGACACATTCAATTAACCGCTTTCACAGTATGAGCTGTACAGCTGTACAGCTCATACTGTACAGTAATGTACCGTTTTACAGTAATGTACAGTTTTTACAACAGTAATATACAGTTTTGAGGACTGAAAATATTATATTCATCAAATTGCTTCTGGGATTTTCTTCTGAGAAATGGACAAAAATCTTCCGACATACTGACAACTACATTATATTGAACGAAGCTCTCTAGATTTTCATCAACTGTAAAAACAGTTTGATATCAGCTTTGCCTTTTTATTTTTTTTCTAAAACTAAATGAATATTTTAATAATTTTTTAGATACCATCCTCAAGAAGAAATTAAAACTAAGGAGATGACTGAAGAAATCAGAAGTTGAATACAAAAAAAAAACCCTAAAGAAAAGAACCTTTAGAAAAGTACATTAAAAGGTTTTAAAATAAGACTTGTTTTTAAGAAGAGGCAAGTGTTACACTTCAAAATTTAAAAGCTCAAAATCACTTGTACAAAGCCCAGCTTCAATAATTATAATCATCCTCATGTCGGAGTTCTCATTTAGAGTAATTTCTGTGTTTTGGTACAAAAGGTTGTTAAAATCATTACACTGACAAATACCAATTACGTCATAAAAAATTTTACAGGAAAAAGAGTTATAAACATCAGCATATCAAGTAAGATTAGGAACAACAAACTCCATATCAATCTTAAAAAGTTTAGTACAGGAACTTCGGAAACAGACAATGTGACATTTATCTGCATGAGACAGAAGACTTAAAAGTTAAGATACAGGACACAATATTCTTAAGAAAGGTACTTGCACCCTGAGTCCATCCTTTTACAGAGGCTCAGCATTTAGTCAAGTAAAACTGGAGTTTGAAATCAGTGCCTGCATCAAGAAATCTATCAACAGTACCAAATTTATATTTAAAGATGAAAGGTAACAATGCTGACAAACATCCTGGTAAAAATTTGAAGGTGGGGGGGAGGCCTGAAAGCAAAACAACAAACCACCCAAACAAAAAACCAACCAGAAATAGAAACAAACGAACAATGGGCAAAAAGAGGTAAAATTTTCTGAATACAGCAAAGACCCAAAACCTAAATTTTGGGAAGGTATTTGGAGATATTAAGTGAAATTTATTTGGTACTCTGCCTAACTGTAGTAATAGTCAAAAATACAGAAACACCACCCAGAAAAAGCTTTACCTCTGCAACAGAGAAAGATACATTTTGTATGGATATACCCAAGATAAAAGAGCCATTTTTAGTATTTATGTCTGAAAAAAATCAAAGATTTCCCAAATACCTTTAACTAGCTTAATACTTTCAAAAGCTGTTAACTGTTGAACACAAAGAATGTTTTGAGGGAAAATATTTTTAATAATTTCCCTATTGTCCATATATTAAACACTGTATATCACTACACAATTCTAAGTAACCATTTCAGTGCTATCCCCTATTTTTATGCAGATACATCAAGCACCAGCTGTCCTTTGAAAATGCCAACCTCTAACCTTCAAACATTCAGACTTGGTAGCTGAATGTAGTTCAGTAACAGAAAGAAAGCAAGAGGCCAAATTCACTCAGAAAACAACAAATAGATAGGTATACAGAACGAAAGAAAAAGATTTTAGCCCAGATGGCTGTCAGTAGAGAATTACTCCCTTAGCTTCTAGTCTGTCAGTAATCATCATCCCAGTACACCATTTTCTTTTTTTTTGTTTTGTTTAAATAGTTTTGATTCCCAGAGTAGCTTAAAAGTGCTTAAGAGTGCTTAGGTCAGTACATAAGATTTACTAACTTACTGAGACTACTAAGGTCTTTCATGTTAGATGGCTAAGATTATTGCTGAAAAACAGCAGTTAATAATAGTTCTTTCTTCTGATAAATAGGAAATTGCTTTCAGAAAAGCATTTTTTATGTCTAAAAATTTTTTTTTGTTTTCGTAAGATACAAGAAAACCTAATTAAATTCACAGAAACAATCTATGATGTTATAATTGTAATTCCAATACATGTGTGTGTATATGTACTGTAATATAAAATATCAAATACCGCTGTTAAAAATACATTTAAAAAAAATTAGATTAATTAAAACAAGGTGTTGGACACAGCTATTAACTTACTATCCAGTGAAATTAGCAGTACTAGTAACTTTTGGTTCACAAGTATGTCAAAAAATACCCAATTAAAAAAACTTCAAAAGCCATTACACACAAAAAATCCCTACAGAGGCAAGGGTACAGTTCTCGCTCTAATAAATCAGAAGAACTCAAAATATTTGGTACTCGGAAAGAATACTGCAAAATGCTCCTGTGTGCTGAACACTTATCATGTCAAATTTTTTGTTTCAATCTTCAATTTCTTTCTGGTATTTACCTTATCTTTGATTTTGTCAGTCCTGGTGTCCAAAAGCTGAACTTTGCTCTGCTCCTGGTTGTATTTACGTCCTCCAGCTCCTGAGGTTACAGTTTTCACTGGTCCTGCTGATGTTGCAATGCCAGTGGAGAGCACAGATGTGCTGAGAACTGAGACCGCAGTGGTACTGCTGCCATTCAGTGATCCATTTATTCCTAAAGATAACAGATTTACAAAGTGACATTTAAAATAAATCTGAAGTAACAGGTAATTTCTCTGAGATACCGCAGCCTCACTAACATTCATAGACATGTAACAAGGTCCTAAACTACTTACAAGTTACTTGTCACATATACTAAAATTTGTCACCGAAGTGTCACTGATTTGGAGTTATTTTAGTTTAATCATACAAAGCACCCATGATTTAAAGGCCAAACACATAATTGGTACATATCATCCTTACCTAACAGAACCAATTTTTATAGAACTGTTTAGGAATGGGAAGAATGACAAAAACGAAGCTCAAATTCCACATCTTTCTGCATGTGCAGAATTCAATATGATTATTTCCAGACAACTTCAGCCATTACCTTTGTCTGTATTGCTCCGACTACTTTTTCCTGTAGTTCTTGAGTGGAATGAAGCAGAATCATGATTCTGTGCAGGAGGAGCAAACAATGTGGGAATTCCCAAGAGTGGTGGGAAAAAAGCTGTCCCAGGACGAGAGTGTGTGTCTGCTGTTCGCCACCATTCTGAACCGCAAAGGAAATAAAAACAAACTTCAGGTGTTCTAGTAATATATTTAAGTATTTCAGTAAACCCATTGCTGTGCGTAACCCTGAGCATTTAGGAACTTTTCAATGACATGCATTTCCTGCAGCAACTCTGGTCTTAAGTCATTAAAACCATTCTGATGAAGATTGCAATGCAGTTTTATTTAAATGGATTCTGAAAATTAATACTTAATAGAAAGCTATATGACACTGATCACCCCAAAATGAAACTCTAAGTCTTATAAACTGAATCAGTATTCACAGATCACTCTTTAACATTTATTATTATCTCAGCACTCTTCCTACATCAGAACTATGAAGTAACACAACACCTTTCAGTCACCTCTGCAATCTAAGTCTTGCAATACTCCCAGGCCTCCACCACAAACCACATCTGAAGCTGTTCCTCGTGAAAAGACCTGTTAAACAGAGGAACTGCTCGCTACCCAGTGGTAACTCTACAGCTGCTACTGAAGGTTTCTATCCTTGAGTTTGACACTGCATTGCAAAAAAAGCAGTCTCTATTTTTTTTTTTCCCTGTAACAACCCTATTCAAATGCCCTAGTTTCAACTGGCGATTCTGGCTTCTAACCTCAGTATGACTAATGCCATCTCTCAGACTGGGAGGACGGCAGACAAGGTGAAGACGAGACATGATGAAGAGGTGTCCTGGTTCCAGCCAGGACAGAGTTAATTTTTGGAGTAGTTGGGAGGCCAGGACCCAAAGGCTACTCAAATAAATATCACACCATTAGCAGGGAAAAGGAACTCTCTCTTCCAGGGAGAAGGGCTCTCTTCCCAGCTGAGGTCAGGAACTGTCCATTGCCAGGAAGCAGGGGGTTCCATTTAGTTTGTTTCTTATATGCTCTGTCAGTACTGCTGCCATGAATATTTGTTTTCTTATCTCATCTCTGTTTCCAGTAAATTATTCTTATCGTGACCTGTGACCTCTACCTTTTGTGCCTCCAATATTCCTCTCCAGCCCTCTTCAAGGGCAAGGGGTGGTGGTGAGGGGCAGGAGAAAAGTGAATGGCAATGTGGTCTCAGTAGGAGCACTAAAGCTAGATGAACCAGACTGTAAAAATTACAGGTAAAAAGTAAGCACAGCTGGAGTTGTGCTTACCTTAAACAATAAGGAGACTGAAGCTAATACAGAATTATGAATATGTGAAAAGAATATGTGTAAAGGAAAATGGACAGGGGAAGTGACCAGAAAAAAGTAAACAGAGAAGTTATTTGAGCCGCTACACACCTGGAAGGTTGGGGAAGGGCAGCACAGAAGAGAGCAGGCACCATACAACAAGTCAGCATGTATTCATAGGGTATGACAAGGTAAGAATATACAATAGCAAAGATGACAGACAAAAATCAAAGGACTAGAAATTCCGTAATCCTGGTAGAGGAAATCTCACAGGAGTTTCAGAACTAAACTTCAGCTTTAGAGGCAGCCTGAACACAAGTGTGGAAGACACATCATGGAATTCTGAGACTGTAAAAGTATACATATCCAGAAGAACTATGTAGTCCTTAATGGAGAGAAAGACCAGGAAAAGACTGACATCAAAGAACGTTACATTCATTTGTGTCATCCTTTAAAACAAAGAGCATCATGTCAAAAAGAAAAGCATGTGAAAGACCAAGCATTCCGTTTTCCAGGAGACTCCCATCATCAACAATGGCCTCAGCACACTGACCATGCTTCTCACGGACTTCTACATGCAAACCATTGTAATTCCCAGTTCTCCCTCCACACATTTTAAACCTTTTTACTGTGCTTGTGTATATAAGAAATAATTCTGGAATGAGCTCCTGACTGCAGTAACTCATCCTTATTAGGTGTTAGGAATGCAAGGGCATTCACTAGGACTTTTCATTTATTAGCAACTACAAGGCAACGTAACAGGAATACAATGTACACGGCGCAGGGAAATTCCTTGTACTGATTTCAGATTCCTGGTTCAGGCGGCTTTTTTTTCCTTCCTCCAAGACAAGAAGGAATTTGCACTTCCTCGATGCTAAGTACTGCAGGTGATGTGTAGTGTACTAAACTTCTGACATGCGTTTAAAAGCACTGTGTTTCAGGTCTACATTTGCTGATTTTCATTTAAATGGCTTTAACATCACTTTGTCAATTATCACAGGAAAGACCGAAAAAACAATCATAACCAACCCAAACCCCATTTACGTATCTTCCTCCACAATCCTTCCCTCTCACAGACCAGAGTGGTGATTCTTAATCATGCCGATGAGCAACACTGCATTGCAAAGTTTCATACTTTGAAGACCTGCCAGGTTAAAAGAACCTTTGAGATTGTTCATCAACTTTCTTCATCATACAAAAAGTGTAGCTAACTGTACACTATACTACATACTATTATGGCTTTGAAAAGAGACATACTAAGTGTGCTAAGCCACTACCTAATGTATCTAAGAAATAGAAGCCACCATTTTAAAATACACATTTAAACACGTGGAAGAAATAAAACACCAACAAAAAATGGCAAAAGTCTTGTAATACTAAACCGAACTGTAATGACATTTCCCCTCTTTCTTATCTGATGAAAATATTAACAGCAATTAATTTTCCTATTTTAGTGTTCACTCTTAAAGTTACTAACTTACCTTAAACATGCTCCACATAGCTGAATTTCATATTAAATCTCACTCCTTCACATTAATGGCTTACTTTCAAATAGATTAAATATTTTTGAGAACAACTTTTGAAATTCTCCTAACCACTGCACAGATAAGTGATTGAAAGCATTATGCCAAAGGGCAACATACATTTCAACAATGCTGGTCTCTTAGTAACAAAGAATTACTCTGTGCATTTATGTGCACAATTTTTACATTGTTTTGGAACTCATTAGGGAGAAATAGGGAACTCCAAAAGAATATTTTTTTGCTTTGACAAAAACAGCTTCTGGTCTGAGAAATAAAACTGTTGCGTTTTGTTATTTTACAAAAAGTTAATGAACTTCCCATTTTTTGAAAATTAAAAATTAAGGACCTTCCAGATCTGATAACATCAAAACAACACAGATTAGAATGTTCAGCTTAGAATGGTTTCACACACTAGTATTACTGCCTTTCATAAAGACAAAACACCGAATTATGGTTTTTATTTAGAGAAAAAGTGCTGATTTATATTCTTCCAAAGTTGCTAAGATTCTCATGAGGGTGAATGTAAACCTCCTTCCAGAGGCAATTTACTTTTCCAATGCACCTTCTTATTTTCAGCAATGGGTGAATAAGAAGAAAGCAAATAAAGTATCTGCTTACTTGATTAGAATGTTTTAATTATTCAGGAACTAGTGCAAATTAACCAATTAAACTAACAGTATGTGATATATTCCACAACTGTTTCACACAGGTGCTTTGTCTTTTTGACCTGGGAATATGCCAAAAATAATTTACTTGTATTTTTATGTCCCTGGCAAAGCTTAAAGACTACCAGTCCTAGCTCACCACGTATCACAGGCACCTGAGAGAGTATGCAATCAAGTTTATTGCAGAGACTACTTAATAGACTAAGAGATTGCTGCAAAGAAAACAGATGAATTGGGCTAAAAAGAACCTCTCTAATCTCATGCATTAAGATGCATTACCTTCTCTTAGTAAGAATAATTGCTCATTCTTAAAAACTTTTTTTATTAGATACTAGAAAAATGCATTTTTAAATTTGAAGATAATTCAATTATCTGTTTAACAGACTTTGTTGGGTTTTTTAAAATATCACAGGAGTGAAGAATGCCTCAGCTTAGAACTGGCTAAGTGTATAGTCTATCTTGGCTACAGAGTATCTTGTAAATTCAGGACATGTCATAGATCATTTAGGGAAAAACGATCTTCAGCTGGCTGGCAGCATAAACACTTCCATGCAACCTTTTCAGAGTGGATACAACACTAACCACAGTGCAGTGTGTCAGCAGAAAAACATACTAATAAATGAAACTGACGGGACATTATTGATGGTAAACTACATTCCAGCGTGGTTTTGGGATGAAAAAGGGTCCTTGAAAAATTACATATGTACTTAAACATCAGATGCAGCCAGACAATAAAAAAAAATCAAAATATCGAAAAAAAAATGAATGCTGGTAATTACTATCAACCTTTTTAGCTCTTAGCTATCAGACAGAAATTAAACTTTTTTTTTAATAAAAGAGAGAACAGAACTTTTAAAAGGCCTTTAGTGAAGAACTACCTGTGTTTTCTAATTAAGAACAAAACTGACAGTTTAGTATCTTTATTAAATTATTCATCTGCTTCAGTCTTACTGTATTTTGGCAGACCAAATACATATCCTATAAATGCACAGAAGGTTAACAGGAAATACAGAATTACATGATGTAATATGTACACGGCAAAAGCAGCAAGAAGAAGGTAAATGAGTTACAGGAATCTTCAGGTTAGGACTGTATACTCATAGCCATAAGGAAATTAACTCCTGCTGCATTCTAGGAACCACCACAGAAAACCATTTCAAGTGGCATGGGCTAACGATTATAGACAAAAAATTCTTTTTGAAATGAATTTTAGTGGGGTACTAAAAAATGAAAAACTTTGTTGTTTATTCCAGGAGAGTTAAGAATTTTCTGGCTTTAGAGAAATTAAAATAAATAGTTGAGATATAACCCTAGGTCTGCAGACATTCTGGCTTCAGCTTCTTGGGACAGATGCAAATGAACAAATGCAGCATGGATTTAGCAACTTGGCATCTACTCATTACTTATTATCAAGCTGTATCAGTTTGGAGAATATACTTTTGCTCGCTCTGCTGCAAGAACAGTTTTTTCTGAAAACAGGGGATTACCATGAATTTAAGCTGAAAAAACTTCCTATTTACCGTTCGTACCATGTAAGAATTGGGCTAACAGAAACAATGTTCTCCAAAAAAATATGTTTTCCAAAACTGAAGTGAGAAACAGCAGGGAAGAGTTTACCATTCTGTTCTGTGGGTGACGTATGCATCATTCAGCTGAAATTGGAGTTTTAACCACAAAAATGAGATTCTTGCATGGAAAAATCTTCCATATGTATTTCTGATTCAAGGTAAAGATATTTCACTCTAGTCAAGATTATCCAACACTGTGGCATTGTGATATTTATCTTTTCCATTTCAAGCTCCACTACAGGAAACCACTCCTCCACATGTAAAACTACAGTATGGGCTGGGCTTAAATGCTGAGAATATGATATGTACTCAAGAAGCTGATTATTACAACTTAATCTGAAAGTGGCATAGTGTTTGCTAGACGAACCCTTTATTTGATCCCACTTTCAAGGGAGCCTTGCAAACTTAATTTTTTTTCTACATTTTAAATAGGCAATTTTCAATTAATTTCTTCTTTAATTAATTTATTAATTAAATTAATAATTTAATTTAATTAATTAATTCCTTCAGTAAGTACTATGTAAAATGTATTCACAGCAAATGAATGTCACTTGGCAAAACCAAAAAACCTCAAACATTTTTCTTGGATACATCTGTGCAACCTTATTACATTTGACTTGTAATAATAATTACAAGTGCCAACAAACACTAAAATTACATTGCAATATAGATTTGAATCATTTTTACCACATGTGTTGATTGTGGAGCTCAGTGTCGCAGCTCCAGCAGAAAGGCCACCTTTCGATACTTCTGAAGTTACCGATGGTGTCGAAGACGCTGGAGTGGAGGCAGCTGCAGTAGAGGAGACTGATGATGACGTTAACCGCTCTCCAGACTCCATATCTGGAAGAGAGATGATAAATGTCTGTCTTCTATGGCAGCAAAGGAAATCACAAGGGACTATGGGGACTGTCTGTGCTGAGCATCAGGATCTGTACTAAATTCTCAAGAGGTTCCTGCGAGACCTTCACATGAGAGGTACATCCCATTAACAGCACCCATCTGTCAGGGAACTCAGCAGAGCTGCAGCACTATGGGAGTTTGGTACTGCTGCTCAGTTACACCACATTTCAACTCGAATGCCGTTGCCATGCCCTGTGCTCTGGAGCTCCACTTCAGCTCAGGCTGGAACCCTCAGCCCTTGCCAGAGTCAGCCCATCACTCTTGCAGCCTGACTGTACCCTGCCTCTTGGCTACATCCCATCTTCTAGCTTTCCTCTAGTATTTCATCAGCTGCCATCTTCTGCTACTTCTGATCGGACAACCGGATGGACACCGGGTCTGACAGATTCTATTCTGTCTAACCCTGTGACCAGCACTGCTCAGACTGCATGGGACTGTGCCAGCGTTGGGAAAAGCCCTGCCTGTGGAATCCTCAGCTGCCAGATTATCACTCCTTGCAGAGTAGCCCTGCTCTTTGCTGCTCCCTGACAGACAACTTGAAAGAACCAGTAGTGCATACCAAAATGTCCACATCTAGACTCTTAATTTAAGGAAAGACCCAGCAACTATGATGAGATAGCATAAATGCAAGAACACCTGTAAATTCTTAGGTGTTTGTGGTGGTGGTGGTGTTTCCTGGTGAGTTTTTCATACAAAATAAGACATTTTTATCTGTGTCATGAATTGTCTAAATCAAAACTCACCAGACCTACTTCACTTAACAAGTATGTGTATTCTATTACTATTAAAAACACCAGAAAAAGTTTTTTGGACAATACTCTCAGGCGCACGGTATGCCTCTTGGGGATGGTCTTGTGCAGAGCCAGGAGTAGGACTCAATGATCTTTGTGGGTCCCCTCCAATTCAGCATACTCTGTGATTCTGTGAAGTAGTTTCTCAAACACTTAAGAAGCGCAGCCAAGCCAATTATGTCTTTGCACAGTGGTAGCAGCATCAACAGACTGTCTAACTCAATCTGCCAGTTGATGGTGAGTCAGGATCACAGTACAAGTAAGGTAGGGAAAAAGTTTCAGAGTCCCTGTACTATTAAAAACGCCATGAGACTAAGCACACTGAACTCTTAACTGGGAAACTTCCAAGAAACCTATTCCTGTCACAGAGTCTCTTTCATGGACAGAGGCAACACCCTTTCTCAGATTTACACCTGAAATCTGAGGGGGATAAGTACTGAACTGAAATCAAACAACTGTTATAAAATCTCATTCCCAGTACTTGTAAAGCAGAATGCCAAGTACACAAGACACACTTTTTAAAATTCTTTTTAAAACAAGTTAGAAAACTGATATGTTAAACATTACTTCTGATCCAAAGTTGTATTTAACAGTGACTTCCCAAATGCACACTTGGAAAGACAGCATAAAACCTGTCATCTGGTTCCCCAGAAAGTAGATCCTTGGTTTGTCTCAGCCAGTAAATTTAAACTTAAAAAGCCACAGCAAATACAAACACAAAACACAAAATATTGTGAAGATACACCGCACCCATTTTAACTGAATTGTTCATTTTTTGTCACTAATAGTTTTTATACTATTATATATTTATACTATGCAATTTCTATGCATGGGGAAAGTCTCCAGGCTTTGCAAGCTAGCAGAAGCATACTACTTCAGCAAAGTGAAAATTGCTAACACGGGAGGTACAGTCTGTCATGCAGAACTGCCTACCCTTTGTACCAATAGTAAACAGCCACTCCACCCTCAACAGCACCTAAAGATTTCACTGCTTTTATTCTTTACAGGCCAATTTATCATGAATCATTTTCATACATGCAGAAAAAATCCTGGTTTTTTTCTGTAAACACAGAAAAAACAGTCACACTGATATCATGCCAAAAAAGGTATCCACTACTATACTGAATATTAGGGGTATGTCCTTCTCCTTCAGAACAACAGGAGAAATAACAAAACTACTTCCTTCAGATAATTTATGAAAGAAAAATATTAAACATTTTAATTTTTTCATTCATGACTCCTAAATACATACTTTTCTCCAGTTAAACATTTTTCATCCACAGTCAAGCAATGCTTCATTCATTTTTAGCAATCTATGACTATAATCAATCTAATGTGCTAAAATCAATCTAATGTGCTAACCAGTGGAGCTAGGTCACTGGAAAATACTACATATATTGTTTATTACTTATATATGTCCATTAACTTTTATAACTATTCTGAAGGATAATAGTTAATAAAAAGCTGGTTCATAAGGGACTGCAGTTTCAGTTTTAATCTACAGATTTAAGTCCAAAGCATTTGCTAACACACAGTAAAAATATTTACTATGTTTAGTATACAGACATCTACAGACACAAACTATTATGACAAAGTACATTTTTTTAGTCGCTATGAATGACTGAACTTATTGAGGCCAACAAGCATTTCTTGTACAAATAAAAATTTGTTGTATTTTGGTATTGTTTTAATTATGGCTACAGTGAAGTCACTACATTTACAGAGAGCATAAGGGAAATTAGAAACAGATCAAAACGCTATTATTACAGGAATTCCTTGTAAAAGGAAAGATACCTCTAAATTTTAAAACACTCCCTTCAAAACCCAGGATTGAAATTTTGTATTTTATGTTCCCTCACAAAAACATCCAGAACTCTCAAATTTCTAAAAAAAAACTGTAATGCTGTGTGTAATAATAAAACACTAAAAGAAGTCTTTACCATATAATCACAGAATCAAACCTAAATGGATGGAAAAGACCTTCAAGATCATCGAGTCTGACCGGCGCCCGATCCCCACCTTGTCACTCAGACCAGGGCAGCTGAGTGCCTGAGGTCCAGTAGTGCCTGGAACACCTCCAGGGATGGGGACTCCACCATCTCCTTGAGATGCCCCTTCCAGTGCCTGAACATCCCTTCCATGAAGAAATTCCTCTGGTGTCCAACCCGACCCTCCCCTTGCACAGCCTGAGGTCATTTCCTCTTGTCCTGTCCCTGTCCCCTGGGAGCAGAGCCCAACCCCCACCTGGTGGTTCCACTCTCCTGTCAGGGAGTTAGTTGTAGAGAGGGAGAAGGCTCCCAGGAGCCTTCCTTTTCTCCAGGCCAAGCCCTCCCTCAGCTGCTCCTGGTGCTCCAGCCCCTTCTCCAGCTCTGTTTCAGTCTCTGGCCTTGCTCCAGCACTTCAGTGTCTTCATGACAGACCCAGAACTGGGCACAGCACCCAAGCTGCCTCAGCAGTGCCAACTAGATGTCATTGCCCTGGTCCTGCTGGGGCCAATGCAAGCCAGGTGCCCATGGCCATCTTGCCCACCTGGGCACATGTACAGCCACTTTCAGCAGCACACCCAAGGGCCTTTTCCAGTTTACCAACCACTCTGCCCCCAGCCTGGAGCACTGCAGGGGAGCTGTGATCCAAATGCAGGACCCGGCACTTCACCTTACTGAACCTCAGTTAGCCCTTGGCCCATCAATCCAGCTTGTCCAGATCCCCCTGCACAGCCTTCCTAACCTTCCTACCTGCACGCAGATCAACAATCCCACCCAACTTGACATCATCCACAAATTTACTGAGGGTGCTCTCAATCCTCTCATCCCAATCACTACTAAAGATATTGAGCGGGACTGACCCCAGTGCTGAGTCCTGGGGATACCACTGGTGACTAACCCCAGGTGGAAGCAATTCCATTCACCACCACTCTCTGGGCCTGGTCATATAGCCAGTACTTAACCCTGCAAAAAGTGCACCTGTCCAAGGCATGGGCTGTCCGTTTCTCCAAGAGAATGTTGTGGGAGACGGTATCAAAGGCTTTGCTGAAGTCCAGGCAGACACATCCACAGCCCTCCCCTAATTCACTAGGCAGGTCACCTGGTCATAAGAGGAGATCAGGCTGGTCAGATCCAACCTGCCTTTCCTAAACCTCTGCTGGCTGGGCCTGCTCCCCTGGTTATCCTGCATGTGCCGTGTGACTGCAACCAAGATGATCTGTTCCATAACCTTCCTGGGCACTGAGGTCAGGCTGACAGACCTGGAGTTTCTCAGATGTGAGCATCTGAAGTATTTTATAAATAAGTATAGTTAAGAACCACCTACAAGCAATCCATGTTTGAGTCATAAATAAGAAGACATCCTTGGCAAATCAATACTTTTTTAATACAGGAAAGTAAATATAGCTATACTTGCAAGCTTTTAACCAACATAAGCCATCTGTTTGATCAAATAGGAACTGGGAGAACAGTAATAAGCTGCCCTTTTAAGGCTCCCCTCTCTTTCTCACCCCCACCCTGCTCCTTTTATTTCAGTTTGCAGGGGACTGGGAAGTGTTTTAGAGAGGGTGGTGTTTCAAACTTTAATTTAGCTGCTTGTTTAATGTCTTCAACAAAGAACTGGAATATTGGTATTTCTGAATTATTCTGAATGGAAGAAATTTACATTCTTCTCCTAGAGACATACATACTTTTGATTTCATACTGAGTTAACCCTTAATTATGTTTAATTACTCTAACCACAGCAGATGGCTAACTCCAAAGGAGATAATCCCCAAAACAGTCATTAGACAGGATCAGCAACAATTACATTGCAGACCTAATGCGTTCTGTGGCTAAAAAGTCCATACCAGTTACAGCAGATCCATATTCTTTTTAACCTCAAGTATAAGAGAGACATTTGTTCCACTGCAGTTATTTTGTCAGTCAAGAGTTACGAACTTTCATGACTGTTTTTAATCTCTCATATTTGTAAAAGAGAAAAATCATTAAGTAAAACTAGGAAAAAACCTACTTTTTAAAATTTTCCAGGTGTAGTGGTTTATGTCAGTTCCTCTCAATGCTTTGTCCAAAATTCCAGCTACTTTCCCAGATTTTCCCATGGTGAATAATAATCATTAATACAACTGAACCCAATGAAAACAGAAAGCAATCTCTCAGTAAAAAGGAACAAAGAAGGGAAGTATGTGAAGCTTTACACAAGAAAAAGGTTGTCTTTTTGGGGAAGAAAATTACTAACATTTAATAAAAATAGAAACACTTAAGAAAATCAAGGTTTACTAAAGGAAACAACAATCAAATAATTTTCAAATATATCAAGTTGAAATTTCTTTACAGTCAATCACCTACCTATTCTAAGCTCAAAATCTTCACCCTCGTGTACCCTAATGCAGAAGAAAACCCCCTCTCTTATTCTTAAACAGGCATAAATGAGTAATTCCCTTCACAGGATAGTATCATGGATATAGTATCCTACCAATGTAAGCTGGGATGTCTGAATACTATGAAGTGTGTTTCGAAGACATCTGAACACTAACTCATCTCCAAATTCCAGTTTAACTTCTACACTCCATCTACTGCTTCATTATTTCAATTATTACCACTAACACAGTGAAAAAGAAGTGAGAAAAAATGTGCTTCAGTCTTTCACGATGACCAGGTGAAATTTGTAACAAATTTATGACCCCAAACTATAGGAGAGTCCCACAATATCGTGTTCTCTAGCCTTACAGCAAGGTATTTAATTGTACCATGATACTGTCAGTCTGCCGCTAGTTCTTGTGTCAATGAGTGCTCTGATGCCAGAAGTCTTGCAGCTGATGAAGTGAACCACATCAGAATCTCTCAGAACACATAGTCCAGCACATCACAAATGCAAAATGCAGTGTCCAAAAAAGTCATGCTCAGAAGGTAAATGCAGAGCACATGTGCTAGCTCAGAGGTGACTCAGCAGGCCAAGCAGTACCTGTGTGTTCCACACCTTCCACAAGGGCCACACAACCAGGGAGGAGTGGGTTTAAAACCAGTGGTGTGACAAAAAAACCTACAAAACAAGCAAGCACGCTGAACAAACTTCAGGTGAGAAGGAAGTAAAGTACCCACAGGAATGGGTGCAATTCCTTACTGACAGACTATGGACACTCGAGGCTTTCAGTGATGCTCCCTGCTCTGGCAACAAGGCCTGGTCACAGAACTTCCAACACACAGTCTTACTACTGCTATGATGTTTTACACATTGAGGTTTTAAAACTCAAATAAAAGTAAATTTTAAAAAAAATATAATTAATGAGATCCACTGTTGCAAGTATTGTACAAGCCATAAAAGCCAAGTTAACTGCTATATAATGCACATTTTGCAGAATGTCACTGCAGTCATGTTATTTTTAATAATTTACTCTAAGTACTTTATATAAAATTCTCTAGGAATAAAAGCCACCACAACAAAACTTCTTTTACTGAATCAACCACCACAATAAAACCTTTTTTTTCAAATCAGCAGTGAGATTGGCTTATGTTTCAAAGAGGTATCACACAGACACTTCTATGCACCGAAACATTTAAAACATTACTGCCAGTTATACCGTGTGAGGCAGGCTGTGCCCTCCTGCCTTATGCTCTAAATGGGCTTTTATAGCCTTCCCCTGACTCACATCACCCACATTCAATCAGTGATACGACCACTCATTGTTTATTGCATCTGAATCCACATCAGTGAAAACATTTATAAAATCACATATATACCACAATTCCATAAATATCTGTTTTAACAGTCTTTACCCACATAAGGTGACTTATTAAAAGCCACTTCAAAGCAGATCCAACTCTTAAGGTCGGTATAACTGAATCATGACTGGCCTGGCAAAAAAAGAAACAGAACGGAATCAGTTGCCATTCTACTCTCTAGTAATATGTAGTGGCCACTTTAAATAGTCTTAGGATAAAATAACATTTTAAACAATGAATCTAATTTGATTCTATCCCATAGGATAAACTCATCATTCAATGATGCATGCAAAGTAAGTTGCAACTCTAAAACTTATTTTCTCCTATTTTACAAGTAACTGGGTTGCTTTCCATTAGAAATAAGCATCACTTTGAATATTTCTGCATTCACACATTTGAAGATCATGATTATGGTAAAGGAAGAATAGTTACAGATGACAGCAGGCATTATAATTCACTTACTTTACATTCCATGGAGGGACAAGGGGCACACAGGTCAGGTTAAACTACAATCCTCCATAAGCCTCACCTCCGGACAACCCTCAGAATATATTTCTGAAAGCTGTATAATGCTGGGCAAGAAATCTAATGTATCCAATCTGTTCCACAAAAAGTGTATGGCCATACTAAGCACCCATGAGGCAACACAGCATCACAGAGAGGCACTAAATGTTTACGCGACCCAAGCTTCCTTAAATATTTCAAACACAGAATAACACCACTAAAGAATCTGGCTTAAACAAACATATAAACGGAATCATAGAATGACTTGGGTTGGAAGGGGCATGGAAATCTCATTTCATTACACACACACGCACCATCACCACAGGCAGGGACACCTTCCACTGGATGAGGCTGCCCACAGACCCACCCAACCTGGCCTTTAACAGTGCCAGCAATGGGGAGACCACAATTGCTCTGGCCAACCTGTGCCAATGCCTTACCACCCTTAATTTCTTCCTAAGATCTAATCTAAACCAACTCTCCTATAATAAAATCTATCTGCATTATCTGTTATTCTGTATGAGGTTATCACCTTTATATGTCCACGTTCAGCAGTTACCACTTTTATTAAGATCACACATCCCTTCACTTATTTTAACTTCCATGACAGGTTAGGAAAGGAAAAGTTGACACCATCATCCTCAAAACACAGAAGTAGATGGGTGGGGACAGCTTCTTACACAGACGTACATACTTTTCAGTCAGGAATGCTCACCCTACAAAAGCAGCTTCCCAAGCCACGTCTTGCAGCACAGCAAATTTCAGATGACAAGAAAGGAACTATCCTGTAAGTTACTTTTACCAAAAGAAAAACTGTGCAATTCATCCAGCTCAAGAAGAAGAGCAGTCATGATGTAGATATCAGTATCAGGGTGGCAAAGGTACAGTGCAACTCTGTGCAGGCATTAAGACTTATGGACACCTCGCTCATGGAGTGGATATGACAGGACTACATATTTGTATTCCAACGCTTCTAAGCGGATTCTAAACAGCAAATAAATAGTGGTACCACATAAAATTGATGCAAAGTCTGGACTCTTGTCATAACTGCAGAGGCTAAAATAATAGCATCTGAAGAACATTGAAATGCAAAGATTATCTGGCATCAGTGTGGTAAATGCCCCAAAGAGGCACATTTACCAGATTTTGTCATCAAACCAAAACAAAGGATTTACCATCTCAGAACTGAGGTTTTACAAACCTTTCTGTTCCTAAAAACACCCCAGACCAACAAACAAACAGATCACTGCAGTATTTTATACTGTCTTGGGATGGGTATCAGTTTTTCATGCCTAACAGTTCATCTTAAGGACATGTTTCCAGTTTCAGTGTAAAAGGCCACTCTTCCATTCCCCACATATATTTTGGTTTTTAATATTCTGGTTATGAGAATTCAATAACTTGGGGTTCATTTGCACTGAATTCTAGTACTACTACATCTTGTTCTACAAAAGTAAGACTTAGTATTTCATATTATTACTTCTATTTGTGAGGGCTATATACTCTATATATATGTATATATATACATATATATATATACTCTATATATATATGTATATATAACTATATACAACTACCTCTATAATAATCAAGTATTATTCAATCTTTGCATAATGATAATCAATACAACATTTTTTAAATACAGAGCAAAACCTCTTGATTAGGGTGGCTCTGAACCACCCTAAGAACAGGAACCCACACTAGAAATCCTATGCAACAGTAGTTCAAAAATCAGTAAAAACAACTGGGACAGCTGAAGTCAATGCTTTTTTTTCCCTGTGCTTTTCTAAAACCTGAATTTCAATCTGTCAGAGGCAAGTTTTCTGCTATTCTGGTGATATTCAGCCACTCAAAAACTTAGCTCCTGTTTAGCCATTGTATTGTACACCTCTTCCCATGTTTCAAAAGCCAGACTTGGTATCAAGCTCAAGATCATGGCTTAGCTCCAATTACAGACACCAGCAGAGCTAGCGAAAACACCTACAGAGGGGGAGTGCCCTGCTGAACCTCTCATGGCAAAAGCTGCTGCTGGCAAAAAATTCACAAGGGAATGACTGCACAGAGAAAACTTCAGTTCATCTTTAAAAATGTAATCTAAAGGAAAAGTAATTTGGGGATGAAATAGCTACAAATCCAATGCCTATTTGGGTGTATAAACGCCATGTGTGTCAGAGCAAGGAGCTTAGAACTAGTCCATGGACACTGCCCTGTAAGAAAAAAGATGCTGAGAAAAGGGTTCATTTACCCTGCAGTCCTTAACTTACAGACCATATATACTGTAACAAGTAAGAAGGGGCAAGGATGGTAGCCAAAGTCCTTCCTAACAAATGGTCTGGAGACTTTTTTGGCATTTTTTGTTTGGTTAGAGTTTTTCATCCTAACAATTTAAGTTATTATTCTATTCCTTCAAATTCTGCTAAAAACTGGTGAGAAATTATGTGCAGCAAGTCAGAGTTCCAGAAAAGCTTCAAGAGAAACAATCTTTTTAATGTGTTCCTGTATCAGCCTCAGGCTTTGCAATGGGTCCCAATTTTGTTTTAGAGTAGCACCAAACTTAAGTCTCGTTATTCTACCGTTAATATCATTTTACATTTAAACAAAAAGAGAAAAATCCAACCATCTAAATGGTACATTAGGTTCTCCACTGCCAGCGAAAACTAGTTTTAGCCCATGAGAGAGTGAAGAAGTCTATCATCTTCTCACATCACTGACTTGGTTTTGGCACCTTGACTGAAAAACTTATCATTGAGGAAACCCAATTCCTCAGTTTTGAATTCCTAAAAGCACCTTGCACTGTCATCTAGCAGGAATGTAATAGTTCCCACTAATAGGCTGAGACACAGATAAATGGTTTCCGCATTTTCCTGCAGGTGCACTCCTATGGTTCTTTGGAAACCCAGAACCAGCTCTTGAAGGAAGCGTTACATGCCACAACAGCCACTGTTCTGAGTCAGCTTCATCACTGGCACCCACCCCCTTTTCCAAAATACCTTCCTTATGTTATTTGCTCATTGTTTCTTCCACTTTGAAAGGTATGATTTTTTTAAAACCTGAGACATTTAAGCAAAACAAACCCCACCCCCACCCTCCAAACCAACCATAGAGTTCACTAAAGTTTAGGTAAACAGAATAACTAGAAGGGAAAATAATGGGGGTCTTAAGATACAAAGAAATAAAACTAAGCCTCAAGAGAAGCCACAGCAGGTATTAGTGCATCAGAAGACTATTCTAGCTGACTCCATACACATTATTTTTACAAATCAAGCAGATGCAAATCTGACATCTTGATGTTATTTACAAGCGTGAATTAAGTGCTTAGACACAAAAAAAAACCCTGCCAGATTGTATTTTTTTTTCCACAGACAGGAAAGAAGGAAGATAATAAGCCATCCATACTTCCATCTTCAAAACAAAAGTACTGTATCTAGATATCAAGATCTAACAAAGCCACATGCTAAACATTATATTTTCCTACCTGACTAATGAACATTGGTTAAAACAGAGTTAAAACACAGGTGCCCTCTTTTGCTGTACCAGGTGTTGTTTTCTTGCAAAGCTTTAAAGGTTAACAGTGATACACATTGCAATAAACCATTCTTTCGAAATTTAAAGGCACTCTGCAAAGGCAGTCAGTGACGGTCATATCTGACAGGTAAAGCTGGGGCTGTCTTGCAGTGTGGGAGCAAGAAGCCTAAAGCAGTCCCAACTCCTGCCACCCACCACTCAATTCAAGAGCTCCATGGGGGCCTATGGCTGGGCCCAGGGTTAGCATCTGCCCTTCCCTGCACAGCAAAAACAGCTGTATTATCCCTTGGCCACTGCTGCCTCCCACACTTCCCTTCCCCCAGGCAAGGCAGCTCCTGCAGCTCCCATCAGGGCTGTTCTACCTGTTCTGCAGGAATCAGGTTCTGCAAATTAAGCTGACGCTTGAGCCAACAAGGTCAGCTGTGAGGCACCAAGCTTTAACAGTCTCTTCAGAGGTAGAATATATAAAAAGATTAGCAAATAGCAAGGGAAACCTTTTCAAAATACCCAGATTGTGGGACATTGGAAAGAACTGAGCAGGGGTAGAAGAAGACAGCTGGACAGCAAGAAGTCTGCTGGAAGACTACATATGTTTTGCTGGTCCTCAAACTAGGATATTTCATAGAGTCAATACTAAGCACTACTGTAACTTATATGGAATATCATATTATATAAAGTTTATTTATTAACAGCAGCAATTCAGTTTTTTTTTTTAAAAAAACAAACAATGGAATCTTGTTTTGTAAGAGTCATTAGGACTCCAGGTCACTGGGCTTCCAAATTAAATACCAGTATTAAAGGGATTGTAAAGGAGGCAGCATGTGTATGAAACCTATGCTGTCCTGTGAAACTTATCTTTCAGTCAGTGTTCTCAAGATGAAAAGGTCATAGTTTCAGAAAGAATGGCACTCACTCCTCAGCAATCCTCAGAATACAGCACAAGTATTTTGGGGAAAGAACAGTTCATATCAGTGCCTTCCAAATACTAGGTCTTCACGACCTTGCAAGAACAGAACCCTTTAAAAAAGTAATACACATTGAATCCCTCTTCCTTTTTCCCCATGGCATTTTTCATGCCTTGTTCTCCTCAAAATAGACCTGTATCTACATGTTCTAGCCACCCCATTGTCCACACCCTTTTCTCTATAGCTAACAACTCATGTGAACTAATAGGTCAAGCATGTCCAAAAACCTCTTTCTACCTCAACCTGAAGGAACACTGTTCCTCACCTACTTATTTTTCTCATGGAGTGAAGGAAACAGATATCTCATATACACTAATTTGTAAGTTTTTTAATAACAGCTGCATCTACTAAAAAAAAAAATTAAAAAAAATTCTTTCTTTTAACTGAATCATACTTCTCCATGTTTCATTTTGGTTCCCGTTTCTGTTAACATACTGGATATATCCTGTTACTAAATGAAATTGTACATCCTTTTATTTCCATGTAAAATATGATAAAAGAAAAAGTGGACTTTTGAAGTGCAACAATGATTTTGGTTAGGAATTCACTACCAGGTTTTTCATACTCAAGTTTACAAAAGAAAAAAAAAATGTCTTTGGTAGCACAAGCACAATATTATTTCATTATTAATTTATATCAGAACTGCAAAATTTAATTTAGCATTTTTCTAAACCTCTACAAAATAACTAAGAATATTAATTGGTATTATATACTACAGAATGCCAGTAAACATTTATCATGGTCTGTACAGCAGTACTGCAAAAGCTATGCCATTTATACTAGCACAACAGAAGACCAACCTTAAGAAAAATAAAATCATTGTAGACCCATTTAACAAGCGAAGTAAGACCAAAACCACTCTGTAACCATTGTTTTACACAATATGAAATCTGTTAAAACTGATACTCTTGAGAAAAATAAGACCACAACTGCACACCAAGTGATAGCTCACACTCACCTGGTCCTCAGCAGCAAGAGCCGAGAAATTACTTGAAGTAAAAATAACATATCAACTCTAATAAACACAGAAACAGCACTTACACAATCCTGTAAGAAAAGCTGACAAACAGGCTGTTTTGTTTTATGTAAAGACTAAGTCTGTTAGTCAGAAAACAGTTCTGGAAGTGATAAAAATATGAAAATACCAATACTTCAGAATTTGCAAGAAACACACATTCTTTGTCACTGCATGTGCTCATCAGAATTTTTCATAAAGTTAATACATAACTGGCTAAAACCTAAATAGACTTCAATGGTTTGTGGTTTTTTAATCTCATGAAAATCAGGTTTTTTGCTCATCACTACTGACAGAGAAGCATTACAAGAAGCAGTAGTTACCTTAGAATTTTTTTTTTAAAAAAATTGCTACTCTATAAATTCTTTTTTTATTCTTCTTCAATCTATAAACATTTCAAACTATTAACCCAGGGAAGGCTGGGGGAGTAGGTGCAGGGGGTGGGGGGGGGGGGGCGGTGAGGAAGTAGGGGGAAGAAAGAACAGAAGAAAAGCACTGAACACTTAGCATTACAGGAGAATAGATAAAAAACACAAACAGCTTACTGTGGAGAGGGGTTTTATCAGGAAGTAGCCATCATCCTGTCGCTACAGAGCAGTGACAGCATTCCAAAACAAGCCGAGGGTTGGGTCCTGGATGTTTTTGTTGTTTGCTTTCTTTTTCAGTCAAGGAAGAAAGCACACATGCTAACATGTCCGAGTTTGCTGAGCTCAAAGGTCTCCAGATGCCTACTGACAAAAGCTATCCTGAAAATGAAACCCAAGCAAGCGTTGACAAAGCTGTATTTAAGGAAGCATCTAAAATCTACCACAAGCTCCCTCTGTGTTACACACAAAACATGGCTGTCTTATTCAGAGATTAGCAATTATTGTAATGAGATACTGTCGGAGAGGGTCAAACAGTGCTTCCTGCAGTTTACACATCTTGATTTCCTGGTAAACAAACTGAAAGGCAGGTGGAGCACTTGGATCACCAGTAACACAGCTGCTCACAGACCAAAACCAGCGCAGGTGAAGTATGCAGCTTTATCTATGTACTTTCATTACATGAGAGGAAAAGGTAGCAGAAAAACATAAAACCAACTGAACCATGAAGGAAATTTTTCCCAGACTGTTATGTAAGCATCAGTGCCGGGCTGCATAGTTTTCTTGTTTATGCCAAGTCCAAGGAAAATATCTTTATTTTCATATAAATGATGCCTAGGCGTGCGTACACACACACACTCTCCAGAACACACTGCTGCCCAAGTTGTTTTGGTATGTAAAAGTGCTATGAAACTATACCCTGTAACAACCCTGGAAAAATCTGAAACTGAGGAAAATCAACTCTAATCACTGCATGTGAATTTAAGCATCAACCTCCAAAAAAGGGCCCAATTAAAGAAATCTACTAATAATATGCAGAAATCATAAGAATTTATTAATTAACACAATTTTAACAGAAAAAAATTCAAATGCCTTTTCTTGAAACTGCTAAAAAATTTTTCTTCACAAAAAGAAATAATCTCATATGGACTAAATGCACGGCAATGATTCCGTGAGAAGAGATTATAGGCTGTTCCCTACCTATAATAATTTCAAAAATTAATTTCCACAAGCTCCAGTTTCATGGTGGAACTGAAGAGGGTCCTAGGTTACTATGAAAATTAAAAGGTGATAAGAAAAATTAACCCCCAACAAATAAACAATAACACTCCCCCAAAATAAAAACTCTGACTAACAGAACAAAAAGCTCTGTTTTCCTAAGAAACTAGAATAAAGTATTTGGTCCAAAAACAGAATACAAAATTTCTGCTAGGGATAATTTATTAGACAATCTGTTGATACAAGTAAAACTGTTACAGTGACTTAAAATAACAGCACAATGGCCTGAATCACAACATGTAATCACAGAAAAATCATCAGTATATCTGGAGAAAGATTCAAAGGCACTGGGGGCTGGGGGGGCAGAGAATCAATCAATGAGTACTTCCTCCCTCCAAAATGCAGCAGCATCAAAGACAACAACCAAGGGAATACATCAAAATAACGTGTCTAAACAAAAAAATCAAGAAACAACACACACCAAAAGTTTCTAATAACAATGTTAGAAATACATTGCAGCCATTTTTCACAATCAGGAAAGAAACAAAGGAAACCTATGGGAAAAAAATAAAGAATTACTGGAAAGATCATGAAATATGAAGGGGTGCATCTGTATCAGAAAACTCTGACAGCAAAAAATGCAGCCTCTGCCAATGAAGGAGTGATTCTGCCCTCAAAATCTCCCGAACAACCTAAGATATATTAAGAGGGATCTCTGCAATCAAAACAACACACTAAGAAGAATTTTGCAGGCTGTGCTTGCTACAAATGTAAATAGTACAGCTACAATTTCCTCATCAAACACTTGCATATTAACTCTATTGCCTTAAGTGAAACTACACCAAAACTTCAGCATTTCATTCACACAGTATCTTGTTTCTTGTCTTTCAAAAAAGCAGTTTTGTTAAACCATGTGCAGTGTTTCTGAAGACAAACAGTAAAATTTCAAACCATCAAACGAGAAAAGCCTTTGTGAAAATAAGGAGTGTCAGCAGCACACCTCACAGTAGTCTTAAAATACTTTTAAAAAGCAATATATGTTGTATTTAATCAGGGTAAGTTTGGTACTGGTATCACTGCAAACAAGCTTTCAGTGCAAGATTTAGAAGACCATGATCTGAACCATCAGTCTGCTAGTATCAGAAATTTGCATGCTAAAATACAGCCATGATGAATTTGATTCTTGTATGACTCCGGGAGAATAACACAGAATAGTTCTACATGTCAAAATAATAGCTCATAAACAATAATTTTTCTAAAATTGTTTCAATCCATATTGCTGTTCATAATGTGAAGAATACTTACTGTGGAACAGCCGTTTAGCATTGACAGAGAAATGAAGGAGAGAGAAACAAAAACATGCCACTGGAAGTAGCAAAACAGAAGGTCCATACTTATTTTCTGAACCCCAGACTCAATCAGACAAGCAACCGTGAAACATTAAAAGCAAAGATCTGGTCTCTCCCACTGTAGTCACCAGAGAAGCTAAATATGCTGAACTACATCCCACTACCTTCATGTTAGTCAGCAAGAGAGAAACAAAGATTCAGCAGCTGTTGTTCTAAGACAGAAGTTTTACTAAAGGCTACCAAAACACCTCAGCTTCGTTAAAAAAACTACATTAAAAAAACTAATCTGATCTAATATGACACAATAAATCAACTGCTTCAGCTGTATTTCAAATACGCATCAGCCCCTGCCCTCGTGAAATGGCATGGCCTCAACCTGTGGAGCCCAATCCGGGTAGTTATTGTCTTTGTGAAAGATTTACTTTTTTTAACAGTATCACTTTCTGTGATAGCAAATTCTAAGTATAAATATGGGTACTAAATACAACTCTAGCTATAGGTATGACTAGGCAAACTCAATAAAAAAATTTAAAACTTTACAAAACAATACATATGATAACAGTAAGTAAAGTATTCAAGTATTCCTCCACTGAGATTTCAAACACTGCCCATGGGAACTAAATCTTATGGTCATAAAGAAGTTACAAAATCCTGAAAACTTTATCTACTAGATTTCAGTCTATCTAGAACTATCTATATTCATTCAGGTAGCTCTACTCCACACATTGATTTAGAACCGTTTACCCCGTGTTAAAGCAATATAAAAGAAGTTAATATAAAGCAATATAAAAGAAGTTAAGCCATGAATGTTGCTTACACACACTTGAGAACAACACACAATCCTTACAGAACCTGTGGTGAATGCTAACAGAGATTTACATTTTGCATCATAACGTGGTCCAACTTCAAAACTGTTGCAAAAATCACATTACTTCATAGCAGAAATACTTGCTCAAAATAGCAAACATTTATGAATACAGGCCCAATACCTGAATCCAGCATCATCTGTGAACACAACCTCCATCAATGGTGCTGAAGAGCATAAACCTCCTGCAGTTTATTAAATCAACATGCTTATTTATAGAAGTTTCAGATGCAGTATTGGTCTGTCTTTTCCTTCTAGCAATTTCAGCTGGAATCCACTGACACTAACTGCATGGACCAATAAGGAAGAGACAAAAGGGTAATTCATTACTTAAGGAATGACAGCAATTCTAAATCATCTTTTTATTCAAGAAAAACCTAACAAATTAATAGAAGTGACCTCCAACTAAAGTACAAAAGATTGGCAGGAAGAGGGGAGAGTCTACGAAGGATAGGCCCAACAACCAACTTGCCTCCCCTCATTCAGCCTGCCAACAGAAGTCTCAACCTCCATTTACTCCTCAGAGACCTTCATGGAACGGCACACCAAACCAAGTCCTACTTGCACCCCCATAAATTCAGACTCTGACAACATTTACAAGCCTCAGTACCACTTTTTCCCTACAAATGCTACTGTACAGAGCCCACTCTTGAGTTCTCCTGTTACAATGAGTACCACTAGTACTCACTGGATTGGTCTAAAGTTTGGTCTCCAAACTGAAAACAAAGATGCACAAGAGACAGACTACCTTACTTCAAATAGTTTCTCACCACCAAGAACAACTATGTCAACCAATCTTTAAAACCCATCAGCTGACAGCAAGGAATCTGCATCCTTACGTTGGTTATAGCCCTACCAAAGCAAAGGGAAAGAGGTGTCCTCCCTCAGTGGGAAGTGAGGTAACAATCTTCCCTTCGTCCTACCTCCTACACATCCTGGTCACATTTATGGGTCATACTGCTCATGATTTAGCTTTTGTTTCAAAGGCCCTTTGGTTCTTACTGAATTGTTTCCAAAATGCATGAACATGGCACCTGTCAATTTGTTTCTTAAACAGTACCATGGACTTGAAAGGAACACAGTAGCTACCAGTGAACCACCACTCAGAAAGAGCCATATTCTACTCTTTTTAAATACATCTCTACCAAAACCCTAGTCAGTACAGAATTGTTTCAGTGCACATAAGAAGTCACACAAAAACCCAGAAAACCAGCTTATTATTTACATTACTTCAGTGCCCAAAATCATTCTTCATGCAAGCTCATTTTCAAAAACTAATCCCAGAACTACTAAAAATCCCAAACTATCACTTATTTAGTAGCATTTCAAACATTTGCCTCTGGATTTCAAGCCCACAAAGAATATATACATGGAATAAATATTCAAAGAGCATAGAAAAAACACTGAATTAAATAATTTCAGTACATTTTAATTTTCTTGTATCAAAGCTTTCTTGTATGCTCCTTTCACTCTCAGTATTTTGATTATCAAAATGTCTTAGTATTACTAAATGGTTTCAACTAGAAACTTGGAAACCAAACAAACTAAACCATATCAGGAGCTTGCATTGTCCTATGTACCAAAACATGCCATTTCATAACAGAGTTGATATATCTTACCATAAAGTTTTGCTAATATTTTTCAGTATAATCTAATAAAATGTAGTCATTTGAGTTTTATGAGATTTGACACCAAGATGAGGTTTATTTCCATGTTCTGCATACATTATTATCATCCATTTGAAAAAGCATTACAGAAATCAATATTCTTCATTTTCTTTACATATATGTATGGGAGGGATAAATTCAGTATGAACTGCTATTTGGTCAAACGAGATTTTGGAGAAAAGATCACATAGGTAGAAAATGTGGCAGAGAAACGCACATAGAAGGAGGGTTAAACTGCTATTTTACACCAAAAAAACCATTAATTTACCACACTGGAAAACGGAAAACAAATCATTTTGAAACGATAAAGATATTTCAGAAGTTTTAAAAGCTTGGAACAATAAATATATTCTTTATCTATCATCGAAGTATACATACACAGACCCTCTGAGAATACAATACTCATTTTGCTGCAGAAGAACAGACATTGCATAACAATGAGATTTGCTAATGAAATCAGCCGTCAACCTGGAATACATTTGTATTAAAACAAGACCTCAGTGTCATTTTCTTTTTGCATCATTTGTTCTTTCTCTCATTTTTCGACCTTTCAGATATCATGTCCTCGTTTCTCTGCTTCAAGTACAGCAATACTGCAAAATATTTTAACACTGTACATACAACACTTTATTTTACAAATTTTTTTTCTCTGCTTACTGCTAAATGTAGGTTCTAATTGCATAGCTTCCATCAGCATTGTTAACTTAGCCTTGAAAGAAAAATCAACGGGTACTATAGAAACAAAGGAGTTTTACTTCCTTTGTAAAACTGCAGAAACATTTAATAAAAACTGGCTGTCACTTTCTATACTTTACTTTCATAGTTCTATTTGCACACCCCTTAATACCAGAATTTAACAGAACACCACATTTTAGGAAAATACCCTCTCTGTTAATCTAATGACTAAAGAGGACAGAATTTAGCATCCTTACATGAATACAAGTGTATTTTCCTTGCTTGAACAAGCAAGACCATAATGAAAATAAGTAGAACAATCCAGCAAGTTCAGTGACAGTATGTAAATGTATGCACTATACATAACAGGTACATAAAACACTTCACTGAAAAAGAGATGAATACAGAAAGGAATTATTCTACTACTCAGAGGTGAGCAAAAAAATTTAAAAATTATGAAAGTATTTTAAAAGACATTTTTCTCTCGTTATACTAATATCTTATTTTGGTTTTTCAGGTTATATGCTGTCTAATACTTCACAGATAAAAGACTTTTATGCCCCTAGCTCCAAAAGTATTAAGCCTATGTTTTGAAATCACCCCATAACTATTGAAATTAGAATACATTTTTTCTACTGTTCTTATTTTACAGATTTTTTTTTTTCCCTCCAATTTAATTAATACAAGTAACACATGGTTACCATAAGGTACTATCAAGTTAGTATTATTGTTGGTAAGCTCCGAAGTCGTACCAAAATCTAATACAAAATGGGGAATAATTGTCTGGTGACTTGTTTGGTAGGGTTGGCTTTTTTTTTTTTTTTTCCCGCAGAAGAAGGGGGGAGGAGGTGCACAGGTCACACATTACATGGTGTTTGCTTGTGCGGGCATGGATGTTTGCTTGTTCTTTTTTTCTAAATTAACACTGCAAAACCCTAACTCCATTAAAAGGAATGGGCAAATAATTACTTACTCTAGTATACAAAAATTGCACACAACTCTCACAGAATAAATGGAAGTAATTTGTAATTTATTTTGTCTGGGGAAAGTAAGCCATTTTGTCATTTTATAGTTACAACCACCATCACAACATCAAAAAAACCCACAAGACCACCAAAAGACCACTGAAAAAATAGAGGAGAAAAATAATTACATGTCAGAATATGGACTTAAGCATCCCTGGAGCCAGTTGTATCAAATGGTCTCTATACAACCCAGGAAGAATACCATCAAGATACGGGACATAATGAACTAGGTAAGTAACTGAAAGCACAAAAATTACCAAAAACTGTCTTCATATGTGCTCCACTGCTAAGTTAACAAGCACCTATGTCATTAAGAACCTTTGAAAGCTAAAGGCATAAAACACATGGCCTTACTTTATCTTCCATTTCTCTCAGTTTTAAAGATATGTGGCTACAGGATACAAACATCCAGGCACATGCCATATGAAGTGGTCTCAATCTCATTCGTGCATTACCACATTCTAATAAAAAGATGAAGAATATCACACACTATCAAAAATGCTTCTTTCAATTATGAAGCGTTGGTCCTTTTGCAATAAAGCCATCCACATTACACCTCAAAATGACTGAAGCTGAAGAGATAGAGGAGGCACGATTAATATAAAAGCAAGGACTATATGACCTCCAGGCTCTGAAATAAAGAAGCTCTAATGCAACAACCTTGACCCTTGAGAACAAAAGGTCATTTTCTTCTGTGATAAACAGTGATTGCTTTCTGAAACGCCAGGAATTGTCAAGTAGGCTGAAGAGTACAGCTGGCAGATGATAGTTGTGAAAAGCTTGCACTTTTAACAATTACTTACTGCCATGTAGTATAGATCAACAGTCCAATTAAGCATCTTCTACAAGATCTCACAGGCCCTTAAAGCCACATACCACAGCAACTGACATCACTGGTTTTATTAGGGATCAATCTAGTGGCTATGGAACCTAAGAATATAGAAAACTGTTAAATCATACAGTCTTAATTCAAATGAGAAAGACAAGATATCCAAATTTGCTGTACATAGGAAATATGTGATTCTGGTACATCGCTGCTGTCACTAGGCAATCATGCATATACCTTAAGCACACAACATAAAACTTCCCAACTCACACAACTTGGCATAAATTTTATAGGCATGAGAACACAGAAACCAGTTAATCTACTAATAGAAGCGAACCCTTATTTTAAAAGCATAGACAAGAATACAGATGAAACCATATCAGCACCACACAGAATAAGATAATGTCAGGTACTAAAACATATATGAATTTTTATCAATAAGAAAAAGCATGAACCCAGAAATCTATTTATTCATAGTCTCTCTGAACTCTGAAGAAACTACTTCAGTATATAGTCTAAAATTCTGCATTTTGCTGCAATACGTCACAGACATAGGTGCTCAGAGTATGAGCATATTCCAAAAATGTTTTTGGAATTAACACTGTCCATTTTATAGTGTTTCAAATATTCCAGAGAATATTCATAAACATATACACGTTCACATACAGAACATGTACTTCTACATCTGGAGTTTGCATATACAGGTTTTGTATTGTGCTGTACTTGTAGCCATACATATGCACACTAACATCTTCACTTTCAGTATTACACAGGGCTCAGTTAAATGCCATTACTGGCACCTCAATGCAGAAATTGTAAGCATCCTTGAAAGCTTACTTTTAATACTTATCAATAAAGCAGGCATATTTTTTTCACAATGAAATACCACAAATAGTATAGAATTATAATGACTACTGCTTATCTACTTTTAGGGAGTAAAACTGGAGGACAATTTATGGAAGCACAGGAGGAACTCCTGAACACTGGAAGGTCACAGGCTATGCGCTGAGCTGCTAAGCAAGTGTCTATGATGCTGCAGAGCTGCCATTTTTCTTCCTTGACAAAGCCTCCATCTGCCACAGAGCCATTTACAGCCTCAGAGTCAGAATATCAATGATTTCCAACCATTCTGCAAGTCTGCTTTCACCTTGACATCGCCTCTGTAAAACATCTAAAGCAGATGATACATATAACCGTCAACTACCTCTAAGCCCATACTTTATTCAACTGATAGGCATTTAAGCTGTACTCTAATACACCATATCTTTACTTCCTCTGAATAGTGCAAGAGTATGAAAATTCCAAATTGCACACCCTTTTCATTATTGTGTTTGCCATAAAGAAATTACCTTTGAAAAACTTAAAAAGAAAATCTTTGACTATTGACAAAACATGTAAAAAAATTAGTTAGAAAACATCTGCATTTACATAATGGACATACACATCATCACAATTTACTACATTCTTTCCCAAATAAACAAAATATGCCTTCTATGATACTTACTACACAGAAAAAATTATCACAGCCTCACTGAAAACAGCAAAACTACTTTCAGCTCTTGATGTATATACAAACTGATTCTTAAAAAAAAAATTCAGGTTGGAGATGGGTCAGAAGAGGAAAGAGAATCCTGACTTGCTGAAAGAATACCTAATGAATTAGGTCCTCAGACAAAACATACGATACCTGGATTGATAAAACCAATCATATACACATATACACACACATATTGATAGGCATTAATATTTATATGCATACACATACGTTCTCTGTCAAGTACGAGAATATACGCTCCATCATCAGGATCATTACAACACGACCTTAATGAAGACATTCATAGATAGCGACTTTCGGAGTTTCAAAATGCAGGTGAATGTCGGTAATCTAGACTAATTTTAAAACAGGCAAAGTTGCAGCTTGATTTTATACTGAAACTGAGCCATGGAAGAAACCATTTTGTATTACGAATATGTATGTAATCATTTATGATCACATAGCCAGAACTTCAACTACTGCCATACAAGCCCTCAAGATGTTAAGTACACAGGAGCAAAATATTTGAAAGCTAGATGAACCTTGCAACTATCTTTATGAAAAAAATACTTGATAACACCTGTAAAGTGCATATTTTACAATCTCTTTTAAACTTCTGAATAAGCAAATGCAAAATTATCAACGGTAGTCTAGGTAAATAGCAAAATAACCCCCACATACAGTACACCTCCCTCCTTGAACTCATAGCCCGTACCAAGACCAGACTTTCCGGAGCTTCCTTGTGGTGAATTAGTCAAGTCCTATTTAAAGAAGCTTTCTAGTTGAAACAGGGACTCAAGGATACTCAAGATGAGTTACCTGCAGAAAAGTTCCTGAAGATTTATATATATGAAAAATGTATCTGTATTTTTATATATGAAAATATAAGGCGGTGACAATTTACATATGGAAAATTATCTTTTCAACAGTCAACCAGACATGTCGTCTTAACCTGAACATCTACACTTCAGGCTACTGTATGCTAAGACTCTGAAATTTATTAAGAAAAAATATTTCTCATTTCCTGTAAGTGGGCAAAGCTTTATCTTTAAATGCTAAGAACATTTCCTTCTGTAAGAAAGCCAAAGCAAACAAAATGAAAACTCTAATCTAATCACATGTACTTGGAAATATTTCTGAACTTTTACACTTTTGAAGGAACTGTAAACAACACAGAACACTTCCTTGTACAAACAGAATGTTGTTATTGCAAAGAGAAATCAGCTGGTCTAAGCAACACGGTAATACTACCAAAAACTGAATTTACATCTGAGCTCCTCCAGTTGTCATCTGTACAGTAAAGTTTAACAAACCACCTATTTCTCCTAGAAGTGGATTTACAATACTAAACGAGAATCTGCTCCTCAGCAGATAACCATTATTAAATCTGGTTTGCAGCAGAAGCATTAACAGAGTTGGGAGTAATTCTTACAGAAACTGGGTCAGTAAAGGGGTTTTGTGTTTTGTTTTGGTTTTTTAACTGCCTTCCTATTATAACTTAAAACACATCAAATGTAGAATATTCGTTTAAAAGAAAACTATAATAAAAAGCAGATATTCCACAGAAAAATACGCAGTTAGTTAATTCTTTCCTTGACACTTTCAGTCCTTTTGTAATTTTACTTTTGTAATTTTAGTTGTTTGATCTAGCATGTTAATTGGTTTTAGCCAATAAAGGCATCTAAATACATACAAGCAAGGATATACAAGTGCACACACACACGCCATATTTGCAGACAACATACAGCAGTAAACTACTTCCAATTTTTTAATAAGATGATTTTCTAAAAATACCTACATAGAAGTTATAAGTAGAAAAAAATTAACAAATGCCCTGTGCTTCCTATACACTCAATATAATTACTCCAAGCATGTAAAACTGTTACAATCATATTATCTTTAGTTTCTTAGTCAATGTTAATTGTTAGTATACTAAAGTGAAGATATAATTAAATCTCTAGGTGTTACACGAGTATGAAGTAAGTAAATCCTCATGTTCTTTGGGGGACAGCCTGTTTTGGAAGCTTTTAAATATTTTCTGAGCTTGCTAAGTGTGTACCTCCCCACACTGTCAAAAAACCCCAAAACTGCTACTTTTCAAACATTATTACCACAAACCATCAACAGCCTCCTTTTATAATCTCAGAATGATTCTGTTTAGAAGGGAGCATAAAGCTCATCTCATCCCAAGCCACCCCCTGCCACGGCCAGGGACACCTTCCTCTATCCCAGGCTGCTCTAAGCCCCAATGTCCAACCTGGCCTCGGACACTTCCAGGAATCCAGGGGCAGGCACAGCTTCTCTGGGAATCCCATCCCAGCTCCTTCCCACTCTCCCAGCCAGGAATTCCTCCCCAAGACCCCATCCATCCCCACCCTCTGGCAGTGGAAGCCATTCCCTGGGTCCTGTCCCTCCATCCCTTGTCCCCCGTCCCTCTCCAGCTCTCCTGGAGCCCCTTCAGGCCCTGCAAGGGGCTCGGAGCTCTCCCTGGATCCTTCCCTTCTCCAGGGGAACATTCCCAGCTCTCCCTGGATCCTTCCCTTCTCCAGGGGAACATTCCCAGCTCTCCCAGCCTTGCTCCAAAGCAGAGAGGGTCCAACCTTTAGATCACTGTTGTGGCCTCCTCTAGACCTTCTTCAGCAGCTCCACAGCTTCCTTGTACTGTAGGCACCAGAATTGTTTTGGGGGGACTATAAAAACAGAGATACCTTTTCCATAACCAAATGCACATTTCCATGAATTCTCTGCATCTTTTTGAGTAGTTACATAATGTAAAAAGGCAAATACAGCTATGTATTTGCTATGTAGATGCTTAAGCTAACGTTTGATGAGAAGGGGGAACAGCATACCAATACACTCTAATTGCTGTAAAACCATACAAATACTTTTGTTAACCCAAGTCCACCAAATTTTTCTTCTTTCTTTCCTCAGTACTCTGTGAAGCGTATTCCAACTTATTTCACTTGTGGTTCAATAATCCCATTTTTTGTTAATTTTCTTTTATTCTGAGATATGGAAGCTGCAAGCGATAAAGCAGATGTTTTTATAAAAGTAAAAACTGTTTGTCTAACTTGCTTGTTTCTGCAAGTCTTTATTCTACTGCAAACAGGCTATTATTTATCTACATTTAAATTTCAAGTAAGGAAAGGACTTTTCTTGGCAATTTGCTTGCATATTTTAGAACCAGTAACCGAAATACATTAAATCTTTCATGGGTCTGACTCACACCCATTTTTTGTTTGCTTTCACACTCCTAGCCCCCAATTCCAAGTAAGCCACTGAATACTTTTGTTATTGTGAAAGAAAATTGGGTAGTTTTCAAAGCCTGTTAAATCCTTATTTAAACTTCCTGTAGAACACCTGATTTCTGAATCATCTAACATCTTGCTCCTCTTTGCTCTTTTTTTTTTCCCCCCTCCACCCTCCCTTCCAAAAAACTGGAAAAAAAAATCCTCAGGTATAGACCTCACCTATGAAGATGCTTCTGCTCGTTGCCATACTCATCCAACACTAGTATCCCTGTAATGGCAGCATCTCTCAAAAATTTGCCTTGTCATCACGATTTTTGTCAAAGAGGCCTCTCCTCTTAATTGCCTAACTTTATTCCAGAAAATTTTGATCAGCCTTCTGCCAAGCTGATCTTTTACTCTGAATTCTTGGTTTTTTTGTTATAGCCATTAATAACTTGTTTAGTTACAACCATATAGTAAATTTTTTGGAAGTCCTATCTGCTTAACTTTTAAGTATTGTGTCAACAATCTAAATTAGCTGTTTCTGCAAATAAATTTGGACTGCTAAAATCCACCACTGCTGCCTTTTGTAACAAATAAAGAGCCACATTCAGTAATTAAAAGAATTTTAATTTGGGGAGTAGTAATTAGCATCCACAGGAACTTCCTATCTAAAATGGCATCATTGCAACATGAAAAATCAAAAAACATCCCACCAAACAGAAAGACCAAACACCAACACCACAATTGACAACACAGAAAGAATTATTACTTGCCATTTTTTCCCAATCTTTTCAAGTTCTCCCTTCATCAACCTATTTGTTACAACCCCAGGTGCATGGAAGTGCCATTTCTTTGTTTGGACAGACAGGTTATTATTGCTTCGTAGTGAAGAGAGTATGTTCTGTAGGCTAAGGAATTGACTATACTCACAAGAACTTTAGAGATGATTAAGGATACATTTTTATTATTATTCAGAGATTTTATATTTTTCATGTCTCAGAAAAGAATTAAGTATGGCTGGATAAACACACAAAGAAAATAAACTGGCACACTGAGTAGAAAGCTGTAATACTGAGTAGTTAGCTGTTGGTACTAATAGCCAGCATCAAAATTAAGTTTGTTAAAAGAAAGAGATCTACACCTGGCTATTGTTTCTCTTGTATTTTTTAATGGCTACAAGAAAACTCATCAAAAAGCATAAATCTATAAATTCCTCCTGTTTTTCTCCAAATGCATACTTACAGGGAGGAAATTCATGCATGTCAACTTGACCATTTATGGAGCATTTTTCTCATTTTTCTGAGTACGGCACTCTTCTTCAGCATTCATTCTGATGACTCCACAAAGCAAGAGTGGTCAGCTGCCTCCAGCAGCAGTTCTCATTCTATGCTTCTAGGCCCAGGAAAAACTGCCCACAGAGGACTTGTCTGTAGATAATAACTCCCAAATCATTAAGGAGAAAGGAACCCATGTAACACTTGGAGTGTTCAGAAGTCAGGACAAATTTTTAATTCCAGCGATGCACCTGTATTCTTAATGGAATGGTATCTCCTTCCCAAGGTAAAGGACTTTTTTAAAAACAAGATTTCAGAAGTCAGAAAGTTAGCAGGTTTAGCTTTTCAAAGCCAAACATAGAGGTAATGTTTCATACCAATTATATATTTCATCCCCTTATCCCCTGCAAAAGTGGAAGCTTCTTCTAGAAAGTTTCTACATCCTTCCAGTCACTGGAGGCTGGGAAAGTAGCACTCTCAGTACATCCCAGCAAAAAACGTTACCTCGTTAACAAAAGAAGGGTAAGCTTTTATTAAATGAAGGCTTTTTAACTAAAATCAGCTCAAGTTACAGAAGCTGGGAGTACACTACTGCATTACAGGAAGTTTCACAATATCTGACTCTGCACTAAATATTAAATACTAGATAAAGCCTTCCTATTTCTGTCTGTTAATGCAAATTACTTAATGACTTTCCTGGTTCTGCTTTTTACTTTTTTAATGGTTCAGAACGCTGCTCATGATTTTGAAATCGCAGGCTCTCATACCTCCCACCCTTACCTGCTCTCCTATCACTGCCTGCTCAGCAATATAATCACTAGAAAACTGCTCTTTTGAGCTTTACTTCACTTGATCCTTCCTGTTTAAGAGATCTGCTCTCCTCATATTAACCTCTTGGCTCTTTGAATTCAGTAGCTGCTGATGGTGCTCTTGCCATTCTCATAAACACTGTATTAAGACATACTAGTGGCTGTCATAGCTTCTTCCACATTAAACAGAAAGCACTGCTGAAACCTGATCTTTTTAAATTTAATCTTACAAATAATTTTAACCAGCATGCAAGAATTATTGATTTAGACTTTTCTTTCCTACTGTCAGTGCAAATTTCACCTCTGCTAACTTTACAGTAAAGTTACATCTGGGATGAGAGCCAGAAGGTCGCTATTGAGACATCAGATTCCACTGTATCACCCAGTCTAGTAAAACATGAAAACTCACATTCAGCACCTAGCAAAATATCACGTATTCTCTGACTGTGCAAAATGCCTTTCAAAGTTGCTAAGAACCAACTTTAGAATTAAACTCCCAGCACAAACTCTCAATTAATTTTAAATACTCTGTAAATTGTACAACAGACATCAAAAGTACTAAAAGGTATACAACACTAAAATTACAGGCTATCAAATTTATATTTCAAGCCTACATACAAAGTAATCCAGAAAGAATGATAACAGTATTATGTCAATTGTTAAAGACCTTCTTAACAGCTAAACCTGAAGTCGCAAAAATAATTGCACCCATGGACTAAGAATCCGTAAGTGTTAGCTGAGGCTGTACTTAATGTCTGGCTGAAATCACAACCTGGATGAAGAATTTAGCACTAAGCCATTCAGTAAATAATATTTTCCTTTACCCTGTATGAGTCATGCTTCTCAGAGACCTATCAGAATGCTTACTGCTACAGCTTACTTACTATGACCAGCGTGGTCAGTTCTGTGACATTGCTGTTCAGCCACCTGAAAACAGAAAACAACTGATGATCAACTGAGTCATCAAGTAACTTTTACAAGGAGAAAGACACATCCAAACAGAACACTAAAATTTATCCAAAAAAAGTATGTGAGGCATTTCCAGCAAACTGAAAGCACTGTTTCCCACTGCCAGCTACAAAGCCGTTACAAGAACAGTTGAAGATGAATGTTACATCTTCTTGTTACAGTAACACTTGATTTGTTTGCAACCACCTGTTTAACTACGCATACCCATTTTGCTATACCTTTTTGATAAACACAGTAAGCACAGTGGGCCAAAGAAATCTGTCAAAATGCAAAATAATTCCCAAAAAATAATGGAAAATCTCAAATTTCTTATAATGGAATCAGAGTTTCATTCCATTAGCAATGCTCTCTAGCACGTGGATTTCAAATTCTCCTCATGCTATGAGAATTCAGAAGCATCTGTGCCAGTACACAATCCACATGTATTGCACTGAAAATTTAAAATTCAAAATAATTTTCAACACTTGCTTGGATTGTTTACTTCCCAGACTTTTTTTTCCCCCCTGGGTAGATCAAGTTTTCCTAAACACCTAGTTCACACACAATGTATAGGACACCAAAAACAGTGCAACAGACGCAACATTTCCATTTCAGAAAAATGTTACTTGCTATAGTAGTAGAAATCCAATACTGTTGGGGTTTTCTGATATATATTTTTTCACTGAAGACATGTAAAGATTCAGTGAAATTTTACAGCGTGGTACTTAAAAAATATCTTCTGTAAGACTAAACACGGATTTGCTTTACAAAGCTTAGAGGTGCTCTCTTCAGCTACACTGACAACTTTATGCAAATCAGCATCATTTGCCTATGTATGAAAATGCTAGAGTAAAATGGCATTCCAGGATTCTTCTTTGAGTTTGCCTTGATTGGAGTTTTTAGGCTGAGCATTTTTCAGAAAACAAATGCACAGAAAAACAGGTATTTTTACTCTAGATCCACTTCTACAGCATCACACTGCTAGGAGCATAAAGCTCACCTGTCTCACAGTGGCACAAGTAAGAAAGCACATTCATAAGTTTACACAAAAGTTCAATCATCTACATGAGCAAGAACTTCTTTAAGAGGCAAGCTAGCTAATTTAAATCTAGGGAGGCAGCAGTTGAGTCAATAGCAGCCATAGGTTTTTTTTAATACAATCTTGAACTACAACCTGTAAATGTGTGGGCATTAACGCCAACTGCTTTTTTTGTTTATTCTGGCCACCAATGTCAAGCTACACTCCCAGGCCTGCAAGGAAAGCAATAGGTATTCTCCCTTGACAAAGGACAGCCAGGAAGAAAACATTCCTCACAACAGTCAGTGACATCATCACGAACCTATAAAGGAAGGGTATCATGTTTATTCTCTCAAGGGGAAATCTAAACATTGATGTTCTCCTTCTCTACCCTACTGCCATACTTTGATACCACCAAAAAACCCAACCTACTGGAACCAAAACAAGGGAGGAGACAGAAGATACCACACAGTAATTACACCACTTAAACAATGGGAGCAAAACATATGAGAGAGGGGAAGCTTAAAGAAATGTGCATTTTGTTACACTCTCAATCATCATGCTGGCGTACTACAGCCCTGAACTGTGCCCAAAAGCAGAAAACAAAGTCATATTTCTTTTCTTAAGCTGGAAATGTGGCATTTCCTGCATTAACTGAAGCTCAAAGCTAAAGCACTTGCTCTCAGCTAATATTCTGCACATATGTTCTACTTCTGACTACATACATTTCTGTAGCACTGCTAAATTTGGGGTTTGGGATCAGACCTAAAGGCACTGAATAGTCCCCCAAAACCTGAACTTTGGGACAAAGGTTAGTGGCTCAGCAGAGGGCAGTTAAAAAAGCTCTTCGGGTTCCTGCTTGCCAATAATGATAACCAGCTACTTAAGCACCCAGCAGACAGGTATACTGCACAGTCACAGCTTCCTCAGCCTTGAGCCAAGTCATGAAATAGTTTTAAAAACAGGCTTTACTATGGTTCCCTAATTAAAAGCACACAGACTGGTTTTGGTCCCAGTGTCCAACGTAGGGATTCAATAGCAAAGATACAATTTGGCATGAACTGAAGGAAATTCTACAACACCAACTTCTCCGTACAGTGAAAGAAAAATACTCTAAAGGACCAAAGAATATTGTTTCAGATTAAATATGCTTTTTCTTGGCATAACTGTACACACACAAACATGAAAAGCTCAGGATTTACCATTTAAGTGTGCAATACTGGAAGTCCTTGAAACTTGTTTCTTCCTTTCAGTACTCCCAGTTATTCTATTAAAGCCCTATAGAGAAATATTTTTTGTGGTTTATTTTTTAGATTTGTTTTTAGAACCAATTATTCGAAAGTGTAAAACAAAATATCCTCAGACATAAACAAAATCCTAATGCAATTTAAGAATAAAAGGCCAGAAACAGCCAATGTTCCACGCTCAGTAACAATGGAGAGAGGTGTAAGTTGAGTATTTAAAATAAAAAAAACAGAAACAAAAAAATCGAGAGTGGTCAGTAAAGAATGGGACATTTAACATGGACAAGAGAGATTTTACTGTTTATTTTCAAATTTCAATATTGACTATGCAACATTAATGTAACCTAATCAGGCTTCCCTGCATTATTTCCCTCACTGTGTAAAAGGTAAAGACAAAGGAAGCTTCCTGTGCTTAATATTAGCATATAAATGGAGCCAATTAAGGTTTACTTCAGTGGGAAGACAGGATGAGGTGAATTCCCACCTTTGTTACTCTTATCAGTTTGCAAGGTGGGTTTTTAAGCAAAACTAGAATAACTGGTTTACATTCTGAAAATGGCATCTTCCCATTTAAATCGAAACTTAGTATCTGAAAGCACCACAGTATGCAGCAAAATAAAATGACGTTTTCAGAAAGCTATGAGGGAAGACATTTTCTATCTCGATGGCAATTTGCTTATTTCTCCAGTGCAAATATACCACAAAAGATGTGCCTGTCTTCTCAAAACTTACTGCCCCTTTTAATTATATTGCAAACAAAGACTGAAAGAACACTGTTTTTAGATTACGTTCTTCCTGGTTTTCGTAATTCAGGTCTCAGCTGTGAAAGTTTACTGTGACAGGAAAGCTAACAAAGTTGTAGCATTTACAAGAGACTGGGAAAGTGAGATTAGAGAGCTCTATTAATCCTTTTCATACTTATATTAATATATGTAACCAGTAGTTCTTGAAAGCCCTATAGAAAGAACATTTGATAAAATGAGGGGCCTTTATTCCCTCAAACTTAGCTGAACATTTGAAAAAAACTGAATTAAGTTTCTCTATGTAAGGCAAGATATACCATTTCTGGTAGTTTTAAAAGGCTTAGAAGAAAAGTCATCAACACCTACTAAACACTAGTACAAGTCAATGAATTTACTGAAAACGCCTTCTACTGGAACAGTCAAAAGGAAGAAAGAAGTCATGAGCCTAAACTACAGTTTTAGAAAAGTACTATGATTTTAAAAAACACACACACATTTTAACAGTTTTTTTAAAAGACTTATCTCCTCCGGTGAACTAATGTTAGAGAACCAATCATTCAAAAAAACAGATTTAGAACATGATCTTTTGATCAACCAAAAAAAATCCCATAAAATATTGGATCTGCCAAAGCAAAATCACCCCTTATGATTTTGAGAACTGGTAATTCAACAGGAGCTGAACACCAACATATATTATCAACAATATTGCATCTTCATATTTGTACACTAGTCGGTATGATGAACGTTTAAGCAACAATTGCTTCCCCCAAGACTTTGTGTTCCGGGTTTAATTTCACTTGAAAGGTTTATATAGTCGGGTTTTGCCTGCCTGCATTTTTCCCCCACCCCCTTCTACAAACCAGTGAACCAGTATGGAAAGAGAACAGAACTGAAAATGATTTCTGGATCAAATTTACTTCATTCCTATCCCACATCCCACAATTCTTCTCATAATGGATCAAATACCACCTTCAAATTTGGTTTCCTTCTCCAATCTTTACGTTTTTCAGCTTTTCGGCCTAAAATTTTTCTTAATCAGCTTGACTCCATTTGCTTGAATCCTGCAATTGCTACGTTCTTTACACATTTTTCTTGGGAGCTTGCGGACCATGGGGCAGTGGTATGCAAGGAGGATGCAAGGTTTAAATTTTGCTAAACTAGAGCAATTTAAATTATTTCAAATCCTTGTATAAATCTCCAGATTACCCTCAGAATCCCAGTGCATGTCCTCTTCACCTATTTTTAAAATAGAATAATCCTTCCAAAACAGAAGAGAAATAAACTGTATTCCAGACAAGGCCTTATCTAGACATTCCCAATGAAACAATCGTGTAAGAGAATCACTCAAGTCACTGCACAAAAGCCTCCCATCTAGAGACACATTTACCTCAGCGACTCACTCAAGTATCGGCCCATGAAGACTGACTCACTTGTCACATGCTTCCCCCATGTGCAGAACCCTTCAGAGGATAAGCTCTTTACAGCTCTTCCTGCAGCTTCTAAACAGAAACAATTCAACTGAGGGAGCAGGACCTAGGATCCACCAAAAAATACCCCACATTAAACCATCTTCAGTATGATCTAGTTACACCCTGTCTCATTTCTTCAAGATCTCCTTCTTTCTTCCAATCATTTGCAATTGGACGTTCCTCATATTATTAAGAATTTGAAAAGGAGAAACATAAGCATAGCTTCTACTCCCCCCAAATCACTTGTTTTCTCACACTATTATTTTATCAGTCCTTAAAAAACTATCCACTCTTCACCCACATTAGACAAAATTCTAGAAGTGGCGGGAAAACTACAGCCTCTACCCACATTTTAACTTTGTACAAATAGAATGAAGATAAGAAATGTCAATTCGGTTTCACTGTACTAAGAAATCATCTTTTCAGCAGCAAATGGGAGTTGTCCATTTTTATGGCAAATGTCCTAAGCACAAGAAGCCACATTTTTACACTGAATATGGAAGCACTGCTTTATGAAAGTAGAAGCCACACACTTAGGTAAGTACCTGATTCTGCAGTGGGCAGACTATACTTCTCGGCTGTCGAGGAAATACAGAAGTTAGTCAGCTGCTAGAACAGTGCACACAGCAACTATGGATTGGCCCCAAAATGCCTGACTGAGGCTCACATATAGTTCCATTGTATTTTTTTATCCAAGCAGTTTGATTTATTCAGCTGGTGACATCTCTCATATTCAGTCCTTGTGTACAGAGATCCATCACACAGAACTGCTTAGGTTGGAAAAGCCGGCCAGGACTACTGAGTCCAACTGTTCCCCCATCACTGTCAAGGCCACTGCTAACCCACGTCCCCAGGTGCCATACCCATACAGTTTTTAAATGTCCCTGGGGACAGGGACTCAGACATTACTGCCCTGAGTAGCCTGTGCCAGGGTTTGAGAACCCTTTCCAGGGAATAAATTGTCCCCAATATCCAATCTAAGCCTTCCCTGGCACAAAACCGTACAATCATATCAAAGTAAATCTCTTCTAGACAGTCCTTACTATCCTCTGAATCGTCATATTTCTTTAAGTCTCCATTAATTTGAACTTGCTTGCTTGACCATTTTTTAATATTTTAAAAATATTACTAATCCTCCCACTAACACAATTGTTCATTATTTGACCTCCAAATGCTGAAAACTTTCTGTATACACTCTGTGAAGAACAAAGACAATCCTCCTTTGAGCTTATTTCTGTTTCAGTGCAGCAGACCACAAAACCACAGCAATCAATTGGAGGCTTTATTTAGTTCAGCAGTATTAAAAAACAAATTCAACTTTTAAGTCCTTTTTTGCATTCTTCAGGTAAAGCATGTCTGCAAAATATGCCACTTTTCTGCATAATTATCCTCTCTCTGAAACAGATCAAGCAAAAAATCAAGAATGTTAAGAAAGCTGAGCTATGGGGGTTTATTCACGCTGTTGACCATTCTGTGCAGCTGGACAAGGTGAGATTCTGACACTTGGCTACTCAGAAAAAAACATCACTGTGGAAGAAACAAAAGCTGCATGGATTGTCAAAAAGTTCTGTCAGCACATTGGACAGACTTACGCCACAAACCTTTCCGCATCAGGACCTTCCACTGTTACAACGGCTGAAAGCAATGATGTCAGCTATGACATGGTCTACATCGTAATTAGATATTTTGATCAAGATTCAAGACTTGTGAAAAAATGATCTTTTAGCAAAGCTTGCCCAAAAGTGCTGAAAGGCTTTTGCATTGCTTTAATTAGTTTTCATCAACTCCCACATTCTACAGATATGACAGAATTTTTCTCTGACTCAGCACTTACAGGGATCAGCGAGCACACCTAGGATTAAAAAGCACGGCCATTCTACATAACCTCCCTATGTGTCACTTCTGTACATCTGAGAAACAAAAATTATGTCAAGGATATTCTCTAACAAGTGAGGACATGTTGATTAACAACTCTACCATGCCAGTAGAAAGTGACAAAAGAAACATGGCCGGTAAAAATTGAAAACTGCTCCTCTTCTTGTTGTCAACTTCACTGAAAAGAATTTTTTCTTCTAAAAAAGTGCCATTTCATCCATTAACATCCATTTTGAGCTAAAGAACAAGAGAAAGTCTGAAAATTACCACACTGGCAGGACTTGATCCTTTCTTTGAAGACTGACTACTACCTTGAGACTGCATATTTGCTCTGCAATGTTGGAAGCTCTTGCAAACAAGAGGGGAGCAGCCAAGACATGGCTTCAGCATTCACATAGCTGCTCCAGACTGCCAAAATGACACAGTAACTGTTTTGCGTAGTGCCTCAGCCACAGATAAAACTTCACTGCATTGTACTTGCTTCAGAGAATCCCAGACAGCGTTATGACAGCAATAATCACAGACACAAACATAGCTGAGCAAAAGACAGAGAAAGCAAGAATAAAAAAATCAGACAAAGGAACAAAGCTATTACAAAGTTTCAAAAGCTTTTTTTTTTTTTTTTAATTAATAGATTAAATTACTTAAGAACAAAAATGAAATGCAACCATAAAGTCTCACAGAAATTGAGACCATTAGGATGAAGATTTGTCTTCTTCATCATCAAGTTCTTTAATATTTTGGAAATTCTCTCCACTGATACAAGTACTTTTGTTAGGCATGTGTTTAGTCACACAGGCAGCACATAGTTGAATGTCAGTAAGTCACTTCTATTAAGTCTCCCAGCACAGAAGTCTGGTTAACAAACAGTTACAAAAGGTGTGAAATACAGGTTTGATTCACAATTAGATTACATCAAGTACACAAGCTAATATGAGTCCTACTCTGAAAACTGTAACAAGAAGGTAACACTTTCCATATAAAGATATTATTTCCAGGTCCTTAAAAAACAAAACCAAAGTTTGATCTCCAAATCTTTGAGATGCTCTGATGCGACAAATAGTAAACATCTTGTACCTTCTCCAATAAAAGCAATTACCAGCTGCAAGCTAAAGCATTTCAACCAAATGAAATTGGTAATTAACTGGTTATCAAGCACAGCTGCATTTAAACAGCCTTTGTATCAGATTTTCTGTCTTTTTACTTCCACATCAGTCACAGAAACATTGCCCTGCCTGTATACAAAACCAATTAATCCAACTTGCAAAAATATATTTTCAAAAATGTATGTGAATATATATATATATGTGTATATATAGGGACACCTTCCACCACCCCAGGTTGCTCCAAGCCCGGTCCAACCTGGCCTTGGACACTTCCAGGGATGAGGCGGCCACAGCTTCTCTGGGCACCGTGTGCAAGGACATCAGCACTCACATGGGGAAGAATTCCTTCCCAATATCTCATCTAAACCTGCCCTACCAATTACCTGGCATTTAGAACCCAAGATACCATGACAGAAAAAGACTCCTCATACTGTGTGACACTGGAGAGTTAATTTAAACCTAATGCAGAAGTAGCATTTTTGAGGCAGAAACACAGGTACTGTTGACAGTTATTTGTAATGATTCTCTTGATGAACTACACATACATAAAAGAATTTTTCAAAGTATACAAGAAACCACATAACATGAATCAGGTAGGACATAATGTATTTTCATAAAGCAGAACTCACAAATTAAAATCTGGGGAAAAATAATCCTAAGCAATGTACTGGAAGGCTTATTTGGCAGAGAAGTTGTGCTGAAACCACCACAGAAGTACTGGAAGCCGAGAACAAATCCATTTCCAGAACAACTTAGACAATACCAGGATCAAACCATTTACTACATATCATTACTTGTATTTTATAGGTGCATCAGATAAAACAGGAACCAATTTAACAAATAAGAGCATTTTAGCAACAGAGACTGCTTCTACCTATAAAATACACATTAAGGAAAAACAATACTGCAGTTATAATTCAGTATTGCCCAAGACTGCAGTACTTTCCTTATGCATATGGGTAACACTTTTAGGCACCGGAATATTCTCACAGGGACCTACAGTTTCCCTGTGAAAAACTAAACATAAAATACAATATAAATATACAAACGTAATACAATATTCAAACACACACACCACTCCCTTGCAGCAGGGCAAACCCCTACAATTTCAGGCTCTCGCTCTTTCTCCCAAGACAACAATCAGGCTCCTGCATTGGCAGCTGTCATACAAAACAACCAGAGTAACGCTTATTTCACATATTGCATAGTCCTTAGCAATACTACATTCCCTCTTCTGTGTTTCCCAGTTCATATTCCTCCGTTCTGCTCTTGAGAACCAGTCTGATTTCATGCTCCAACAGAAGAGACACATATTCAAATCTGACTTATATAGCCTTGTAGTGAAAGATGGCAATAACAAATATCCAGTAATATAACTAGCACAATACATAAGGAAAATAGATCAGGATTCAAAGAAGCTGTGATAATAAAATACCTCGTATCTCATTCAAGTATTGTATCTTGATTTTACAGTGCTTAGTAAAACATTTTATTTACATTAAAGATCTTGTAGTCATCTTTATCGGCTTACATAACCATTACATTTAGATTGGAACACTTCTCTTATTAATCATGAGAAAACTTACAAGCTAATGAATCATACGCATTTCCTAGTTACATGTCTAGTACTAGGCAGCATTACTTTTCAAAACAACCACAAAAAAATTTTTAAAAGGGGGGTTTTATTACAAACAGGGCTTTGTTGGGGGTTTTCTGTTTAATTTTTAACATTTGTTAAATTTAAGTTTACTGCCTTACAAAAAATGGCAGTGAAGGTGATAAGCAAACTTTAGCACTGCAAAGACAAAAGGGAAACACAGGTTTTCTTAATTTCAAAAAACACAGTATGTTTATATATACATATATATATCTATATATACATATATATATAGCCACTTTGTCTTCCTATTTGCAGAAATGTTATTAAAAGGCAGAATTATAACCATTAAAAAAAACCCAAAACAACTAGTGAGCAGATTTTATCAAATTAATACAGTAACTTTAATATATTACTCCTCTGGAACAACAGATGGCATTTAATAGGTCCATGTGCAAAAAATCATATCACGGCAATAAAAAAATCCTGTATCACAAAAAACCCCAACAGTACTAATGGACATCTTTTGTTGCTTATCCCTAAATCATCAGGGCAAGACATGAGCTACCTATCAGGCATATATAGTTGATTTATCAGACCACATGGTAAGTATAAGCATGTTACCTGAAAAAAACAAACAATCCACACACCAGTGGTAAAGTCTATTCCACAGATTTTTCTAAATACAGAGTCCTGCTACAGAAGGTTTATTTCCCTGAAAGGCAAAGCAAATCCTTCAACAGAGACTACCACTAAAAATTCTGGAATAGTGAAGTTGTGTTGCTCCCTGCAAGCATGCAAAATATAGTTGACAGAATGAAGCACACATAGAAATATTGTGTATTTTGTTTAGGCATGGATAAATTTAAACAGAAATAACTTGCTCTTCAGGGAAAAAACAAAGGAGCCAATTTTACTAAAAGAAAAATCAACCCTTCTCTCCCTCAGGTCCTAGGTAAGGGAGAATTTGACAGTGTAAATATATGAACTAATCCATCAAAGGCAGAACTGGAGAACTTCCTACTAAGCTTATACTAAAACTATTTTTAAAAAACAGCCCTTATTATTATTCTGAGGAAAAGTAGCAAAGAACAGAAGTTTAACCTATCATACTTTGGGTTCCCTGTGCTCACACAGTTCAGCATGAAGTTCCTAAAAATACCTGTGTGAACATTCTCTCTTAACATGATATAACAGCAGCACAAAAAAACCCATTTTGTACTTGATATATTTGTTTTCCTTCAGGCACCCTTGTATCAAGTCCTCCTGTCTCAGGACTCTGCGCACTAAATGTCAAAACAATATAAACTAAGAAATTACAGAACAACAAAAAGTTATACTTTTAAAGATCACACTGGATCTTTAGAACTTAATCCTCACACATTTTATTTCAATGAATCTAAAATCTCTCAGAATTTTAGAGTCTTAATTCAAGACTCTAGCAATATGCTACACTTCTGGTCAAAACTCATGACTCTGCATGCTCTCGTAATATCATTTTGACACAAAGTAAGTTTAAACAGTTCACCAAAATATCCTGAAATATAGAACAAGTGACACACAGAATCACAGCGTGGTTGAGATTGAAAGGGAGACGGTCTTGTCAAAGCCTTTGTTCAAGTAGTCAATTAGAATCAGTTGTCTGGGACTGTGTCCAGATGACTTTGGTGTATCACCAAGGGTGAAGACTTTGCAACCTCTCAGGACAACCCATGTCAGTGCACAGACATCCTCATGAACAAAAAGAGTTTCCTGATGTTTGGGGGAAACCTCACAGAATAGTTCTGTGGGAGCTCAGGACCTCTGAACCAATTTGATTTTGCAGAAGCCATTTATTGTTTACATTACACACTTATTTATACATTCTAGAACTACTGTTCATGTATCTTTTCATTGGTGCCTCTATCCTGTCCACACGCTCTGCATGCAATCCTCAGGGTACAGGATTGGTTACAGTCCAGGTGTTCAACTACCTTCTGTTATCTGGCTCTTGTAGCGCTGTTTTCTTGTTTTCAGCCTCTTCTTTCTTATTTTTAGAATAGCTTGTGCCTCAGCAACCTTGAGAAATTCCAGAGGGTTTGATAATAAACTCCAAATACGGTTTGGCTGGAGCACATCTTGCCCAAGCTGTTCAGATACATTGCTACATGGGTCAGTCTGAAAGGGACAGCAGCGAGTCATGCTCAAGCAGGGTCATCCCAAAGCACATGGCATGGAACCTCCTGTGTTTCAGCCTGCGCCTGTTCTTGTCCTGACCTACTGAAAAGAGCCTGGTTCTGTCCTCTTTGCATCTTTCACAAAGGTTATTTATAAACACTGATGAGATTCCCCTGAACCTTTTCTCTGAGCTGAGTTCAAGCTCTCTCAGCCTTCCTTTACAGGTGAGATGCTTCAGTCCCTTCAACTCCTTAATGGCCATTTATCAGACACACTTCAGTAGTCCCATGTCGAGGAGCTCAGAACTACACATGCAACTCTACAAATCTCACCTCTGTCTTTCAGCTGTATTTTGAACAGTGAAATCACAAAGAATTATGGTAACAACTTATGAATTGTAGTATTCTTCTGGCAAAAAGATTTATGGTAAAAACTAGTTCAAAGAAACAGAACTTGCGTACCAGTTTCACAGTATGGATGAACAAAAAACGTTGAGTGTTGTGCCACAAAAACAATAGGCTACAAGACATCACTAGAAGTTGAAAGTGTAAAGCAAGTTGGCAATCTTATCTAGTTTAAAATAAAATTGATAATTAGGTGTGAGTGATAGGCTCTGCTGTCAGGATTCTCCACTCCCCCTATTCCTTCAGTCTTGCTGAAGCAATGGTATGAATCTTGGCCACATATTTAAGGGGGGGGGGGGGGGGGGGGGTGTAACCCAAATAACCCTGTGAATTACACTCAGAAAAAAGCGTCTAAAAATAAGGAACTACTGGTAGTCATAGTTTTTTACTTCAAACCATTCACATGTATTACATTCATCATTCCAGTACAAAAGCAACGTACTGGACATTCTACCAGGTTTCTGCAAGATGGGAAGCTAACAGCAGCATGGATTACAGCAAGCCTGGAGACGTTATTACCTATTTGAAAGTCTAGAACTTCTGTTTTAGACAATTTTTCTTCTGTTTTCCCAGTCTTTCTGGGCAAAAATAAGCTTGCAAGTATTTCCTTCTGCTCTGTAAGCTTTCAAGTTCTTAGTTTTTCAAGTTCAGGATAAGAACAAAATTAAGACAAGTTTAGACTTAGGAATCTGTAAAACGATTGTCCACTGATTAAAAGAGAAAATACTGTAAAATACTAGCCTTAAACCTGAGTGGAAAGGGCCACTACAGGATATGACATGACAAGAGGCCACAAGCTAGCAAGCCTGAATTAATGAAATGTTTCTTAGTAGAATATCCCTGACTTTTCAGCTCCTAAAGGCTGAAGTTTGAGCTCAAAAATGAAATTTCCATCACTGTTTAGCACTAATTTAACTGTGCTACTAATGGAATTCAAAGTTACATCTAAGAAGAACATTAAGAGAAATGCTACACATTTTTTAAATATTGCTCTAAGTATCAACCAGTATCTGAGTAACTCACACAAGAAACATTGAATCAGACTACTAAAAAGCTACCATGGAATAGTCTTTTTGTTTTTAACAAACTACATTTGCTTAAAAGGAAAGATGGTCAAGTTACAAGTTTGTTCTAAAACTCACTTTTGGTTTGATATCTACAGAGCACTGATCACTTAACCTCTGACTCTTCCTTTACGGCTCATAAAAAAAGCCAAACCAGAACAGGAAAGCCAGCAACAGGCAAGTTGAAAATTAATTGTCCTGAGGCCATACACTTTTAAAGATGCAACTTCTGATATTCATTGATTTTTATATGCAATATGGTCTATTTACAAGAAAGAAAAAATAAAAAAGGAATTTAAATGTCTTGTTTAAGAAACCAAGCTTCTCTCTCAAGTCCTGTAGAAATTGTAGTCTTACACTTTTGCTGTTCAAAATTAGTTAAATTTATACTGGTCTAATGGTACCTGACTTCTGTTAAGTGAGTGAAAACACATTGTAACCTGCTTCTCAGCAATTCTATGACAACACATTTTCTAGAATCCACAGAAGCTAATTACTGCCACATGCATGAACCAACAGAGTAACAGAAGTAGCTATCTATGCAGGCCTTCTAATATCTGACAAACAAGTCTGACTATTGTAAGTCTAATTTACAAGATGTCAGTGAATCCACTATATCACTGTAATCCAATCCACAGTATATAGCAAGGGGGGTTGGGGGGGCAAGGGTGTGGAGGAGGGCACACACCTCACTTGCCTTAAAAAATAACTATGATTGTATCTTTTAAAACCTTGTATTTTTCACTTATATTTCACTGTATAAAACAGCAAGTCCTGCTTTTATTAATGAAAAAGCAATCAGCTGTAAGCCATCCACGGGACACATGCACACAAGCCACTTCACTGGGCACTGGTAAGCACACAGACTTTGGTTCTGAAAAACCCTCAACTAAAATGAAAGCTTCAGAAAACTGTTTATTATTATGTGCATGTGTTTTATAAATGCAAATGTTTGTTCTCTCACATAATACTGAACTGGAAAGGTAAGTCAGCATAACTAGACTGTGTGCCCTCAATAAGAAGTAATGCGCACATGGTAATGATTCTAAGGTATTTTCACCAATAGAAATTACTGGATTACTTATTTTTTGTAGTTGCAGATATAAACAACACTAGTCATGTTACTTAATAGTCACCAACATTTTCTAATTGAAATCATATTGAATTTATTCTGAGAACAAAATTTTGATCCAAAAAAAGTAAAATTTAGTATCCACTATCCGCATTCTACTTTGCACAAAACCCATGTACATGGTACCATGCAAAAGCTTTTTACTACAGGTCTCCTCATGTGCTACTTCTGAGGTGGCTGAAAAAATTCTCCTGTGAGCAGTGTTCCTATGATGGTCTTCAGCATTTTCCCACTGCCATAAACCAGACCCCATGAGGAAATACCAGCCCACTTCAACAACCCACTTGGCAAGGACATTGCTGACAGCATATATACTTGTTGGACAGTGGGCACACACTGAGGAATCAGAGAACTGCTTGGGGTATTGGTGAAGTAACACTAATGCTGACCTACCACTTCCTTAGATGGCAGGTGTAATCTGTGCATCCTCTTCAATACAGTTACTAATCTTCACAAAACTATAGAACTTTACTGTTGAATGTCTAGCCTACTTTCAGTTATGGCTGAAAAGAAATGACAAAAGTTATGGCAAGGAAATGACAGGCACATGGACAAATAGGTGAGCAAAAACCACAGTCATAAGGTCATAAAATTTTACATGCTGACAACAGGTGCTTAAAAGGTAACAGGCATATGAAGCAAAAAAGTGACTGAGCTTTACAAAGGGATCCCACTTACAAGCATTTCAAATGTCTTCTAAAACATATAACACAGATCATTCCATAAGACAATTGCTTATCTATTTATTTTAAACATATTGAAAAGTATAAAAATTACCACAATTATAAAAATTAAGCATTTAAAGGCCAAGAAATCTTTAAAAAGTGATTGCCCACACTTGTTTTAATGTAAAAGTCTTTACACTATGCACGGATCTCTTGGAACATGTAATTCATTTCCATGACCGCAAAAAGACTGCAGGCTACATTTCAACACTGCTCTGTATAAACCACTTACATCAACACAATAAACTTTGCAATATGCTGTATATCTATAACATCTTAACTGCTAACACTGAAAATTTACTGGCATCTGCAAGAGTCAAAAGACTATAAATTTACCTCAGTAATAATCAGAAACAGGTTGACATAGAAAAACATCTCACAAAAAATAGGCAAGTATTTCAAGCTGCTCTGCATCTTTCTCACATATAAATAAAAGGAAAATGACCTAGCATAATCTATTCCTTTCAGCTCCTAGTATGAGGCAAAAACAGGCATTTTACAACTGACGACACTTACAGGTGCACTTAACATTAGTTTTTACCTAAAGTAAGTGAGAGTGAGTTCCTTCCTTCCAATTCCCCAAATTCCCCAAATGTCCTTTGACTGCTTCTTTGTACAATTAACACACTTCTTTTTGCAAATCATAAAAAAATAGTTCAAAACTAACCCTCTGGATAAGGCTCAACCATGGAATCGGTACTTCACTCTTCTTCAAAAATACACTTTGTTCCATGAGGACAACTTGCTATACCCTCTAAGTCTTAGAGGGGGAAAATCAGATCTGAAAAGCACTTCTAGAAAAGAAGAAAAGAGAACTGTAGAAAAATATACTACTAATACCACAGTTAAACGCCAAACAATAAAGGACCCTTACTAAGTCTGTTGTCATTTTAGTAAAATACATTCTTTCTATAACATTCTTTTAGTAACATTTAGTAACATAACATTCTCTCTATAAGTATTTTTTCTCTTTTCTGAAATTTACTGCTCCAAACACTCTTACATGCATTAAGTGCAAGTATATAACTATTCAAACCCTTTAGATATTTATTTGGCAGGTTGTTGGCAAGTTAAAACAAAAAAGACATGAAAAAAAGCAAACAGAAGGACTTCAGTATGTCATCAAAATGCGGTATACCCATTGTGCTCAAATATACACCCATTCTAAAAACCTATCCTCCAAATCCTTTTTCGCTACATTTAAGGTATGACAAAATCCAAGTGCACTCTCTACTAAGCTGCCAGAAAGATAGTATTGTATTGCTGTGATTTTTTTTCAATAATCCACAGGATTTCACTCCCTTTAGTGAAGGCTTAGGATCTCAACTTTCTTCTCATTTCTCACACTTTCTTTGGGACAGTAGCTTTTTAATATAGTCTCTGTTGACAACGCAGTAAAAAAAATTCAATCACCATCTTACTAAGAGATGGGTGAGCGTGTAATGACCCAAAATCAGAATATCCTGCGTTGGAAGAGACCCACAAAGATCATTGAATTCAACCCCTGGCTCTGCTCAGGATACCCCACCAATCCCACCATGTCCCTGAGAGCACTGTCCAAATGCTTCTGGAGCTCTGGCATCCTTGGAGCTGTGACCACTCCCTGGGGAGCCTAATCAGTGTCCAACAACCCTCTGAGGACAGAACCTCTTCCTGATATCCAGCCTAAACCTACCCCTGACAAAGCTACACAGCTTTTCCCTCCAGTCCTGCCCCTGATCATAGCAGAAATCAGAGCTGCCCCTTCACTTCCCCTCATGAGGAAGCTGTAGACCCCAATGAGGTCTGACCTCAGTCTCCTTTTTTCCACACAGAACAAACCAAGAGACCTCAGCCATTCTTCACATGGCTTCCCCTCCAAACCCTTAACCATATACCTTTTTAAACTCCCATATAAGGTAATTGCTCTGAAAGAGCCAAAATGGGAGTATCTATTGTTTCTAATACTAGACTGCAAGTAAAAGCACCCAAAAAATCTAAATAGGAATTTTCCCTGCTGCTTTGAAAGCTACGAATTGTGATACGAAGAAATTGTTTCTGGTATTACAACTTTTGTAGAGGCTGGGTCCCCCCAGGGACCTACTGAGCATTCTTCCACCTCACTTCTCTCCTAAACCACATGGTTGTAGTCTCAGTTATCTATGACCTAGCTCTTTCTTCAACATTGAAAAGAAGCGGTGAGGTGCTACGGGTAACTCCAAGGAAGAAAAATGATCAAAGATCCAATGGAAAAATACTGGTTTGCATTTCTCACAGTTTATCCTTCTTTTCAATTGCTGTAACTACTCAGACAAGACCAGAGCTGTAAGCAGTGATAACATCTTTTATTAAATCCACTGATACAGCTTGAAAAACTAGACTCTTTCAGGCATGTGTGTTTGATATTTTTATCTCACTGACTAACACAGTAAGAAACCTCCCTTAATGGCTTCCCATTTTCCTGGATCCATCCATATGAACTAAGAATTTATTTACAACTTTGTTCAGCAACACTTTCTATTTACATGCCAGGTTATAAATCAGTAGTAAGTTAATAACTTACAACATACTGGATCAAAAGATGTATGGAGAGCAGGGATTTCGGGCTCTCTTTTATTCCCACAAGAACTAAGGACGTTAGGAAAACTGTTTTTATCAAAAATCTATTACTCCTTATAAAAGCTCACATCACTAGGGCAAGCAAAAATACATAAAAGTTATCAAACTTTTCTGTATAAGCTTGATTTTTAGCTGAAAAGCAAAACTGAATGCAGGGAGATCAACTTCCCATCACAGCTTATTATGTATCAACAGGTAATATTTCTAAGCATGTACTTTTCACATTATAATGATAAATAAGCACACCTTTACAAGATTCCTAGTACATTCATTATTTTCTCCACAGGATACTCAACAGGACTGCTTAGTTCTATTTTACTACACCTTCATTTTGTGTAATACAATCACATTTTGTACTTCTTGGCTTTCCCCCAAAAGCACTGAGTAAACACAATGCATAAAAAAAACCCCAAAAAAACCAGCAACTACAGTGTTAGCAAGGTAACACTGGTTAAATTTAACAAGGACTTCTTATTCTGAGCAACAAATGTTATGAAAGGACTACAAAGCTTGGCTGATGTCACTTTTTTAGTCTTTACATAACAAGATTTCATGTTTAAGATGTATGTCACTGCTCACCCTTACACCTTGTTTCTTCAAAGCTCAGAGTTTAACATTTTATTCAGCATTTAGTTAAAAATAAATATTTAATACTGAGGTTGTTCTACGATGTAAGCATAGCTAAAATGAAGGGTCTCTGTGGCTGCAGTGACCAGATTTCAAATGATGCTAGATCAATAAAGAAAAAAAAAAAAAGCACAAGTACAGTCTCCATGTGTGAGTAGAATGGTTTATAATAGCTTGCAAACGACTATGCACTTGCTGTAACCAGCTGTTCTTAAATTACGAATATGCAACCAATACATGGTTAACCAATTCTTGGTTAAAGCCAAATCCCAGAAACCATTTTTACAGGGAAATCCTAGTTGTTTTGTGCTTGTTCCACATGTTAGGTCTGCTAAGGCTACATACAAACAGCAGTAACTTTGGAACACACGGGACCAAACTATTTGCATTTCATTACTAAGTCCATTAGCACAGCAAGGGTCATCAATCTTTAGGAACTCTCCTACAACAGCGCAGGCAATACAACAATGATCTCCAAGCCAAAAAAAAAACCCTCTACAGCAGAAACACAAGTCCCTTTGCCAAACTTCTGCTTCAGCCAATCAGCCTGTCTGCCCTGACCTGCTTGAAGGCCCACATCACGCTTCAAACACTTAAAAACATCCATCATAAAAAGAAAGACAGGACACTGAATTATACAGTATTAACCTCCAGGTTTGCATACAAAGACATAGATTTATGTCCTAGCACATTAAGAGCTTCAGCACACTGTTCTTTACACCAAACAAGCTGCCAATTTGATGAACCTCTCTGCCCTCAGCAGTACAGTGTCTTCGATTAATAAGCACATGCTTGCAGAAAAGTGCAAGAACAAAAAAAGAGGAAAAATCCACACAATTATGTCCCTGTGCACTGACGGACCACTGAAGTAATTTTTGCCGAAATGACTTCTGGTTGTAGAAAGACTGAGGGCTGAGGAGAGGGTTGTGGGATTATTTTGCTGATTATACTTGGATACTACATACCATTCTTCTAAAATAGGTATCTCGTAAAATGCACTGAAATTGCTTATTAGAGAATCTTTCAGCATCAGAAAAACATTAACTCATTAACACAAATCGATCAATAAATAGGGTCACAATCCAAAAACATTATCTACCTACTCAGTGAAGAAAAAAATACTCTCTGGAAGATTTCAAGGTTTAACTTTTCATCCAACAGACTCGGGACTGAGATTGAAGTTCAAGAACAGCTAGGCAGATTATTTTGTGCCTTTAAATGATTATATTAAATACTTTAAAGAAAATCTACCTTACACTTTCTGTAATTTACAGGAATAAGAATACACTGCTAGGGTTCATCATTACTCAAAAATTGAAAATTCTTCATTATCCTTTCCAAGAATTCCAGAGCAGGACTAAGTTCTGTGTGAGGCTCCAAAAAGACGACAGCATGATCACAGAGTCACTGTATTATTTTTAAGTTTACCTTCTTTCCAAAGGCTTTATGCTGTAAACATTACCGGTGACAAATACTTAAACTGAGCAGTCTCACTAATTACTAATGTAAGGAGTCCATCAGGCAGAAAAAAATTTCAGGTAGTTTTTCTTTACATTTTTAGTAGTTTGCATTTTAAGGTTTTGGGTGATTCCATCCTCAGCAGCCAGAAAAATTTCTGCAATCTCTTTTTGCAAACTACCAAGGCTTAATCCATTCAGCTCCTTACAATGCCTGACCTATATCAACTCAAAAGAGTCTTAAGTCCTTTACACACAGAAAACAAGACATTCAGGAGGCCCTGAAGGGCATGGGTAGCAAGGTAAAGGAAGAGAATTCACATTAAAGGCAACAGGCTGACAAGCCCAGCCCTATGGACTTTTCCCAAGTTCATACTTTCAGAGACTACGTTTGAAAGATCATCTGTCACTAACCAAGTTTAAAACTGTACACGTGTTTCGATATTGGTCTTTTTTCCAATGATCCAAAAGATATTCTATAAAAAGAGAAGGGAGTGGTATTAGGAATTGTGTCCAATGCATCAATTAATTCTGTTAAACTAAGCTGGGAAAACCCTTGTATCCTTTGTTCTGTTGCTACATTAAAAAGCTGAAACAAGCCCTAAGACTTCCTCACACTCAAAGAGTTTCTTTTACCTGGAGCCTCATGAAATGCTAACACTACAATAAAATAAATCACAATTTCTCCTCCCCGCAAAAGAAACAAAAATCTAAATGATACCACAAAATTACTACTTTTACTTTTATAATTTATTTCCATTTAAATATCAATGGAACTTCTGTACAGGACTTTAACACAGTTTATTTGGTTTTTAATTTTTAAGGAGTAGCTCAAGACCATGGCACTATATAACAGTAAATTTAGGACAGTAATGAGCTTAAACACTAAAGAACTTGGATAAGAACTTAACACAGCTAATAGGTGAAACTGTGTGCTAACTGGATTATATGTTCTACATACCTTTCTTCCACTTAAAACTGTATGATTAAGAAACAAAATAATGGCAAAATACTGCATCTTGCCTGGCCCTTCTGCAGAGGCTGAATGAACACATGGTTCTAGTTTGACTACCTGCTGCATTCTGCTTACCTACCCATAGCAATTACCCTGCGGACCAACAAACCACCCATTTCCTTTTTCAAGGAAACAACTACCCAACACACTGCATATTCAAGTCAGTGAAGACAGCTTTTTTTATCCTCTACCACCAGCTACTTGTGATGTTGGTAAAAGACTAAACCCTTCCAGACTCCTTATCTCCACAGTAAGTAACACTGGAACTAATACTGTCTCGCCTTCATAGAGTCCCTAAGAAAGACAAACTAAAAAATTAATGAGAACTTACTGTTTTCCTCACACAAATCTTCTGGTGATTTCTTGTTTGTTGCTATTTACAGTATAAATTGTTTTAAAGTAAAAATGTAGCCGTATACAGTAAAAAAAATCTTTAAAAGCATAGATGTCAATTTAAAAAAGGACGTTTCATTTCATTCTGTGATGCAGTGCGGAAGATCATCTATAACTAGATTCCAAATACTGCATAATGTTCTTCAATACAAACTTCCCATTTCTGTAAAGTATATTGACCAGCATATAATTAGTACATTTTTGTCTAAATTCAGAATGTTGTAAACTATCAAACAATCACAAAAATCACTGCTAACTTTGACAACTGTTTCTGTGTTCCTTGTGGTGGCAATTAACAATCACAAACTAGTTTATCATGTAGTATGACATAATTCACTGAATATACTGTAGTAAAACTACAGTAATAACTCAGAAGTTGAACCACACTTGGGAGAAAAGTGGTAGACTGTGGCAATCTTCCTTGGGCCAAATTATCTAAGTGATGAAAACACTAAATATCACTCTTAATGCTCTATTACAATAGTCTGTTTATTAAAAAAAAAATAAAAAATTCCACCAGTGTTTACACTATTAAGTTTTATTTAAAGATACATATACATCAGAGTCTGGGAGATGGATCACAGTGAAGGGATTTGAACATGATGTGTTCATACAGTGAAACCCTTAATATGCCAGAGGGAGAGGGGGAGGAAGGGTGTAGGAAAATGCATTGTTGGTTATACCTACCACAAGTCAAGATCTCCTATTCCCAAAGATACCATTGTAGGAAAATTATAGAACTAACAGCAGTGAGGTGCTCCTTTCCCTCATTCTGGGATATGAGACCGGGTGGACAAGCTTCATTTTATTTGCAACTCTGATATTCCACATCTCGCATAGGAACAGGAAAGTAGCAACAAAGACCCTAACAACTGCAGTTCAAGCTGGGAGGGACTGTTCTATTTGAATTCAATGACACCACTAATGGCTTCTCAGCAGTTTCATGAAATCAACCAGCTGTCAAATCGATGCATCAGAAGGAACAGTTATGCACTCCCGTAAGAAAAAGCAACACATCAGGATGTTTTGCAAAACATCTGCTCCTTTACAATGCAGTTCTACAATAAACGTGCAGACAAAGAAAACAAGGAAAAGGGGAACAGGACCTATAAGGAAAGGCTTCTATTACCTTATTTGCTTTTTAAGTGTGGCCCAAAAAAGACAAAAAAAGACAGCCTTGTAGAACTTTCTTCTTAACATAAGGTCAATATAAAGATTAAACAAATATACTAAAGTGGTTAACCAATGCTCTTTCCCTCCATGATATAAAGATATTGCTAGTTTACCTTTTGAAAACACGAAATATTTTATTACATGTTCAAGAAAACCAAGTATTTTTCACCAAAAGGTACGAAGCATGTATTGAGGGTTTTTTTCTCTTTCACACTACTCAAAAAAAAATTTCAATGGCACTGACAACCTACAAGAATCTTAAAAACAACAACCCTTTCATGGGAACACAAACCTGTAAGGAACCCAGCACAGTGGAATTCAATTTAAGAAAATAATTTGGATGAGGAATATCAGTATGTCGTGGTTAAAGAATGATAATTCTCCAATTCAGTGCTCCCACTGAAACCATGTGATGCTCATTCACTCCCTCCCCTTCTTTGGGATGGAGAGAATTGGAGGCACAAAAGGTAGAGGTCTTGGGTTGAGATAAGAACAATTTACAGCAATGAGGTAAGAAAAAGTACAGCAATAGCAACAACACCAATGACAGAGACTACAGAAAAGCATCCAAAGATTCACAGGGAAACAATACCCTAGGTTCATTTGGAAGAGAGTCCTTCTTGCTCCAAAAGGAATAGAGTGCCTTGCGTGCATTTCCCACCGCCAACTTACCAAGGTAAGGTGGTCAGAACTACTGGGTCCTGGCCATTCCCCTCCAGGCTACTGCAAAAATGAACCATGTCCTGGCAGGAACTAGAAAACAGCGTCACAGCCCCAGTTTATTTTCAATACACAATAGTCACAAAACCTTATACTGGGCCATCCAGAACAGACTTTGGATCAGGAATAAAAAGGAAACAATACCTGATCCTCTGAAGAAATATTTTTTACCTTTCAGAGAGCTCTGTTTATGAACAACTTCATCACAACCTGATACGAATACTCCCCTTGCCTACAGGAATTGGTACGACCTATGATTCAACCACTATCACCTGCTTGAAGGGAACACAGAATTTCTCTAACACTGAAGATTCCTTAACAATTCCTAGTGCTTTCTCTACATACACTTCACAAAAATCATCTTGTCTAGCATTTTCTTAACAGTTTGCATTTATTGATTTTGCAGCATTTTGACAAAAACGTGTACATAGTTCATTATGAGATGTCGAAGCTATAATGCCATTTTTGGAAACTACTTATCCTCTGTTGCTCACCATTTATAACCTATCCAATCTTCTAGACCTTTATTGCATTTCTAATTTTGAATTACCTGCTGTACATGCTTTCAACTGTTTAAACAGTTTCATTTACTCAGCATTCACAGATAGGAAATAACAAATCCAACCACACTTTCTGATGCATTTAGGAACAAAAAATAAAATAAGCATCTGACATTTGCTCTAACATAACTTCAAGGCTTTAAGTACAGCATTCAATACTGATGTGGATAGAAAGTCTAGATGAACAAACAGCTATTCATACTACTGTCTGTTAACTGTTTTTCCCAATTCTGAAGACAAAGAAAATGCAAATTAAATACAAATAATTTCATATTCTCCATAGTGTGACTTTAAATATGCAGCAAGTCAAACAAGCATAGAAAGAAGAATGGAAAAACAAAACTTTAACTACAACAATTATTCCCCACCAATTACACATTTCACTAAGTCATGTGACCAGAAAAACTTTCATGAGATTAAAAAACAAAAACCAACTGAGAACCAAATTAACACAACAGTACCTTTTATTGTTCTCCCTTTCACAACAGCTGATCCAAAATTCGTAGTCAGAGGAAAAATGATTTGTTGTTGGATAAGGAGTTGTTGTACAGTCAGTTCTTTCAATGAGCTTAGTGCAGTAACTACATTTAGCCACACACATTATACAGTACCTGGAACATAACCCAAACTACATGTAATATTTATAGGTACTTTCCAGATGGAACCCTTTAATAATACACCTTAATAAGTTTGTTGCTTCCAAACCATACCTCCAAGTCTGTCATTTAAAAATGGAGGTCTGTATTGCCATGCCCCTCATGCCAAGAAGACACTGTTTATTTCTCAGGGAAGATCCTGTACCAGGTGTTTCATGTAAACGTCATATCAAATTAATACTTGCCATAAACAAAACGAATGCAGATCTCCAGATAATTTGTTATTTAACATCGTAACTTCAGAACTGTTTTTTAAATAACCCAAAGGTTAAGCATTGCACATTAAATACTAAGGCCAGGGTGGAAAAAAAAGGTGGGAGGCATAATTATTTTCCAGATATGAAACCAAACACCAGATAAGGAAGCATATTCACTGTGTCCCCCGTATATGCACACTCAACTAGGAACCTTTCTCTTTAAAGTGCGGTTTACAACACGTTAGATCAGGAATTCCAGGGGAAAGCACAGTCTTGGAGAAAAATCCCCTTAAACTTTACATGACGTCACTATCTGTCCCTATAACATTCCCTAAACTTTGATGCTTATCCAGAAGCGCTTTCAGGTTTTATACTCATTCCCTCCTAAAAGAGACGGTCGGACTTTGGAATAAAAATTTGCCCAAGATGGCGAAAGGCTTGTTGTTTAGAGGGCAGAAAAATGGAGGATATTGTAATATACACAAAGGGATAAATTTCAACAACTCGGCCCAACGCTGCAGCTGCTTGTTTCTCTTTACAAGGACGGGACGCGCACAAAGCCGCGGACAGAGGGGCCCGCAGCCAGCCGGCTGTGAGGAGCGGCGCCCGCTCCCGGCCCGCGCCGCGCCCCGCGGAAGGAAGGGAGGAGGGAGGGAGGAAGGGAGGGAGCGCCTACTCACCCGCGCGCGGGAGCGGGGGCTGCACGGGGCCGGGGGTCACCCGCGGAGGGACAGCGCGTGCTTCGGCCGCTGCCCCGCGGCCGCTCCGCGCGGCCCCGCCTCGCGCCCGCCCTGACACCGCCGACCGAGGGGAGCGGGGCAGCGCCCGCCGCCAAGAGCGGAACGGGGCGGGAAGGCCGCCGGGAGCGGAGCGTACCGCACAGCGCCACACAAAAGAGCCGCCCGGTGGCCGCTAGCAGCCGCCGCGCCGCGCCGCCCCGGAGGCTGCGGGCGTCCGTCGGCAAAGACGTGACCGGCGCCGCCCGGCCAAAGCACGGGCGTGCGGCCATGAGCAAAGTTTAAAATCGCTCGGAACACAGCCGTCCCGTCTGCAGACACTCCCGCCCCGGCCTTTCCCCGGGACTCACCTCTACGCAGCCACTCCGCCACCCGCCCGCAGCCTTGCCCGGGCAGGGCCCCGCAGCGGGACTCGCGCTCGGCCCACACAACAAAGGGGCGATACGCACCGGCGGGGACGCGGCCGGCGAGGCGGGCGCTACCCGGGTTCGGGAGCCTCGGCGCGGCAGAACACCAACCTACCCCAGCCGCTCACCTGGGAGAAGCTCCACCGCTCGGTGCGCGGGCTGCGCGGCTCTCGCTCTCCCGCTCTCTCCCCTCCGCGGTGCGGGCGGCGCGCGCCGGGCCGGCCCTTCGCGGCGCTCCCCGGAGCCGGGCGGGGGCGCGCGCGGGCGGCGGCGCGCGCGGCGGCCGCCCCCAGCCGGCGGGACCCTGGAGGGGGTCGCGGACCCCGCGCCCCCACTGACGTCACCACCGGCGCTCCCCGCAGGGCGGGCGGCGGGGCCGGGCTGGGAGCGGATCTCGGTGCGGGACCCGCGCCCGCCCTCGGGCTGGGAAAAGTTTCGGACGGCCCACGTTCTTCACGCAGCGACAGAAAGTTCCAGTCCGCCTGGGGTCATTTTTTAATGATAACTTTATCGAGCGGGGGAGAAACAAAGTTGCCCACCTTAAGAACCCACAGATTAAGTTTAGGTTAAAAATACTAATAAAGCAACAACAGAATCTGTTATATAAACAAGTGCCGTCTACGGAAATAAAAAAAATAAAAAAAAAAAAAAAAAAGACGATCCACTTCTAAAAGAAGAGACATTTTAAAGAATCAACGTTCAAATTTTAAGTTCTTGAAGTACTCGATAAATTCAAGTAAAGCAAGGCAACAAGGGTGGCGGAATTAAATTAAATTGAAGGAGAAGTATTAATACCAGTTATTGACACAAGAATTAAAAATACATATTTTAAAACCAAATTTTCTCGCCTTGCCTGAAACAACCCAGAGAGGTTATTTGTAGAAAGTTAAAAGGTGTGCTTCCCTGCACCAACCCTTCACTCTACACACATGGTATCCTCTTTTTTTTATTTCTTCTTTCTTTGGCATAATCTCAAACTCAAGCAGGGTTAAAGTACACTGCAAGAGCCCAAGGACTGCTCCCTACAAACCGTAACTCTATAAAGGTAAACCATAGTGCAATAAAGAATACATGATTTCAGTGTGATTCGGTAAAAACATACTTTCAGAATTCAAGAATATCTACAGCTTGTTAACCTTATTAAATACTATGTATAAGGATTTTAAAAATCAACAGTATTTCTAAACAAAGTCGATCTATGCATAAAAAATATGCACATGTAGAAGGATGCCATTGTCTTCTGTTTCCTCTTCAGCCACTGGCTGCGATTTTAATTGTGCTGGAGGATCTTCATTAGTATTAACACATGGGGAGATTTCACAAAGCTGCTTCATTAGGAAAAAAAAAAAAAAAAAAAAGCCTGGCAGACTAGCTCTTTTTGCATGCAACGAGAATGTCAGCCTTACCTCGGTCATTTGTAACATAATAAGTGCAAGCACAATGATTGCAGTGCAGGAGCATTGGGGGAAGGGCAAAAACACTGACTAATACGGATATGAGAAAAGAAAGCTTCTCATTACACAGTAAAATTTATGCTAAAAATTAGTGAAGATGATGTCTCGTGAGACTCATGCTAAATATATTAATGTGCTTATATGTTTTTAAGTATTATTTTTGGCTATTTCATTCCAAGGATTCACATCCAGCAGCAAAGGTTTCCTAGCATTTATTGATTTTTTTTTGTCCACCACATTCCTGTAATACAGATTTTAATCATTTCACTACACCACACTCAGTAATTTCATTTAAAAATGGAAGCTTCCATCCCCAGAAAGGCATTTAATTTCAATGACACACAATTTCTTTTAGCAGCAAACTGTCTCAACAGTAAAAGCTGGCCTAAGGTTCAAATGCATAATTTAGTCCCAAATTCTCCATGCTCTGCATTCCTTTGAAGCTATAATTTGACTAACTACCTAATAACTGTAATAAGGACAATGATTTCCTTATAATATGGTATTAACCCACATTTAACTCAGAGGCTGAGCTCTGTACATGTTTGATTGGGTCAGTACCTCTCTAACCTCAAAATTTACTAATAGTGGTCTAAAAACATGTGTGGGGTAAGAACCAGTACAAATACAATAAACAGCTGCTTTGCTCAGAATGTTGTCCAACAAAAGCTCACACATTTTGCAATACAAGAACACTGCCACTCATATCATAACTGAGATAACAGAATTTTGTAAGGGGAAACAAATAATGGATTTAGATAATTCATTTTCAAATTTACTGGATGTTTGGTGCATATTTAATATTGCTGCTTGTAATGTTTAAAAGAAATTCTCACAATAATAGAAATTTCATAATTACAACCTCTCTAAATAACAAATGTAAATATAATATTTTGTTGTTATGAAGAGGAATTATACTATCTTGTGAGAAATAAAAATGTGTGTATGTTAGGACAATGTTATGTAATCTTTGTTTTCTGTAATGCTCAGCAGGACAGAATTTGATCAACGTGAGCACAGAACCACAGGTCCAAACACATATTTCTCTTCACAAAGTTCAGTCAACTATCCAAATTTACACCACTGGATTATATTTGTCATCAAAATATGAAGGATATCTTTCAATTGTACTGAATATTAATTTGGATTTTGGTCAACTATTTAATACAGTCTTAGGTAGCTATATAATATTTTGTACTCTACACCAAAGTATGTTTTAAAAGTTACAGTTTTTCCACTAGTCACAAACAAATCAGTTTTACTACTACAAAACTTACAAAGGTTTTAAAAATTTATTACAATCCCTTTGTTTTAATATGCTCATTCAACAGAAGCTGCTGTTAATGGACATTACTGATGCATTTAAAGTGATTAACTACTACATCAGAAATGTCCCTAGCTTTCAAATTTGGCTGTTCTCCCTCAGGCAGTATGAAAGCTGAAATTCTCAATTTTAAAAAATGCAAATTCAAACTGCAGCACATATACTACATAAACAGGATAATTTTTTCTTTTTCTTCCTTTTCATGATGAATTAATTACAAATACAGTTAACCTTTGCATTCTTTTCAGGCTTCCAGCGTAAATACCATTAAAAAGATACACCATGCCTGAGTTTTGTAGTTCCCTTAGTATTTTCTGCTATGCTTTTTGACCCTATTATTATTTTTTTTTAAGTAGCTGCATGCACCAATGCATTCATATTCTTAACTGCTGAATCGGGAGAAAAAAGAACAAAATAAGCACCGTATTTAGACATGTAACCTCACATTTGAATAATTACACTGATGTCACAAGGGCCATTTACATACCATACATAAATGTCCAGAAGGTCAAATCCAAAACTCCTGTGGGACCACAGAGGTAGAGCTCATGTAATGATCTCTCCAGAGGCACAGACAGTTGAAGAGGTTTGTCTCTTCTGCACCTCTACTCGCAGGCTAGCAGCACAGGTTTACAGCCCTTCATTTGTAGCAATCCAGCTGTGTGTGAGACTACACTAAAGTTAAAACTCACACACAACATTTCCAAACTCTGTTCTTGACAGACCTTCTTATGCACCTAAACAAACAAAAAGTCTTTGTAAGTATTTTAAAAGGCTATGCAGTATTCACTAGGGACTAGAAACTATATTATATACTTCTGTTAACAGGTGTTCTGTGCACTGTTTGTGAAGCGTGTGTTTTATTATCATAAAATATATTAAAACAGATTCGCCACACTGTAAGGACTAGAAGAAATTTACCATCGATCAAAAATAACAACATTTTTACAAGGCTAGTAGGGCTAGTCCATCCCCTGATGAAGAGTTGAAATAGTAAGCATTTAATGAATACTATTAATAAAAATAATTAAAAGCTTGGGGTTTTTTTAAATAAAAGCCTGAACATATCATTCATTTGTGATGTGCAATCTCTTTTTTAAAACATTACAATCAAAAATATTACAAAGCCTTTTGGCTGAATTTGCTCTGTGTTTAGGAGGTTTATTGTCACCACAGATATTTGTCAGCATTTGCAGAGATTATGCTACCACACTCTGACAGCTGTTTATACAAATTAACATGTCTAAGTACTCCTGGCTTTATGCTCTTACACACGTGGTTTTATTATGCCATTCTTGAGTGGTCAAATGAGTATCTACTTCACTACAATGAATGAGGATCAAGGTACAAAAGGCCAAGGAATCTTTAAAAACATAAGTTTCTAAAAATTATAGAACTAATGTAATAGTTTTGCAACTGGATAAATATGTTCATCACCAAGTTGCTTTCATAAGGAAATGCTGTGTAACTGTTGAAAATTGGTACATAGGCAGATTTTAAAGTTTTGCAAAGGTGCTGAACTAAATTCATGTGCAGAGCAGGCATAACTGGCTTGCAGAAAACACAGATTTGAAGAACCAAATTAAGAACTTCTGAAGGATGGGAAAGAAACTAGAATGCAAGAATCTAGACTTCACATGTTCTATAAAAGCCTATAAATCTTCCCTAAGGAGTTTCTGCATCAGCCTGTGTTACAGACAACTTACCAAATACACTTCATAGAAATACACTCTTCTTACAACACATCTCACTGTGAGAGAAGTGAAAGCAGCTATGCGTTACTTCATTCATAAATTGTTAAAGGACATTTCTGCTCATCTGAAAAGATAGAGAAATCTATGATTTGTTCTGCCAGTCCCATTTCAGCAGTACCTCATTCCTCAACCTTGCCTCCCATAGCTCCTCCAGCATCTCCTTCATGTCTATGATCAAAAATAGTCTTTTTATTAACCAATTAAATCTCTAAAAGTGAGAAAAGCCGGTTCAATCTAAACAATTAAAATATTAACCCTTTGAAAGTAGAGAAATAAAAAAATGTTCTTCACTAGGTCCCTTCTGTACTAATACTCCTGTTAAATTTTACAGTTAAAATATCTGGCTCTGTCTTGTACTCAGAACCAGTGTTGGATTTTAAGTACAAGGCTGCTTTCAACTGCAAGTTGTTTGGGACACAGATCCAGGATGTTATATTTACCCTTAGAATGAAATAAAAACAAGGTAATTTTAAATGTTACAGTCAGGCAATAAATTACCTCTACATTAGAAAAGACTTAACTTACATTTTTCTGTTTGGCTGGAAAAGCACCTATCTCACCAATAGGAATGTTAGCAAATAAGGTACTGAAAATCTTTGATTAGCATGATAGCTCACATTGTTCTATCAAAATCTTTGCAAATTAAAGTTACTAAAAGACATACATAAAAACAAAAGAATCAGGGATTACTTTTGTATCATTTTTTCACTAGGTATTTTCGAAGAACTAAAGCAAGGAAATACTAACTTACAAATTCAATTAATTTTTATCTTCTTCCAAAAAATGAATGCTTTTTGCTATTTAGGCATATTTGGCATTTTCCCTACCCGATATAAGTCTACAAAATACCTTACATAATAACTTGGTTAATTTTCTTATGCCTACAAAGCTCTCTTTTCTTCTGGACCAAAACCACAGTTAGTTTTCTCTGATCAAAGGATGTAGTGTGGGGTTTTTTTTCCCCTGTTGCTTCTTTAACCACAAGCATGGAAAAAGGCCCACCTCAAAGTGAAACAAAGCTTTTTCAGAGTGGAACACAACAGCTGTTACATAGCAGACAAGAGACAAAACTACACAATAGTTCAGAACCGGAAGTGATGGCATCTCTTATTAAACCATATTAAAACAGGAAATAATCTTATGTGATTAGCCAACTTGGAACCTGGCCAGGTCAGAAGGATTAAGAACTCTTGCAAAAAATTTCAGCACAGTCTTAGTTAATTCTCACTGAACTTAATTTAAAATACAGCATATTACTACTGCATATATAGTGCTATATGCACCAAAAACAGCTGTGGCAAATTATTTTGTCAGTATATACATTTCCAAGTTGCACTTGGGCTATTAATAATGTTGCTTTTAGTGTACTTTTAATAATTTTATCCATAAAACACCATCCCGTTGGCCACGTGTAAAGCTACATCAAATTTATGCATATTGTCTTGCTGATTTTTATGTATCAAAACAGAGTAACGCAGAATACCAATATTGTGATGGAACAAAGATTTTTTTGGTTGGTTAGGTGGTTTGCTTTCTGGCTTTTGCTTTTTCTTTTTTTTTTTTATTGAGATACATGCAGTTCAAGTTTTATTTAATTAAGGTCTCTCATGCCTGCAAAACCTAGTTTCCAGGCAGAACCTGGCTTTTCTTACACATTTCAGATTCTTCAGCTTCTAGCTCTTCTCTTAGTCTATCCTTATTGTGTTTGCCATGTTGCTAAAGATATTATAAACGCATTTCCGTATTTTAAGACTTTGGCAATTCATCCATAAACCAGAAAATATGTGAAACAGAGCAAGGACTACTGCAGAAAAGCTAAGCTGGAGGATAAATGCACTGACACTTCTCTTCAGCCGTTGAGATAATGACTTTCACAACAATACCACAAACTGAAGGAAATTCAGAGGACGCAGGTCTAATGTCTAAGAATGTCCTCAGTGTAACAGGATCAACCCATTAGTATATTTCATTTCCCCTTCGCAACACCATAAATGCTATTCTAAACGAGAGCTATATTGAAAAGTACAATATACAAAGGCCCTTACATTCACTTGCTCTTTCTTCATTGCCTTACAAACTCTGAACCTTAAAAAATACTAATGATTATAATCCTTTTTATAGACCAAGATTGAGATAGACTGAGATAGCTTGAGATAGATTGAGATAGCTGAAATCATAAACTTGTGATTCAAAATCCTGTGAAGTTCCACCTTCTAAATATTAAAAAAAGCTTCTTAGAAATAGTTTTGTACCAAGACTAGTTGTATATGTTGATAAAGACGTACACATTCTACAAACTGATAGTTTTCTAGGAATTTATAATAATCCAATTTGTCAGAGAGTTCAGAAATAATTTTCCTGAGTGCAATACTGTTGCCAATAAAAAAAAGTGTTTATCCTATTGCCATGTCTTCAGAATCTCTTGCTAATCCGTTATTTCTTAATCTGAGCACATTTTCTGCATCATCCGTTTGATGTCACATCTACTTGCACTATCTCAGAACCCTCAGAACATTATCACCACGCATGTCACAACAGGCTTCTTTCAGGGCTTTCAGGACTACAGAGAGCTGAACTACAGATCTAGAGATTATTACTGCAACTATCAGAGCCTGGATATTTTTTAAAAGTGTTTCTGAAAAGGCTGCAACATGAAGTATGGAAATTTTATACTGTTTTGTACATAAATAAGTAACATTTCTTTGCAGAAAAGCAAGCATGAAAAGGACCTTTTCCATACTATTGAAAATTCTAAACACCCTACGTTTATCGTTATATATTTGGGGATATCTTAGGGGGAAAAAAAAAAAAAAAAAGTAACAAGAAGCTACTTAATGTAACTAGACCAGTAGAAAGTCGGCATATGTGTATTAATAACACAAAAATTCCACAGTCTTGGCCTTTCCGGTGTACCTTTTCCCTTCTCTCCCTCCAGATTATATTAACTTCCTTTATTGAAGGTTAAAAATGCATAAATCGATTGCTATCTGCTACAGAGATCTCTATGACAAAGCCTTACCTTAATCACTTCCTGGTGTGGTAAAACGACTAATTTGTGCTTCTGTGAAACCTCATAAGAATTATCATAAATGGGAAAGGTGTATCATGTTTGAATTTTTTATGACTATAGTAGGTAGTAGTCTCAAATTAAGCATGTCATTCCAAATTTTAGCAGCTAAAAATTCAGGTTTTTTGATCACAGAAATCGATAGATTGCTTTGATGCTTCTTGTGTCATTATGTTTTAACATAAACAGAAAAATAAAACATGAAGCCCAAAACATTCCAAGTGTCTAGTCTTGAATGTCTACATTAACTCATACTCAGCAGATATAAATACAGCTGCATTTTATGCATCTCATAAAAGATGTGTATGTTCGTGAAGTGCAAGAGTTAAAAATCTCGATGCTTTTCCCAGTATTTTTAGCAGGCTATATGTACTTAATTCAATCTCATTTTCTCGAGTACTTCAGCAGTTTAGGAAAAGCTTTAAATAGATGATAAAAAAATCAAAATTAAAAAATAAAAAAATTTAAAGGGCAAATAGTGGAATACCTCTATAGTTAATGACAAGACCCTGCATCTTTTTTCTGGCTTTACCATATTAATGGTCCTTGGCCCACAATCGGCTATGGCTGCAATTTCCATCTGTTGAAGCCGGTGCACACGTTGGAGCCGCCCTGGGCGTTGGCGGTGTTTCACCTCAGAGGAGAAGCCCCGCGCCTGAGGGCTCCGAGCCGCCATGGCCCGCGAGCCCAGGCCGGCTCCGCTCCGCGCACTGTCAGCTCGCGCTCCCGGCTCTGAGGGCCGGTACGCTGGGAGCGTCCCCGCCTGGCGCCGTGAGGGGACCCAGAGGCGGCCCAGCGCCTCGGCTCCCCGGCGCCGTTCCGCACTCCCTCGGGCCGCCGCGGCCCGCACCGGATCAGTGAGGGAAGCTTGCAGACGATGGCTTGCAGTGATGGCCTGCACTGGGGCCCGGCCTGCAGGTGAGCAGAAATGGACTGCCCTGGGGCCTGGCTACCTGGGCAGCCGTGGCCTCTTAGCTCAGTTGCACAGCAAGGGAGCTTGGACAGGTGACTTAAGACTGAGCCATTTGGAGTTTGTGCTCCCTCTGCCAGACTAGCTGCAGAGTAACTGGAGCACTTAAGTCCAAGTTCCATCTTGGTTATTAAACAATATCTCTGCTTTAAGTTGGGTTTTGCTCATACAAGTTTGACTGGAGGTGACCTCGCGCTCAACCTCGCAAGCGGTTCATTGCACAGTTAAATTTTCTCATATATTTCACTGGCAAGGATGCTTCTTCTTCAAAGAAGGCAAATAGGTGTACTTGCTTCTTAAAAGGCTGTGTTTTGTGAAAGTGCTATGAAAAAGCTGGAGTAATGGCAAAGCATTATTAAAAAGGCTTGATCTCTACTTGATGTACTATCTGCTCTCAAAAATCAGTGCTGGTAGAAGCAGTTCAACAAGATTGTCCAGCACTGAACATTGTTTAAGAGTAGGAACAAATTGCCAACAACGGGCAATTTTCCACTGCAGTTTAACCTGAAATACTTCAGCATACGTAGAAGGCAGAGACGAATTCTCATGCTGATGCTCACAATTCTGATGCTGATGATGGCAAGAGGGAAGATCAAGGTAAGTCTCCAAAAACTTGAAGAGGTAACTAAATAGTATCATTATAGTTCTTCAGTAAAGAGATCTAGATGATGTCAAGGAAACTGCTATCAAAGAATTCCCGTAGCTATATTTTAAACCTATAATTAAGCAAGTCTTCAATGGTCTGTCTTTTCCTTCGTGGACATTTATTAAGAAAAGGTGTTTACTAAGGGTTCAATGAACTTGTGAACCCATTCTTACCAAGCATTAATTTTTTGTCATAGAAAGTACAAAAGTATATGCTTCTGCTGTTGGACCTTTAGCTATGCATTATTCTTTACTAATATTTTTCCATTTACTCTGTGAAGGAGTTCAGCTAAAAATAAGGGGGTTTTATCTTCCCCACCGTCAAATATATCAGTTCCATTTTCTGAGCCACCCTAACTTCCACCAATTTGTTGGAAGCCAAACAAATTGACAAAAGCAATCTGCGTTTTGATTTCTTTGCCCTCCTTCTGCTGGAATAGTAGTAATTTTATTGACTGATACTAGATCCTTTCATAAAAGGGTGAGTTCTGTAAGCACACCAGAGGTATTTGGTGTTAGCTATTAAGTTACTTCTTAGGGTTGTCTGAGACTAACTTTAATCACCTCTCTTGTGGTTGCCAGCATCTATAGATTTCTTGGCTGGCTTATATGTGCACTGAAATATATGGAACCAAAATAAGTTGGCGGGGGTGGGGGGAGCCTCTTACACAATTTGAGCAAGTTGAGAAGTAAGACTTTTTCTTCTCAAGTCCGAGTTATGTTCCAGCTAGGACTGAGTTGGAAGCCCAGCACAGCTGGTGCACTAAACAGCTTAGGTCTTGAAAGTTTGGCTTGATGCAGTCAGACCTGGAAAGCAAATCTTCCACACCTACCCATATGTTCTTAATGTGCATGGACATGAATAGGTGTTCATGAGCTCCCCTTTAATCTGATCTGTTTGAACTGCCATCACATAATGTAGTTTCAGTTATATGGAGTCGTGGAGTGGTCTGAGTGAAAGATCATCTCATTCCTATGAATATTAAGATGGATGCAGAATATTAAGTGCAGCCACTCAAAATTCCAGATATTCCTCTTTTGTTAATGTTTGAAAATCCACACCAGAGGACAGTACTGGTGTTCCTTATGTGCACAAGAGCTTCATCAAAAAAGACAACTACTATATAGATGAATATATCTAATAACACTCTAGGGCAGTAGAGATTTGGATAGCCAAGAAAGAGGCATCTGGCTTCCTAAATTCTGGGCGGCAGCTATCAAACAAGAAAGAAAGAACAGACTTTTGGAGGGAAGCAAGGAAAATAGACAACTTTGATTTGTATTCTATCGGTTCAAATTTTTCAGAAAACAGAATGGACAAAAATCTTAGATTCATCTTTCTGGAAGCAGCTACAAAGCTGACGGCTAATTAAATGTTAGTCATCCATGAAGCTGAGCAGGCCTAAGGACTGAAAATTAACATATTATAGAAATAATCCTGTACTAATTTATGTGCCTTACATTTTACTATTATAACAAAAAAACATTTTCAAGAACTGCACAGACAAGCTCTCTGAGCTAAGAATAAACAGGACTAAAACTCAAGTGTGACATTGGTTTGGCCTCTCATGAGTTTATTATTCTAGTGTAGTTTGGTGGGGTATTAGGAAAGTAGACAAAGGAGACAGTTGTCTATTCAGTTCCTGAGCCACTTCCTGCAGAAGTTGGACCACAGAATGAATGAAATACTGAGTTGTTGGTCTTTTAATTTAAGGAAAATGAAAAGCACACAGGAAACCAGGCTTTCTGTCTCAGCCTCTGACATGAATTGGTTTTTTTTAAACTGAATGTTCAGTAATTAATCTTTATTGCCTAAATATGCAGTTTGACCACCTATTTTCTAAAATTATAGAGTATTTTCCAACTTCCATTCACAGAAATTTAGAGCTGTTTTCTAGCAAAGATCTTCACCACAGGTGCTTAACCTGAGCATCCGAAATAGTCAAGCAAAGTTGGCAAATATATATTTTAATATGCCACATATGAAAACTGATAAAATCATTCCTAATGCATATAAACTAGCATGTCAAATCAGGACTACTTATTCCAGAATCAACTGTCACATAAACATGGTCTCATATATGGCCTAGTCACCATATTATAAAGAATTGGTTTAAATTATGTCTGCTTTAATTAATCTGTTCCAGATTAATTTTCACATGTAAAAAAATCATGACTTAGAGCCTACTTCTTGTCTCTGAATTGATAAATTCCTCATGGGCCTTAATAGTGTGTATGTTACTAACATAAAAGAAGTAGAAGCTTGATGTCCTTCATTTTGCACACACAAGCAACTACAATAATCTGGCTTTGTATTTTGACTTCAGTTGCTTTCCAACAGAACACTTGATTAACAGTCAATGCAATAACAAACACATGAAGATTTATTTAAAATATCTCCTTGTAATCTGATCTTTATTGACATTGCTACAATTACAGAGCAGCAGTTTGAGACCCATGACTAGATAGGTGTTTGTTTCATTAAAGACTCCTGTTCTCAGAGTGCTGGCATTTTTGACAGAATTATTTTACTTATGCATCATAATCCAAAGGTAATTTTCATTACTGTTGCTTTGTAAGCTTGGCAAATTAAATAAAAAATATTTTCTCTCAGTCCTCTTTCTGTGAAAAGGTAGTGAATCTATTTTATTTTGTCACTGATTGCTACATGACAGTCATGGGTGGGTAGACAGAAATTCATGACTCATGTCCTCTTGCTCATCAGATGAAACAACCTCGTTTATTGTTTGGAACTTACTTATACATCAAATTCAAAACTCCCAGGCTTAGATAGCTCATTGGCTGGGATCTCTCCGCCCAGATCTCTGGCCAGTGGTGTGCTTTTGAATGGGGATGGCTGAGGGTCCCCTGTAATTTATCTGGGGACTTGTTCTGGCATGAACTAGGCTAGCCAAATTGCATTTGTGTTTATGGTCGAATTTACCTTGTCCAGTCCAGGCCAGCTGTACTGTGACAATATTGTGACAACTTATTTCAGGAGTATTTTTGTGTCTGTAAATTAAACATTTGGTCTTTCAGAAGCTTAGTTCTTATTTAATAAAATCCAACTTGTTGAAGGAAATTGAATTAAAAAAAATAGATATTTTAGTCTAAAAACTATGTAATAACCCATGCATTGAGACTATGTCCTATCTCTTATTAAACTTCTGTTAACTACAGCAAAAGCTGTAATGCGGTCTTTTGGACTGGTGCAAGAACCTAGGCGTTGCTAGTTCCACTAGCCAAAGAGCTATTTTAATTGGTATCATTAAAAGAAATTGGTATTTTATTGATATCATTAAAAGAAATCTGAATATTTATGCTTGCACAAAATACAAGTTTTCAGTGAAAAGAACAATCAGGAAGGCATTATTTCCATGGGGCTTTGTCCTTTGACTTCACTTTTGTCACAGTGGTCCTGTTTATCCCATGATCCCTTTCCTATCCTTTCCAGGACTGGAAACAACATGTTATGCTAATGTAAATCCATGAGAGCTGGCTGGTCAGGAGGTTTGTTACAACCTGAATATACAGCATACTCATCCTGCATTCTTTTTTTCACTCAAGGTATTAATTCTTATTACTGTCCTTCATGCCTGGAAAGATACAGCCACCAAACAAGACCTCCAACAAGTTTTCTTGCTGTTTGCTTTTATAGCTCACTCAGGATCTCCAGATAGCATCTCTGTTGCTATCAAACAACTTGTCTTTCTGTCTGTTCAGGCTCAAGATCTAGTAGTCTCCCCTCGGACACACCCTGGCTTTATCACTCAAATGACTACTATTATTTTGGCATTTACCTTTGCGCAGTCACTGATTTTCAGGAAACTTGCAGGAACACAGATTTCTATCCATCTTCCAAAACAGGTTGAAATTGTTTAAGACAGTAAACAGTGTGACTGGCAGGGCATTTGTATGAGCCTCATTTCCTTGGGAATGCACAATTGAATTATGTCTCTCAACCATGCTGGTGAAAGTACTGTCGCCTCTGCAGGGGTCAGTGCCTCCAGATACAGGGTAAGCAGAGATAAACAGGTGCCCCCTTTCAGAACATGCCTCCATCAAAGTCTGTCTGTCCATCAGAGATGGACACACCCACTGCTAGGATTTTACAAGAAGTCTGTAACAAAACACTGGAATTTATGTATGCTGTTAAAATTAGACACGTAAGTGTGAAAGAAATAGTAATCGATGAATGGCTTATATAATGATTCTTGTTTTTTTCAAGTTAAAAAAAAAAAACAAAAAAAAGGTGACAACCAGGAATAGAAGAGGTTGCAAGCAAACCTTACTGGAAAGGCAGCAGGAGGCTGCACGGACAAAGGAAGAAGGCATGCTAAACCACACATTTTAGAGAGCTATGAGTTTCTGATATCTGCAAAAGATCGTTCCCAATATAAACAGAGGCATGTTGTGGGGGAAAAAATTGTTTAGGACTATGAAAAGGAATATCTTACCAGAATTTGTTTCAAGTAATTTTAAAAATATTTACTCTGATCCTCACTTGAAGTTAATTTCCTTGGCAGGAGCAGAAGCTTGTCAAGGTGTACTTTACCGCAATGCACTCAAACTAACAGACATGCTTACTACTTTAAACTAAGCAGATTGACTTTATAGAAGACTCAGTTGTAAAACTCTTTTAGCAGTCGTCTAGACAAAGGAAACAATTGCCACACTCCATAAGTAGTTTCTGAAAGGTTTAATTTTAAGTAGGTAATTGGTAAGAAGGCTGCCAGCTCCTGGCGTTTGCATGTTTCCCAGCACCATGGTACTAACTGCTTTGCTGTCCATAATGGATGCGTGCAGACAACTGCACACTCCTCCGAAAATGTGTACATATTACTATTTTTTGTTGCAGATCATTTGACAAGATGCTGAGATAGATATAATTTTTATGCAGTATTTTTAGTACAAATGGAGGTAATTTCCTCAAAATAATGAGATTCTTCTCCATTTTTTTGCATTATTCCTATGCTTTCCACCATTACCTTTGTTTCCATGTGATAAAGACACAAATTTCTCATGTTTATTCTTTTTTACTTTGACAATTCTGATGGTTTCTCCTGAGTCTTGATTTGTTGGCTCTATCAGGATACTCCTTTTCCTCATTATAAAGTAGCAGTGGAAAGAAGCATTTATTTGGCAAAAGTAGGCAAAAAGTGTACTAAATAGTTGGTCTAGGATATAGTTAAACAAGCTACCCTAAAGCTACAAAAGAACTTACAGTTTTGATAGATAAGATACTATGCCATGAATGTGCCTTAAATTATGAGAAATGACGAGTATTTTTTACTATATTTGGTTTTTATTTCATGAAGTGACAATAACACAGAAGCTATGCGTATGACACCTTCCAAACAAAACACATTCTAAATTTAATTGTGCAAAGTGTAATCACAGGAATCTAAACGTATTAGTGTAAGAAATTTTAATTCTGCAGACTAAATAGAAGCAAGCTGAGCTATGTTATTAAAATGTAAAATATTGCAAGATATTATAATGTAAGATAAAATGTAAGATATACACTTTCTTTTTGTGAGACCTTTATTTTGCTCTTCAGAGCTAGAGTCAAAATCCAGGATTTTTACTTCACAGATAAGCAGTAATTCATAATTCAATCCACTTTTCCTCAAATGTAAATATTTTTCTTACTGAATTTACATTATTTAAATTCAAGACAATATTACTTGTTCAGCAAAATGCTAAATTCTTGCTATAGTCTGAGATTAGAAGAAAGATGATCTTGAAGAAGAAGCAGGAGACAGTTAAAAAGTCCATGACTGATTTTAAAGGTGACCAATTCTTAATTGATTGAGACTCAGAAGGCATAAAGTGACATCAGCCTTTATGACTGTAACTGAATAGAAAGTCTCTAATATTTTATGAAAATAATCTTTAACATTGATAATGACATATAAACAAGGCAAATCTGGTGTTTTACAATCTGGTGAAATTACATTCATTTACATGGATATGAGCCTTATTAGCAAGGGATACAAAGTAGTAAAATTGCTAGAAGAGGCAGATGCCATGTATATTTTCAAAAATCAGTGATTAACTTCTCCCCAGTATATACACTCAGCTGTTTCAGTGATGCAATAAGTGACCTTGTCCTTCTCATATAACTACCAAAAAGTGTGCACAAATTACACAACAAAGCGGCATAATGGCTTGCAACAAAATAATTTCTCAAAGGGTATTTAAAAACAGTTTGAGAGTATTAGGATTGGGGTAATAAAATTTGTCTTGCAGTGTGGTCTTGCCTGTCTTTGCATATCACTGGGAATCAGTTAATCAATATTATAGATGCATATTATATTGTTGGCTTTTCGCAAATATTAAAATGAATGTTATATGTATAAGGTTAGAAAACTTTGTTATATTAATATAGTTCCTTCTATTTCTGTTATTGATGAAACTTAGAAATAGTAGTATAATATACATATGTGTTGAGCTATGGCACAATATTAAAACAAAAATTACTTTTGTTTGTATAACCAAAAGACTGAAAAAGATAGTTGGTGACCCCCCCCTCAATTCTTAGATTATCTTGTCCAGATGAGGACAGCAGTGACCAGAGCTCTGGGGGAGGAATTTATTGCATTTCTGTTATCAGGGAATGTAAAACTCGGTGGAGCCAAGATGATTGATTTATTGAGAAGAGGGAGAGTCAAAAACTAAACAAAGAAACATCCAAAACTTAAGAAGAATGTTTGAATCATGTATGAGAATTTATGAATATGTAGTAGAATTCTTAAGGGACAATCCTTTGTTAGTAAGATGTGCTCTCTTGAGTGAATGCATACTTTATTTTTATGTCCTAATTGTCTTTCTATTAAACTTTTAAATTCTATAAAAAAATATGTGAACCTCGTTTTTCGCACTCAATAATAATTCAGTTATGGAGTTGCTTCGGTGTTTAGCTTTCCAGAGCAAAATCGACTCCTGTGAACAGCTTTCCTCACAAGAGAATGGAGAAATAGTGTCATGGGATACATCAAAATTAGTTGTTACTGCAGCCCAGGGTGTCTGATTCTGATTTCACCTACTGTGTCAAGTGGTGCTAATAAACTGTTACAAGGGGAAAAGAAATCATGCTGCATCCGTGAGGAAAGTGGGTACTGAGATAGAAAAAGGGGAAAAAGCCCACAAGATGTTATGGGATTACACAATAGAGGAATTGAGCCTGGAATATGTTTCAGAAACCTATTTCTACCTACACATGGGCATTTTAAAGTAAATAAAATATTGTGAAAGCCTTTTTTCTGTTTTGTTGGTGTACTATTCTTTTTTTTGGTTTTTGTACATGTCGTCTTGGCAGTGTGTCGTTTCAGTGGTTAACTGATAAATGACACCACCACAGGATTGTTTCCAGCCCCACCTGCTGGTCTGAAACTCACCGTTTCATCGAGTTGTGGAGTTGGCTCTGTATTTGGTTCTGGCTAAATTCTTCTTCTTTTTAGGCTTGAAAATTCAGGTAAAGGTTAAATGCATTTTATTTAACCAAGGCTTTTCAGGATTTCTATTAAAGCAGTAGATATTTTTAAGATATTTAGCAATTTTCATTCCGAAGAGTCTAAATATTTTATAACTGCGACATGCGGGCCCGCGCCCTGTGGGGGGACAGGCGCCACCGGGTGATTGCCGAGGTTCAGCTGAGAATTGCCTCCGAGTGTATCCCGAGTCTTGCACCATATCACAGAATCACAGAATATTCTGAGCTGGAAGCAACCCGCAAGGATCATCGAACCGTTAGGCACTTGCGTCTCTGCAGTCTTTACACTGGTCTCCTGTGCCTAAGGTTTAGAATTCAGCCTTTAAATACATGATGGCCTTTTGCTGAGACCACCGTCCATCCAGTGGAGAAATACATCATTGTCTCCTGTGCTGTTTCCTCACTACTTTGCCTGATACTGGGGTTTAAGACCATCTTTGATTTTCCTTCTGTATCAGAGCAGCAGTTATCTCAAAAATATCCAATGGGTCATTATGCATGCTTCATGCTACAGATAGTATGAAAGAAAGTATTATGAAGACAGTGGCTAAAATACAATGGATCACATAGGAAGCATCAATAAGGTAAGAGAGATATGTTCAACAAAAAACTATATGTCTTCGGGAGAAAATATAATAGATCATCAAAAGAAAAGTGTGATTTCAAAAAATTTTACTGTCTGGATTTTGGATGAGGCCTTCATTTATGCTCATTAACATTCCAAATAGATCCTTAATTTTTAAATGTCTTGAATGTGAAAATCTGTATATAAAAGTTACCTTTTCATCCAGAAGAATAATTTGTTTCTGTGAAAACAAACTAATTTCCCATGCATTAATATGTCTGGTTATTAGTAGCAAAGGCAATGATGCTTTAAAAGAAATAATCCTATTTCCTGGGTTCATGAATATTGAATTATTTTTAACCTTTATCTAGGTAACAGCTTGCAATACGGGATCCACCCTCCTTATTTTCTCATATCCACAGTCTAGCCAATAGTGTAATATAAGGACGTTTCATAAAAGACAGGGAGAGTTTTCCTAGAAGGAGGCTGAAATTGATTTTTACGTCTCCTAGGCAAGGATCAATTGACCAGAAAGAGATGAGGTTCTTGTATTACATAGCAAAATCCTCTTACAGATCCAGTTATTTAAGAATGATCTGGCAGGCCTGTGTTTAGCCTAAATGATCTGTTTCCTGAGCTTCTGACAATTTGCATCTTCGTTTACTTCTTGTACTGGCACATCAATGACTTATGCTTAAAATTCCCAGCCCAGGGGTGCTGGTTGGCAGCAGCTCAGCAGGAGCCAGATGTTCACAAAGGGGGATGGTCCCTCTGTGCTCAGCATCCATGTGGCCTCACCATGAGACTCATGGGCAGCACTGGGCCCCAGCGCTGGAGAATGACAGGAAGGTCCTCGGATGCCGCTGGAGAAGGCAGCCAAGCTGGTGAGGGGCTGAAAGGCATGTCCAGGAAGGAGCAGCTGAGGGCTCTGGGCCTGTCTGGTTAGGAGAGAAGACAACTGAGGGGAGACCTCTAGGCTTTTTACCAGTCCCTGAGCAGTGGACATGGAGAGGCAAGTGCTACGTTCTTCTCCCTAAGATCCAGGGACAGGAAGTATGGGAATAGCTCAAAGCTGTGCCAGAAGAGGTTCAGACTAGACATGAGGGAACATTTCTTTACCAGGAGGGTGGTCATATGCTGGAACAGGTCTCCTGGAGGGGGAGTTGATGTCCCAAGTATTGAAGAGACATTCAGGCAGTGACCTTAATAAAAAACTTCAACTTTTGGTCAGTCCTTGAGAAGTCAGGCAGCTGTACAAGATGATTGTTGTAGGTTTTTTCCAACCAAAATAGTCAATTTTAATTGAAACCTTTTAGCTGAGTGCAATATCCTTGTTTTAAAATGTCTATCCATTCTTTTTGTATTTCATGAGTAAATTATATGGTTATCAATTAGAACTAAGATTTGGTGCATTTATACAAAAGCATTAGGACTATGTACATTTAAATAAAAAAAATTAAATTGCTTTCTAGTTTTGCACGGGTCTGACTGGGTGCAAGAAATGCAGCATACATTATACGAGCAACCTGACTGTAGACTTCTTAGTGTCGCTGTAGGACATGGAATGACTCACACAGACACAGCTCTCATGTGACAGGGAAAAACCTGGTTTTATTCTTACAGCTTCAGTATTTATAGATTTTTGGCAATGACCAGGGATCAGATAGTTAGGTTACCACCTTTCCAATCACACTGTTCGTGTGAGACATCCACCAAAAGACGTGTATCAGAAAGAATGTATACTTATCTATGCTTACAGTCACTGTCTTGGGAAAGTTCTTAGAAATCATGTCAACAAGATTGAAAAGCTGAGTTTTCAGGGTGGCACTTAGCATTTACAAAGTAAAAAAATTACTGTAGTTAGTTCAGAAGAGTGGCATATCTCAAGGTAATCAATGAGTAAAAACAAAGCTACATTTCCAAACCAGTGAAAACAGATATCCCCAAATTGTTTCCAGAGAAAACTGCATGTTTTCAATAAATTATAAAACATACATTTTAATATGTGTTATTGGTGTCCAAGCCCAAGTTCCTATTGCAAACTTCGGAGCCCAGTGCTGGTGCAGCCAGTATCTTCATGTCAATTTTATTTTTCGCTTCTTTCAACACCTTGTTTTACAAAGATTTATGAGTATGCTAACCATTATGGTTTGTGAGAAGATCCGCAAGCCCCGCAGCATCTCAGGGCTTGATAATCAGTCTAGAGAGCTAAGAAAGAATGTCACAGGCTGTCTTACAGAGGATGTCAGTAATGTTTCTAAGTGTAAATTTACATCCTCAAAGCTTATTTACTTGAGTAAAGTCTGCAGAACCACTTCTAAGAGATCAGTAATCACACTACTAGCAGATACTATATGCAATATTAGTTTTCACTGGAATCTGGAGAGATGTCAGTGTCTGCACAGTGTCCTGGTTTAACCTGGACAGTGTTAATTTTCTTCATAGTAGCTGATCCAGCGAGTGCTGTATTTCGGTTTCAATATGAGAATAATATTGATGTTGTGATGCTTTTGGTTGTTGCTCAGCAGTGCCCATCCTAAGTCAAGGACTTTTCAGTTTCATGTGCTCTGCCATCAGGGAGGTACACAAGAAGCTGGGGAGGAGCATGTCCAGGACAGTGGATCTGAACTGGCGAAGGGATACTCCAGATCACAGAGCGTGACATGCTATGTTAATATGTATGAACTACAGGTTCTGTAAATGCTTATAACTAAAAATTAAATTTACAGATTTTAAGTGTGAACTCCTATGAAAGTACTCCAGGGGCAAAGGGGCAACTTCCTAGAAAAAAGTTGCTTTATATCCTTGCCCTACTAGCCAGCAGACGCAAGACAAATGCTTATTCTCAGTTCTTGATTGCGACAGTTGTCTGTGTCTGAATTTCAAATCCATCCGTATGCTGGTCTTTGTTAGGCGCAGTAAATTCCTCTCTGTTGCCAAGAAAACCTTATTTTGCAGTGATTTGTCTACTTTCTTGCATTGCACATGCCTCCTGTACACAAAAGAAGTTGGAAATACTGCAAACAATTGTCTCCAGAGATCATGATCTCTGACCTTTATCTGCATTTAACAACAGCTTAGATTCCACATTTTGTTCAGCATAGGAGTCACACAAAAGTCTTCTAAATAGGCTCTACCAGCTTCTATTCAGAGCTTCTCCCATTGAAAAAGCCTTTTCTTCCGCATTTCATTGTTTTAGAAGTAAAATGTTACTGGTTGTATTTTTAGAATTTTTTTATCCTTTACATCTTTAATGAGAAGTGAACATGCTAATAGTCTGCCATGCATTTTCTTTCTATGACTTTCTGCCAATCATCACTCAAAACAGTAAAGGTTTTTATGTTAATAATAATTTGAATAGTGGTTTGAAAAATGCAGTTATTTCACTAATATTTTAGTTCTCCATCTACTCAACAAACGTACACAAAGAAAGCAGATACTTCTAGATGTGATAATTTCTTGTTTTGACAGCTTGTGGCCAAATCTCCTTTGGCTGCTTTTGGAAGCAATAGATTTGTTAGTAGTCTCAAGCTCTAAGAATTAAAAGGTTAAGAAGTCCTACTTAACTATACTAAGAATCTGATTTAAAATGTAAGATTTAAGTTTTCTTATTCTACCTTATGAATGTGATGTTATATATTTGTTATTTAGGGTGTACAGTTTGGATAAAACAAATTTATTATTTCCTGAAGTCAAAAATTGCACAAAGCATCTAAATGAAAGCCTTTTCTATTGTATTTGATATTTAAAATGAAGAGAAGGAGAAAATAAAACCAAACCAGAAATAAATGACTTGAAGCTGTGGAAGACAAAGCCATTCTTCTTTCCTTAAAACCCAAACTGACCCGAAGTTATAAAGTTAAAAAGCATGTGAAATAGGAGAAGCCTGCATTTAATTATTCCTGAATCTTAGATCCTGATTTCTATGATGAAGAGCAGAGCCTTCTGAATCACTGGGATATGACGTCTAAATGAAACACAAAAAAGCAATAGGCCCTGTATTCTTTAAGGACTGTGTATTTCTCCTAAGTCTTTGATCAAAAAAACCCAAACAAATGATATCTGCAGGGTGGGAACATGCTATTTCACTTGTAACAATCACAACTCACAATCCCATTCTGGGTAACCAGTCACCCCAGGACACCCTCCCATCCTTTTCTCCTGTGCACAACTTCTCAGGCACTGGGTCAAGGCTTTTAGAACCTTTCTGGATCACACATCCATCCTGGCATGCTGGAGAGGACAAGAAGTGATCTTTGAGACTGTAGATAAAAAGAAAGAAGTGAAAGTTATTAACAGTGGTCACTTCCTTTATGCGTCTTGAAAAGATAGCTTCACTAGCTGGTACACAAAGTAACACATAAAAATTCACCCTTTTCCAGATCAAGGTAATATGATCAAAAACTAATCCCTTTTTATGTGAAGCACTGTATATGACACACCCAATGGGTTTGGGCACAATATTGGAAAGGAAATAATATAATTAATTTGTTTCAGACTTGCCAAATTTCACACAAGCTTGCCTCAAATGAAAAAGCCATATGTCCCTAACCAGAGATTCAGATTTCAGGTTCAGTCCTTTCAGGCAGGAACATTTAGATTTATTTAGGTGTATATGCATAACAGTAATGGAGCCACCTTCCCAGTAGAGCTATTAAACTCACACTTGTGAGAAAGGAAAAAGTCAGCAGTTGACGGAGATTTAGTTGGACACATTTCCTACTTATGGAATATTCAAGGAAAAAACAAACAAGTCTGCTTATGCGAGATCAGAAAATGAGCATCCAAGACAGTATTTTGTTTCCAGCAGGGTCGGTGTGGTGGGTTAACCTTGGCAGGCTGCCAGACACCCACTAAGCCACTCTCCCACTCCACCTCTTCAAGGGCTCAGGGGGAGAAAATAAGGTGAGAAATTATGTGGCTTGAGATGAGGGCAGACAGATCACTTAATAATTATCATCAGGGGCAAAACAGAACTCACTGGGGGAAGATTAATTTAAGGTATTGCCGATTTAAAATTGAGCAGGATGGTGAGAAACAAAATGAAAAACAATCTCCCACCCCTTCCCCTATTTCCTAGGCTCAGCTTTACTGCTTTGTTTTGACTCTTCTATCTCCTCTCCCTTGAGCAGCGCAGTGGGGACGGGGAATGGGGATTGCACTACACAGCAGTAAAGCATTCCAGTTATCAACACTGTTTTCATCACAAATCCAAAACATAGGACCGTACAAGCTACTAAGAAGAAAATTATGTCAGTGAACACCACCACACCTTCCTCTTCATGCTGTTTTCTTTCTCCAGCATGGGATCCCTCCCACAGCATACAGTCCTTCACAAACTGCTCGTGTATAGGTCATTCCCATGGGCTACAGTTATTTAAGAACTGCTCCAGCATGGGCCCTTTCCATGGGGAACAGTGCTTCAGGAAAAGACTGTTACAGTGTGGGTCCCCCTCAGGCCACAGATGCTGTTAGAAATCCAGCTCCTGTCACCTCTCCCTGGACCACAGGGGGCTTCTGCCAGCAGACCGTCCTGGTGCGGGGTCCTCCATAGGCCACAGAGACTCAACGCACATCACCATGGTCTTCCTCATGAGCTGCAGGGGAACCTGCTCTGGTATGTGGAGCACCTCCTCTCCCTCCTTCACTGACCCTGGTTGTCTGCAGGATTATTATACATTTTTCTCACTCGACCCAGTTGCTCCACAGTGTTTTGACACTTTCTTACATGTTATCACAGAGGCACCACTGACACTGCTGATGGGCTCAGCTTTGGGCAGTAGCGGGTCTGTCTTGGAGATGGCTGAAACTGACTCTATTGGACAAGGGGGAAACTCCAGTGATTTCTCACAGAAGCCACTCCTGTAGCCATTCCACTACAAAATCCTTGCACATAAAACCAACACAAGCTAATAGAAGATGTCTAGTGAGAATATGGGAATAACACAAGGTACAATGAAGGCAGCTACTCTGGCTTGCTTTACAATCCAGCATACAGAGGAGACACAGTTCAACCCCCCTGCTGGGAAGCAGCATGAATTTCATTCCAGACTGAATCCTTAGGCATCTGTATTTCCCCATGGCCTGTAGTGATAAAAACCCCAAGTACAGTGTTACAAGTGCTTAGAAAGGGAATACAGTGCAAAAGTGAAGTCACCACTAAACCACTATTAGTCTGTGGTGTGCCTGCACCCTGAATAATGAGTTCAGTTACAGCTACTTCTGACAGAAATTATCTAGTAGAACCAAAAAACTAAAATAAAGGATGTTCAAAATTACAGAACTCATGGACTGAAAACGGACTAGAATCCTATAACTTAAAGTAAAAATGATAGGTATCTATAAAGTCAGAACTTGAAAAGGAAACATTTGTTCTTTTATTTCAGAAATTAGGAAGTATCAAATTAAATTATCAGATAGTGAGCTCTAAGCAAACAAGAAGATAATCCCTTTTTTGCACATCACAGAGCTAAATTCTGGAATTACTGCTACTGCTGTGTGTCTGTGAGGATAAAATAATCAGTCATCACAAAGATGTGTGTCACTACCTGTTTTGATTTATAGCTCTGAAATGCAAGTCTGGTATTTGCCGCTCCTTCCCACAATCTCTGTGTATGTTGAGACTCACAGTTTATGCGACACGGGCAGCACCTATCATAGCATCAGTAAAAGAATTAAGGTGACAAAAATGCTCCTGTAGTTTAATATCCCATGAAGTCAGTTTTCACTTCTTAATCTGTTTCCGGCATTGGCTTCTTGTTATTTCCAGTCCTCTCTGTATGAGACAAAGGTGATGATATGCTTTCTCAGCCACACATGAGCCTCCCTGATAAAAACCTCCAAGAAAACCTTATGCCACATGCAGTAGATGAGTGACCTTATCCACTTTCTTCTTCCTTTCCATCTCTGCCAACTGGTGGTTCCCTGTCTTTGGTCAAAATAAAATCCTTTTTTCACCCCTTCAATTTCTTTATCTTAAGCTGGTTTTAAATGGGTAGAGTTGAGCGGATATAGGGCCTTTTTTGTGTAAATCACTTCTCAGGTAAATTCTAGCTAGGCTTTTGTTATATTTATGTACACACCCATTAGTTTTAAATGAATGATTATTTTCTTTTTTAATGCACCACTGTATCTACCACATCTGCACTGTAAAGGAAAAGAAAAATATCAAGCAGATGGGGAGTTGAGCAGCTTTTCCACAGATGAAATACAGTTGTAGTACATACAACAGCAGAAACAAGGTCTATATTCCTAATCCTACACAGGGTTTATTAAGTCAAATGTACTTGATATTTATTTTTTCATTTGTGTAAGGCATAAGAGGAAGAGATTTACTCTGGTCCTATTAAATACCCAGCAAAACACAGATGTTTATTTTCATTTTTTCCTACTGGAACCTTAAGAAAGGGATATTAATCTGTTCAATCATAAAGAAAGAGCAATAAAGAGGTGTAATTTCACCAACAGTTGCAAATGCTGTCTGGTTTTAATTATGTTTTAATCACAGTCATTTGTTCCTACCCATAAAAGTGTCTTACATAATAAAAATTAAGGTAAATAAATAAATAAATAAATAAATTTGAGACAACTTTTGAGACAACTCCACTGCCAATTACAGGAAAAGCAGAATGAACTCATTGTATGTACTGTAACTAATAATTCCTGATGTTTTGCTCCTCCCACTTCCTTCTCTGCTTTAACACAGAATTAGTCACCATGTGATAATAACAATAATTATGTTGTATCTGGATTCCAGTTCATTCTCATCAACACGGAAGTAAAACATTGCATTCCCCACCCTGCTTACATACTATCCTCAGTAGCAGAGCTTAGATGGATTTCAGTAAAATCTTACACTGCTATTATTCTTGTTCAAAAGCTCTTTTAATCCCGTATGCTTATGAATATATATATGTACATGTTTGTTTTGTGCAACTATTAGATTCTTATAATACGTACATAGAAAGATAGTTAAAGGCTTTTAACTAGTTTTTTAAACAAGTTTTTAGTAGCTAAAATTCCTTGCTAAAGGACCATAAGCAAAGATATTTTAATCACCAGTGGAGTAACTGCCACTGCTCTAGCCTGGGTTGAAGACATCGAACTGGACAGGAATATGAAAGAAAATACTGATGTCTAAACACTCTCTTTTCTCTAAAATGTGTTGTGACTTTTTACTATCAGTTTTTTCTATTGCAAAAATGAGAAACAATCGACATATGTGGTTTAAGGTTACTTCCTATTTATTAAGATACTTATTCACAAGGTATATGGATATTTAGATTTTTCTTTTTAAATATAAAAGCTATTGGAAAGGGAAAAGGTAGTTGTTTCAGATGTCTTCTGAGGTTCTGAGTATTGCTTTAACTTTACGTGTCTCTATTTAGAAGACTGGCTATTGCACAGAAATGAATGAAAGAGCATATCGGTATTCTGAGAAAACAAACCATCATGAGGATTTTGATCACTGTTATTTAAAATAAGCAGTAAGAGCTCTCTGGTGAAGGAAACAATACTAGAAGCACAATTTTGTGCCTCATAGAGCTTTAGTCTTCTTCCTAACTTGGAACATGGGAAGAAGAAGTAAAGAAAGATTTTAAAACATTGACACTTTCTATAGTATTAGAATTCCAGGAATAGTAACTATGGGAAAAATTATAGGAGAAAAAAAGAATGCTTATAAAACATAATTGAATGATTTTTAACAATTCTAATATATTCTGTAATTTTAAGCACACATTCTTTTTGTTTACAAAATATAAGTTTAGCCAAAACCTGAAATTTCAAAAGAAGATACAGATACATTTCGTCCATCTACCATCTACCTGAGGTATAGTAACACTTACAAAATTAATCTGTTAATGTGGTTTACACTGTTTGAAAGCAAGAACAGACGTGAGTCAGAAGGCACATAGAAGCGTCTTGATTAAAATAAACTGCTAACAGGATAAAGTAAATATATTTATGCTTAAAGAAATAATTCTCAGGAACACTGGACAAGAATTTTAGATGGATATTAAAAAATAACCATAGATTTATAAGGTAAAACAACAAGAGGGAAACCTTTTTCAGAGGGATGTGCACCACAGTGTTTTATCTCATACAACTGGGATCCATATGGGCCGAAATTATTTCTCCTTGATTTTAATATAGTTAAAAAGTCTTTCAGTTTCAAAGTTTCCCATATCAGAATTAGGTTTTGTGTTAATTTCCCATATTAAAACCTTGCCTTAAAAAAATTACTGTGCTCAAAGTGCCTGCATTGTAAAGCCTATCTATATATCTAGATAGATAGATAGATAGATATATAGATAAATTTTTTATTTCTATAAAAGTTATGCCATGTTTCTCACTGTCAGTTAGGGCTTAATCTGTTCTAAGTTCTCTTGTCTCTGCAATGCTTATTTTTTCCTTTTTCTTTTCACTGCTCTTTATCTTACAGTTTGGATAGAGACCACGAACCTTTTACAGACACCGCACTTTTACCAGATTTGTTTAAGCTATGAACTGTGATTTGGATTTCTTTTCTGAGGACAACTTCCTAGTTTACTGTCCACTTTAAGAAATCTTTCTTGTGTAATGTTTGCCACAGGCAGTTGAACATGAACTCTGCTTTTCTTCACATCTCAGTTTTCCTTCCTCTGTAAAACCTATATGGTGCAGACCTACTATTTAGCAAGTCAACCAGGAGCAACCCCACAACCCTGCCTGACAGGCTAGAAAACAGGGAACCTCTAATACATTTAGCATCATGCTCAGTAGCTCTAGTGCACACAGAATCACAGAATCTCCTTAGCTGGGAGAGACCCATCAGGATCATGGAGTCCAACTCCTGGCCTCACAGAGACACCCTAGCAATCCCACCCTCTGCCTGGGAGCGCTGTCTGAACACTCCTGGGGCTCTGGCAGCTGTGACCATTCCCTGGGGAGCCTGCCCAGTGCCCAGTGCCCAACACAACAGCCTGCAAAAAGAAGAAAAGGGTTAAATTCTTTAAAGAGAGCCTCAGGAATGTGTACAGAGTCAACCATAGGGACTGCCTTCTTAGTACACGCTCTAGCTGACACAGTAAAAATAACAAGTCCATGTATAACCTAAAGTAACACTTCAGTGCAGAGAAAGGCACTTTAAAAGGATGATGTGAGATTACCTTGGTTTTTGTCTTGTCTGCAAGTTCTTCAACCTCTTCCTTTTCTGCTATCTCACACGCATGGCAGGTGGTGTATTTCAAAAACTGTATTTCATAGTAAATGTTGAATAAATGGACTTTTTGTCTCAAGGATGCATGTTCCTTCTTCTAGGACACAACGGTTGTTATCCATGAAGGTCTTTCTGCATCTGTCACCTTCAGAAATGGTTACTGTAATATTTGGGATCATCTGTGTGATAACATGCCATATCAAAAACCATTTTCTAGGTTTGAGACCTTTTTGCTGCCTTTTTTGCTGCCTGAAAGAAGAGGGTTAAGATTCTTAGGATACTGCTGGAAATACTTCAAGATTCAGTCTAAATTGTGTTTTTAAAAAAGTTCTCTCTAATAAGATTCTTCCAGTTCAGTCAGAAATTTAACAAAAAGTCTTTGGAAACTGTCTATTTCCAAATGGTTATTAAAAGTGAATTTTACTGAGGAACCATTTAGTAATAGAGGTAAGTAAAAACTATTCAACTAGACAACACCAGTTTCTGATAATCTTAAAATTTCAGACTATGACCTATTGAAGTTAAGGACAGACACTACAAAATTCAGCCATTTATGGAAAACCAGCTTTTGTGAATCCCTTTTTGTGAAGAGGTGAAAGAATGGACAGTTAAGGATAGTTACTCTGTTAATAATTATGCAGTTTAAATCTGCCTGTTTCCATGTCACTGATATGGTTAAAGAACATGATGAAGCAGATGTACTCTAAACCTACTGCTTTGCTATTTACAAGTACACTGTTACACAGGATTTGTGACTTCAGCCACTAACACTCAATATTATTTTCCCTGAGACAAAACCCAAATCATATCCCTGTTCATTAGATGGTGCCATTTTAGCAATAATTCAGAATGTAGAATTTCTTTGTGCAGCGTGGTAGTATTGAACACTGTGCCTTGGCCTTTCCTGATTTTGTATATTTGTAATTAAACCAGTTGTTACAGGGTAGATCTTTGATCCATTATGCAGATTAAAAAAAAAAAAAAAAAAGCAAGCTCATGAACTTAGGTGAAAGTCCAATTTCTTTTTTCTATGAGCTAGCAAATTGCTCATGGAGCTCATAGATTGTTAATAAAAGGTTATTGCATCAAGCCTCCAGTAATACAATTAGTGCATTGCATTGAACAGGGGCAATGTAGTGAATGGCGTAACATCTTAGCATTGCCAGTAAATCCTCTTCTGATGATAGCAAGACTGAAGACCTCTGAAGTTTTGTATTGGATGGGGCTTTCCCCACTTACCTTCTAACTTGCTTTTAAAAAGACAAGCATAATGCCCTTGGTGAGTGATGACCACGATCTATCCTGGCTGCAGGGTAGGCTGTACGCGTCAGCTTGCACATTCACACGGGCATTTAACTGTGAATGTGAATAACACTTGATTTGTGCATTACTGAAACATGGATTTATTCCTTTAAGGATTGAATTTATTGTAGATCTAACTCTTTCTATAAGTGTTCTTGTTTGCTAGCCAGGAAAAAGAGCAGCTGCTACTGCTGGAATCATTCATGAACCCATTCTAGCTGCCCTCTTCCCCCGGAGACAGTTATACCAAATAAATGGTATTGTCTGGGGCAGCAGGCCTGCTTCTGGGCGCTATAGACAAGATTTTCCCAAGTCCAATAAGGATTGCTCTTGGCATGATGGTGGAAGGCAACATTCCCATCAGCAAAAGAAATCCAGCAGCCTTTCTCTCCCTATCAGTTTTTGTTTCATTTTCCTCTCTGTTTACAGCTCTTCCCAGCTCTTCATCTTTGTCTCAAATTAACTAGTACTTTGCCCACTATTTCTCTGTGGGAGGAAGTGAATAAAATGCAATACAATCCAAACATATTTAAAAGCATGAATGGAAATAGAATAAAGGATATTGCTAAACATAGCAATAGGACTGTCTATAATTTAGGTGCCACCTGTTTAGTTTCTAACCAGCCTGGCTGGTCTTACACATGTCCCAGTTCTGTCAGACCTATTAGGCATGGACACATTGAATTTTTATGTGTTGTAGCCCTGTGTCAGGGTGGCTGGTTGTGTTTTCTTCCCTTTTTAAATTTTCTTTTTTATTTTTTTTTCCTTCCTTTTTCCTCCTTTAAAGAATAGCCACCCTGCTACTGTTGCACACCCCTTTACCTGACTTGCAAAGCATGATCTGTGGCACTCATTGTGATACTGGGATTCAGGAAAGCCCTGCTGCAGATGGATGGCAGATGGACGTTGATTCTCAGTAAAATACTGAGACTTATGACTGCTGTGGTACAAGTCCAGACTCCTCAGTAATAATATGACCTGTCATCTTCAGGGCCTGTCTCAGAAACACAGTGTGAAGCCTCTGCCATGTTCTGTAGTGGCCAGGGACACTGAAAATCATCGTTTGTTTACGATTGTTAATCTAAAACCCTTGATTATATGAAGACTTGGCGTTTTAAGAATTTGGGAAGATTATCTCCTGATTTCCTACATCATGCAACATCTTCCCCTCAAGAGAAAATGCCTGCCGACGTCTGTTACCTTTAAGAGGACAAAACTGAGGCCTCAATGCAATTAAAATGAATGGCAATTCTGTTGCTTGGCCGTTGAGGCGCCTGCGTCCAACACCCCCATTCCGCCGTGCCGTTCAGGCCCGCTGTACCTGGTCACGAGAGACGGGGGAATTAATTTACAGGGTTCAGGCAATAAAGAAAATGTGACACAGAAAACTCAAAGAAAACCGTATTGCAGTTTTCAGACTGAACGTGGAAGACGATTCGGACGTCCCTCGGGATGCTGCTCCGCGCACAAAAAGAAATCCTGTCACTCCCAGCAGGGTTTTTAAGCGCCCGCCCGCGGCCCGCCCGCGGCCCGCCCGCGGCCCGCCCGCGGCCCGCCCGCGGCCCGCCCGCGGCCCGCCCGCGGCCCGCCCGCGGCCCGCCCGCGGCCCGCCCGCGGCCCGCCCGCGGCCCGCCCGCGGCCCGCCCGCGGCCCGCCCGCGGCCCGCCCGCGGCCCGCCCGCGGCCCGCCCGCGGCCCGCCCGCGGCCCGCCCGCGGCCCGCCCGCGGCCCGCCCCGCCCGCGGGGCTGGCCTTCCCGGCCGCAGCTCTCGCGAGAGCTGGGAGTGGGCGAGCCTGGCAGGCGGGCGGTCTGGCGCCGCCGCCATTGTGTTGTGGGAGCGGCGCGAGCGGGCGGCCCGGTCCGGCCCGCGCGGCGGCCTGGCCGTGACGGTGAGTACGGACCGTCCGCGGCGGCCGGTGCGGCTCGGGCCGCGCCTGCTGCGGGGCCCCGCCCGCCCCAGCGGCCTCACGCCAGGGCCGGGGGAACCATTTTGTGCCGTGCTGGGACCGACCCACCCGCCCTTTTCTCCGCCATCGCCCCCAACGGCCGCTCGGCTCTGCGCCCGCTCTCCTAGCGAGGCCGTGTGACACCTGGTGCCCCCTGTTCCTTTCCGCCCTCCTCGCGGCCTCTGCCAGGCGGTTGGGCCGGATGCTGACTGGGCAGCGGGATCGGGTGCGGCCGCGGGCGCCGGCCGGGCCCGAGCTGTGCGGGCCGCTCCCCGGGGCCTGGCGGGGGAGGTGCGGTGCCCACGGCGGCTCTGCGGAGCGCCTGCTGGCTGCGAGAACAGCCCAGCATTAGGGCACCAGCCGCGACAGCGTGGGCAACCATTTGTAAATATTCTTGCTCCTCATTTGGCTTCTGAGAGGCTTCTGAGTTATTTGTCAATTTCACTACACTGAAGCTTGAGAAAATACCCGTAAAGAAGAATTGCACAATCTGAAAGACTCGTGAGTACTGTCTTATTTATCATAAAAACATGACTGTGAGTAAGCCCCGAGGAAGACACACGAGCACAGGTTGCTCGGGAGAAAATCTTATGAATAGTTTTATGTTAAACCACACAAAAACATGTATACATGAGAGTTCGAGTCTTAGATAGAAGTGTCAGTGCGTAGTTCCAAGCTAGAAAAATGAATTTAGGAGCAGGCAGTGAAGCTTATGCTTCCCTCTGATGGAGGGTACAATATTGCTTAAAACTGGTAGTAATCATGGAAGCTGAAGGAATCGAGGCAATCGATTTAGTCTTTTGAGACTGCATTGCTTTCTCTCAGAGACCTCTTGGATCTTTTATTGCTTTGTTATCTCTATCCATGGCTGTATAAGGGCTAGTTCATCTTTTATAATGCTGTTGGAGGGATGACAGATCAAGAAAGGCAGGACATTTGATCTGTGTGCTGAAAATAGGCTGTGCAGCTCCACCTCCTTTTTGAAGTTGGTCATCTGTTTCTCAGGTATGACTTTTAAGTTTTATTTCAGTAAGACTTAAGTTTCACTTCATTCAGAACTTGTTTTTTGACCAAGTTTTGAGAGGTATTTGCGTATGTCCCTTATTTCAGGAGTCTCTAGAGTTGTTTCCAGATTTTTTTATGAGGTTTTTATTGCTAAGTAGTGTAACATGGCATAAGCTGATGAAATATGTTGCTTTGATGAGAAGAGTGCTGCTCATCTTGTTGTACACGTTCTCATTTCTCTGTTGTTGAGTATGAGCACGAATGGTCTTGAAATAATGGAGAAGTCAGAAGTATGTTTTCACTGGTTAATCTGTTGAGGATTCTCAATGAAGGACACATCAGGTGTGATATTCGAGTAAGGTGTTCCTTTACTTTTTAGCAACAACCAGTTTTTTAATCAGTTCAGACTATAACCCAATTTCTGTTACTATGATGATTATTATAATTTCCTTAGAGAAGGAATTTAAGTATTTTTTGGTCTCACTACATTCTGTGTAAATTGAGGTGTCTACTTTGTCATTATAGAACTCACTACAGCATGTTAATTACAACTTGCGGTTTGTTGAATTCCTGTGTGTGCAAACAAAATGCTTGAGCTTTTGAGTGTTTTTCTTCAGGAAGACCCTTAAGATGATGGTACTGTGAAAGGGAATCATTCTTATTATGAAATACTGTGTACAAGCACAATATTCCCGTTGCAGACAAATAGAGTTGTGGCTTTAATATGTGGTTGTTTTTTGCATGAGACCATTGTGTGGCTCTGTCCTGTGCTCTGTGATAGTTTAGTATGTTCACCTTATTTATAACCACGTCATTGTGTTACCATGATCAGCATAAGCCTTGTATGTGTTTTGTTTTCAAGCCACCTATGAAGACAGTTGCATCTCAGACTTTCAAGGTACAGTGCTTAAATGGTATTCAGAGAACTCTGGGGAAAAAACTCCAAAACCCAAAAGAAATCTTACTAGCGTTGATCACCAGAGGTGAAATGCCTAGATCCAGTTTTGTCTATCTAGTAAATGGACATCATAGCTCCATTGATTTCAGCTTCATCTCTGTCCATCTGAGTAAAACTATGAGGAAAGGCTGAAATAATTTGGGCTGTTTGGCCTGGAGAGGAGAAGCCTCTGGGGAAACCTCATTGCAGCCTTTCAGTACTTAAAAAGGGTTCATAAGAAAGATGGGGACAGACATTTAGTACAGCCTGTTGTGATAGCACAAGGAGTAAATTTAAGGAAGGCATTTTTTATGATGAACATAGTGAACCATGGGCCCAGAGGGGTGGTGGATGCTCTGTGCCTGGAAACATGCAGGGTTCAGGTGGGATGGGACTCTGAGCCATCTGTTCTCGTTGAAGATGTCCCTGCTCATTGCGGGGTGATTGGACTAGATGACCTTTAAAGATCCTTTCCAGTTCAAGCTATTCTATGCTGTTTACCAGTTGGATTGCAAGTAAATTTTATAATGGATGCCCAGAAATTGAAGAGCTCTGGAGCAGCAGATTTTAAAAAATGACTCATCTTAATGGTATGCTTTGTGTCACTGCATCTTTATTGAAAGGTAAAATCCTATTTCCTTGATCAGAATTTCTTTGCCTCGATCATAAGGCTTTTTATTTAGCATCTTTTCACTTCTGCATCAGACACGGCAGATGTCAAATGCCTGTTCTTACATGACTGATTGATCTTTATAGCAGATCCTTCTCATTTGCTGGCTGAAGCAAAGACTGCAGAAAAAAATGTAAGGTTGTATGCAGGAAATTAATCATAGTGTATATACATAAACTGACACATTAAATTTTGCCTTTTCTATTGTGCTGCTTTAACTTGGTTTGAACACCTTTTTTTGAGTATAGATGCTGGAAGATTTATTCACTTGTAGGGAAAAAGTACTCTGTAGATAGTATTATCCTGACATACTTGGATTGAAATCACAACCTGTGCTAATTTGCAAGATTAGGCTGATGGGTAACGTTATCTGTCCTCTTGGGGCTACGACTGAAGGAGAAAATTAGTCTTGTGCCTATTTATGTGTATCTGTAGGAGCAGTTTGCTAATTTTGGACTCCATTTCATCTTCTTCAGGTAATTGGCTCTGGTGTCCACTTTTCCACCCTGTCCTGTTCTGTGTGAATGCTCTTATTTTTTTCTGTTCTGTGGATGGTGCATAACCAATTTTATTAGTATTAGATGATTTATAATTTAGTCTTTGAAGTTGTCTTGTACTTCTGTCTCTTTTGCTGGTTAATTTGGACATTAATTCCTACTAGTAGGAGCTTTCACCCCTTCTTGAACCTCTGCATTTTCTATGTGTGTCCATGTCTGACTTTCACCTATGCTGTTTAATTCATCTGGTTCCACACCTGTCTGAAACAAAGTGATTCAGAAACAGAATGGTCCGTAATAGAGGAGATAATACCGGCACTCTTTGTCAAGTACTTAATAGTACAGAATTGGATCCATTATTCTGTGTGCTTGTTCCTTGTATTTTATATCAGGGTAAAACATAGACAAGCAGTGCTTTGAGTGATCTCATCAAGGCATAAGGCTGTCCTGTCCAGCCTACACTCTAGTCTATATTATTGTGATATTATTTCAACTTCACAGTTTACAACTTCGATACTTAGTTGTTAACACTTATTGCAGCTTCATACAAGTACTAAACTTGTAGAGCACATTATAGCGGGTTATTCTGAAGGTCAAATTAACTGTCATTACAGTTTAGAAATAAATGATTGTTACATTTTATTGAACTAATGATCCACTTGAAGTGGTGTCGTTTAGATAATTAGGCTTGTCCTCAATTTCTTTTGGACTTCTACAGTTAACTGTTCTTTTGAACTCTGGACTGCTGCTTAGATAATTCTTAGGGATACAGATGTGTTTACAATGTGAAAGTTGCATAAATTGCTGAATATTTACCAAAGGTATTAAATGTGATCTGGAAGATTTAATTAATTAATTAATTAATTCAGTATATTAATGCAAAGTTGGACAAGTGAGCATTTCAGATTCCTAACCAGATCTTGTTTACCTGGTGATGGCTTTTGCAAACACAAATGGGTTACTAGTGTTGGAAGTGTGGTCTAGAAGCAGGTGTCCTCTGTAATACAAACCAGTAGCTCTTCCGTGCACAAAGGTAAACAATCACTTAAGCTTGCTATACTTGAAAGTCCTACTTGCACGATTAAGTATTTTGTCTACTTTGTGTTTTGGCTGCTGTTGTAAAGCTAGCTAACAACTGAACATTCATGAGAAAAGTGGTTAAGGAAACTAACCTCAGCTGTCCCAACTGTTAGAGAAGTCAGTGAACTTCTCAAAAACTAACTGTCTTTTACCAAGTAAAATATGTAATTCAGCATGACTTGAGCAAAGATGAAAAGTTGTGAGTATGTGGACTCACCTTGAAACTGCAGCCAGATGTGAAGTGTTTCAGGGTTGATGTAGCAGAGTTTTGCTGAGTGTGGTACTGTTGAGCATGATTGAATTGTGGAAAAAATGTGCTTTGTTGCTGGATAGGGTTTTTTTTATCTGTATAGTTTACTCCTATTCTCAGAAGGCTGGGCCAGAATTAGAAATGGTTAAATAGACTGCAACACTTTGGCAAATCACTCTGTATCAGTGGGAGTATCAGCCATCCTTTTGAGTTGTTATGTGTCATCTTACTCTTCATGTACCGCACCATTGAGGATACTGCAGTTTCCTTAAATTTTTTTGAGAGCTATGGTTTGTGGTCTATTTCTGTCTGTACTATCCTGAGAAGGAAGAATCTAGCTGTCTGGAGTTCTAGGTAAACGTTAAGTCAGGTGCCATTTCAAGGACAGGGATATGTATTGGAGCACTTCTCATGTGGAAAAGGCACCAGCATTTCTTTTGAAATTCCTAGGAATAGCAGAAGGCGGATAAACACTCAGCAAGTGAGAAGTGAATTTATGAATACAGTTGTGAGATATCCTGAGTTCCTTTGCATATGTTAGCTTCCACGGGAGTTGTCTTTGGAGAAGTTGAAGGCAGATAGGCTGCAGATGTGTTTTTTCACAGGAGGGTGAAGTTTCACAATTTCAACCCTGAGGAATAAGTCTGAATATAATTTCTGCAAGTGATGGATGGGGATGCAGTTCATTAGCAAAAACACAGTATATGAATTTAAGAAATCTGAATAATCTGTTCCTGACTCATTTTGCATCGGTATGAGCACTGTGTGGTTCTTAAGGGAATACCTCTTACATTTATAATTGCAAGAATATATCGTAACAAAATCATAAAAGGGACTGTAGTTTTCTAATGAGGGATGGGAGGAGATGTAAAGAGGTTAGAAAAAATTGGGTAAGACCTTGTTTCCCCATTTTGCTGATGCACAGTCAGACCGAGGCACTGTGTAAATATTTGTCTGTGTGAATCATATTTATGTTACACCCAGAATGACCGGTGCCCATTCTGCATGAGTTCCCTGCATCTGTGAGAAAAAATGATCAGTATGTCCTTGTACAGGATACAAAGAATGGAGTCAAAACCCTCAAGAATTCCTCGCAGGATATCTGTTCAGGCTTCCAACTCTCCTCTAGGATCCAGAACTGGAAACAGTTTATCTGGTGCATATAGTACAAGAGAATCTTCATGGAGATTAGAATCTGGATACCAGGTAATGTATTTTTTATTCTTTTTATAAAATATAAGTAATTTTAAATGTGTCTTTTTACCAAGAAAAGCCCCAAGACTCAGACGAAATTGTTAAAATGCAAGAATTTACTAACCAAGCCATTGACAGTAATCAGTGAACTAAAAGTTCTAGATTTTCTGGTTTTACCTGTTCTTGTTTGTAGCTGCCCCTTTAGAAATCATCTGTTTAATGAATGAGAGGGCATCCTGATAATAAGGATCTATTTTTTTATGAGTCACTGCCATCTTAAACCTAGATAAACGGGGTTTTCTGTTGAGGGAGAGGTGAGGGTTTTGTTTGAACTTTGACATGTGTAGGGCAAGACGCTTGATGTGTTGGTGATGCAAAAAGTACAGGACTATGTTGTCAGTTAACAAGGCTGTACCATTCTGCAGCATCTCTTGTGTCTATATTTTGAAAAGATAAGAAGAGGAACTTTAGACTCTGTCGTGGTTTGACACTGGCCAAATTCCAGGCACCCACAACAGTCGCTCACTCATTCTCCCCTGCTGCAGCTGGGCACAGGAGGGAAAAACTTAATGAAGGCTTCATGAGTTCAGAAAAGGACTGGGAGAAAATACTCCAAGGGCAAAGCAGGCTTAAATTAAAGGTACAAAGTGGATTTACTACTAGCAAAATCAGAGGAGGATAAAGAGAAGTAAAATAAGCCCCGGAAAACACCTTTTCTTTTCCCAACCCCTCCCTTCTTCCCAATGACAGTGCAGGGAGACAGATCATGGGGGTTTTGGTCAATTTGTCGCCTGAGCTTTTCTTCCGCGTGGCTTAGAGTCCTTCCCCTCTGAGGCCATGGGGTCCCTCCCATGGGAGACAGTTCCCCATGAACTTCTGCAGTGTGGGTCCACTCTCACGAGCAGCAGTCCTCCCAAAACTGCTGTGGTGTGGGTCACTCTTCCACAGAATGAGGTCCTTCAAGGACAGGCTGCTCCAGCCTGGGAGCAGGGGCCCTCTCTCTCCCCTGGGTCTCCCACTGGATCACAGCCTCCTCCAGGAATTCACTTGCTCCAGTGTGAGCACCTCCTCCACAGACTGCAGGTGGATCTCTGCATCCCTCATGGACCCACAGGCTGCAGTGGCACAGCTGCTTTATCAGTGGACTTCCCCAGGGCCTGCAGAAGTCTCGGCTCTGGCGCCTGGAGCACCTCGTCCCCTTCCTTCTCCCCTGTCCTTGGTGTCAATGTGTTGTTTTCCCTCACACGTTCTTACCTCCTACTCTGTTGTGCCTTGAATTAAATCTGCATCTCTACTTTGTTTTGATTTCTTGTGAAATCTGTTATCACAGAGGTGTGTTAGCATCATCTGTAATTGGCCTAGCATTTGCCAGCAGCACGTCCATCTTCAGAGCCATCAGGAACTGGCTTTGCCAAACAAGGTGGACACTTCCAGCAGCTAATCACAGAAGCCACCTCTGTGCCCCCCCAGCTACCAAAAACCAGGCTGTGCAAAACCAACACAGACTTACATTAGCCTGTCATGTCTGTACGTTAGGACAGCTGGGCTTTGTGTGCACTACATGGGACTGAAAAAAAAGGCCTTTTGCTAATTCACAAACAGCATTTTACACTAACCGAACTATGTTTGTGGGGAAGGAGAGCTGTGCTCAAGAGGAAGTATTCACACTGTTTAGGTACTTGCAGTGTGGGAGAGTATTATGGGAAGCAGATATTAAAGTACTGTAGAAATTATTTTTGACACTTGGAAGCAACAGATAGCAGTTTGGCTCAATTATCTTAGTGCTTTTTTTCTGCTCCTGTCAGCAGTTCCCTCCTCAGTTTTTGGCCCAGAAATGTAACCCCATTTTGGTCTTTGAAATGGCAGAAATTTAACTCTGGGATTAAATGTTCATCTTTAAAAAAAAAAAAATGGTTGAGAGTTTGGTCCCTGCTGACAAGCTGTCTGGGGTGTTGTATTATATAACATCTTTTTGAGGAACAGTTCTAGAAGTAACGGAACATTATTTTTAGCACAATTAAATGTATGTGTGTTACGTTTTTGTTACCTCTAGCATGCCATGTGCTTGTTATTATATAGGCTATAGAGAATGTACAAGGGGAAGCAGTTGTCAGTCATTTTTATGTTTTGTAGTCCTACATGTGTTTCACTGTCTGGCTGCACAGCAAAAGCAAATCAGATAGTCTTACTCTTTTGTGGAGATTTATGGACATAGTCCACACACAGTGTGTGTATACTGAAAGCCATTGATCAGAAGAGAAGTCTTCAGCTGACCTGGTGCTGTGAAATTTGATCTGTTACTGCTGTAAAAAGGATTTTGACACAATGTACCTTTCATTTTTTCATTTATTACATGAACTGCAATGTGCTCACTGCACTGTGTGTTCTTTTGACTATTTCCTGTTAAGCAAAGAGATTCTGCACTGAGGAATGATCTCATAACACTTGCCAGTTAAAACAGAAGGGAAAATACTTGTGTAGAAGATTGTGTTGTACCCCTTTTTTCCACTCCCAGTTTGTAGAAGGTAGAGCACATTATACAAGACTTTTGCTCAGTGATAAAACCATAGGGAAGCTCTCCCTCTTGACTAACCTTTGGTGCTTACAGAGCTGGTAGGAACAAATTGCATTATTCCTTGCAGATTAAGATTACAGAGACAGGAGCAAGAAGGTTTAAATCCAGTCAGATAGGAATGCAAAGGACTACAGGTGTTTTCACTTCGTTAATCCATTCAGAAACCTACCTTAAAGTATTTAAGATTTAGTTCAGTTACAAATAATTAAAAATTTGTCATTTAGAAGAAAAACTTTGACTATCAGTAATTCTTTAGGTATAAACAGGACTTGGATTTTTAATACAGAATTTCTGTAAAGAGAACACTTGATTATAGGTTAACTCAAAAACTTTTGGGACAGATCAGTCAAATTTGTGTTTGGTTTTGATTAGAGCTAACAAATAAGAAAGGTTTCTGTTGGGTGGGTTTGTTGTCCTTTTCTTTTCATACAGGTATGTCATTCTCATACATCATGCACTTTTGAGATCGATCTGGGTATTAGCCTCTGCTTATCTGAGGAGGCATAACAAAGAGGTTAATTGTAAACTAATCAGATGTGTCGGGATATAGTGTTGTTGCTAGGTAACTTTAAAATACAAAAATCAGTGTCACAATATGAGAAAAAAATTCCCATCCTTTATAATAAAACACAGTAAACATTTTATGAAGAATTATGAGTTTTAGGGTTTTTTTCAGTGGAGGCATAGGGTCAAGAGTAGTTTATAAAATTGTTTTGAATGTTTTCCTGATCACATTTTTCAGCTACTGAAAATAGAGACCATAACCAGAATACCTTATGTAGGGCTTTATTGTCAAGTTCTGACAAGGGATGTTAAGTAGTCTTAGGCTGAACTGAAGGAAAAAAACAAGCTGAGATTTTTGTATTCTATTGGTTGGTTTTGAATGCTTCGTTGTTGCTTTTAAGAAATGGTGACGGCAACTACTGTGTTTTTTTGTAGTATTAATATTTTTTAGAAAGAGAATGGACAAATAATCACTTAAAAATGCTGCTTAGTGTTAATAAAATGGTTGCATTTCTGTTATTGCTATTCATTTTGCTAATCTCCATGGTTATTCTATGGAGCAAATTAAATTGCAGTCTCTTGCCTCAATTATAATCTATTAATTGAAATTCAGCTTGCTTTAGTGGCCAAAGAGGTGTTTTTGTTGTCATGGAGACCCTTTCTACACCTGTAGGGGTTTTTGCATAACACTTAAAAATGAGGCCCTTAATTCTGCCCTGTTGCTGCAGTGACAAAGGATAATGTCCCAAAAGCCTTACACTTCAACTTTTTATTGTCCTAGGTCAAAACAGAGGAGAGATGAAGGAGCTGCTATAAAGTACTTAAAAAAACCCAAAAACAAACAACAAAAATCTCCTTTTGCTAGTGGCTCTCTCTAAGCCTGTTTCATTTGTTGGCTATCCCTCAAGGTTTCTTACTAAATGTTTCCAGATTTGTTACTGCTTCCACTTCCCTGTATTTTCAATATTCAGATCAGATACTGAGTTATTTCTGAGTTACAAGATGCGTATGATAATCATGTTGTTCTTCAGGAATCCGGTGTATTGAATAGTTCCAGTAGAGACTGGAGTATTGGAGAAAGGGACACCCGTGAAACTCCTTGGAAGCTTACAGCGTCATCTCCAACTCGCTACTCAGGGACCATTGATCACCCTCATTCTGGAAGATTTTTGGGAAGCAGAAGCAGATTGGTGAGAACTGTTAATGTGTGATACTTGGGAAAAAATATTGAAACCCCAGGGTTTTACTTTAGTCTTCCCAATCTGAAAAGCTGCCAGCAGGGCCTCTCTATAATGTTTCTAGATAAGTAAATCTTACTAATTCAAGATGGAGCAAAAGCTAGAAGATAACAGTGTTAGAAAACATTCAGAGGATGAAAATAGCATTGTCTGTTAGTTTTACTAAGAGTTAAGAAATACATTTGAAGTCAGTAAAAAGAAAAAAGGAGGGAGTGATTAGAATCTCAGGACATGTTATAGTCGTGTTGGTGGCAAAGTTGCTATTATTTATACTTGTTCCCTCAGGTATTTCCGGGGGGAGTGTTTTTTGGATGCTACTGGCTTTGTGAGTTAAGACGAAGTTCATGGGTTTGGAGACCTGCTTTAGGAAATTTAATTGGGAGATCTAGTTTATAGTCTGCTTGTTCTTAAATGCTGCTTAGATCATAATGTGAAAGAATAGTTACTTGAGATTCAAGACTCAGGCCCAAATAGTTTGTCTTAACTATGTTCTAGAATTTGCCTTTTTAGCTCCCAAGAATAAAGTCATTTGCTTGTGACATGCTTATGTATTGTACCGTGGCAGTAAAACACTGACAGTAAAGCACAGTAGAACTATTAAGATAGGAAAAGCAGAAAACTTTGAACAAGTTAGACGGGACGAAAGCAAAATAAAAATTCTGCGCACTTTCAAAGTGAAAAGGTTTTGGGTTCATAACAGTGCTCGCATCATTAAAGAGGTGTTGGTTTTCTTAGGTGACTTGAAGGTGAAGACGCTGAGATATCAGGTGGTGAGGAGGGAAGAACAAGTGTGCATGTGTTGGCCTTCGGGGGAAGTCATGGTAGATGGCTACATATAGTTTGAATGCAAATGGGATCTGTGGTTCTAAGTGGTCTACCTATCTAGTTAAATTAGTGCTGTAGTTTTGCAGGTGAAAACCCTTTTTTTTCTCCATTAAGGTTAATTATTCTCTTAAAGTAAATTCTAATGCAAGTAAGTCTTGCAGAAGACACTCTGAAAATTCCACATATCAAGTAGTAAATGATTAAAAGATAAGTTCAATAGAAGATAAATAAGGGAAAGTAACCTGGCTTTGTACTTGGCTTCTGATGTTAGTTTGTCTCCCCTATCTGTTTTTTTATGATGTGATAAGGGAAATACTTAAGAGACTTCTTAGTTTGAAAGAGTAAGAAGTTGTGGCTTAAACTTAGTAAAAGCCATAACTAAGTAGAAATAAAACACAGATAGAACATACTCTAATTTTGTTGATCTTTAAAAGATCTTGGTTGTTGATAGTTTCTGGGAAGACAAAAAGCTCAATTCAATTCAGCTGTTTGACTGAGCTCAACTTTTTCTTTTTTATATGAAAAAATAAACTTGATGTATTTCAAATAGAAAATGCATGCCTTGACTGTAAGTAACCATATGAGCAGCTTTGTAGGCTATTTCGATTTTTTTTTTTCCCTAAGTCCTATAGTGCTAGCTTTTGAAAACTGTTTTATTCCAGTGCTGTAAACTGGAAAAATTGGTTTGTACCTGTTCCTTACTCTGAAATCCTTCAGTTGCACTTGAACTTACTGTAATCAAAATATACTTGTTGTAAACAGTTTTCCTGAAGCTTCCTCCTTAGCTAATTATATTTTAGCTTGATAAAAAATAAGTTAGATTAGTTAAACTGTTAAGTAAAATAATGTAACTCTTCAGCTTTGGCCATTTCTAGACAGCAAAGGATCTATAAAGCTATATTTGATTGTATTTATAGCATCTTACAGGCCAGGCATATGGGTTGTTTTCCCCTTTTTACAGCAATTTTTGGTTGAAAGCCAAGTCTATCTGTAAAGGAAATACGATGTCGAATGTTATAGAAAGTAACTTCTGTCGGTAGGACTGTATTGGGTAAACCTGGAAATACTAATCAAGCACAAGTATAATTCCTATGTTATTTTTTGAAAAAAGGTTTTGTATCTCAAGTTATTCTTTACGATTTTTGTGAGTTTTACATTGCATGCACTTTTGTGCAGTGTAACTGTTACACTATGTTATTTATTTTTTAATGTTATTTCAGTCTACATCTTCTTCCTCTCATTTCACATCTGGGTGTTATGGTGAGTCTGAGAGAACTCAGGGAGCATATTCAAGACTGCATAGCCAGCAGCAAGATAGCGATTCAAAGAGACCTAAACTATCTTGTACATCTACCTCTTCTGTGAGAAGTAATGATTTGGCTGCCTTTTCAGGTGAGTTACATCCAAATTGTCTGAGTAGTAAGATCAGGTTTTATCAAGTTTTAAAATACTTGCTTCAAATATTACGCTTTTATCTTTCTTAAGTAATAAAAATTTATTCCTGTCTGAAGAGTACATTCACAATGATAGCAGTATCCAAAGTTCCGAGTGTGCTGTTAACATGGTTTTTTGAAAATCCGGTTGTACTCATATAATTTCAGAATTATTACCTGTACCTATTCCATCTGTGGTCAAGCTGAACTTCATGGCTCAAACGTACCTTAATTGGTTAAGATTTCATGAGTGCAGCTGCTCTTATTTCATGAGTCGAATGGTGTTGATACACCAGTGTGTGCCAGGGACAGCAGAAAGGAAGTCTTTACCATACTTAGCAGTATGTTCTAGCACAGTGTCATGCTTGGTTAGGGCACTATTGTTAGGGGTCGGGGAGGAAAGTGTTCCTTTTTTAGCAGGGCCTGAATTAATTCGCTAGGTCCTGGCTAAAGAAACATTCTACACTAAGATCTCTTTCAGGAAAACCTGAGATTTTCCTTAAAAGCTGTAAGTTTGTGAAACTTGGGTAGACAGAATTTATGCAGTATGCCAACAGAAGTCTAAAGCTCAGGAAGTAATGGTCAAAACCTTACACTGAAAATATTACTTAAAAAAAGTAGTATGATACAGATCATAAGATTAATTCAGATTGCCCTTGTGAGTATGGATTAATGGGTTTTTCAAATAAAAATTAATCAATTCCTGCTCAAACCTCAGTATTATTGATACTTTCTTACTATGTTAATAAAATGGCAACCATTAACATTTCTTATTATGGTGTAGGACTGTTTATCTTTCTTTCCATTTCTACATTGGTTAGTCCTCGCACTGCTGACTAATGAGTGCTTAAATTTGATTTTCTAAGTTAGCAATGAAATGATATCAAGGTGAGTTTTTCAGAGCCATTGAAGACAACTCTTTTGGAACAAGACTTTTTGTCCACAGCTGACGTATCTACAGTTCACTATGCAGTTGTTGGAGTTAACAGAAAACAAGATCTCTTTTTACACTGAAGTGTTTCACTCTGTAATATAAACAAGGACGGTGTTAATCATTGTTCTTAAAGTTGTGTCTAAACTGCATTTAAGCTTCATCAGCTGTTTTTATGAGAAATGAAAGTAGTGTCAAGTAGAATGGCAGCATTTACTAAGTCTCAAGCTGCTGTTTCGCTACAGTGTGAAACCTTTTTAAAAACTAGCTACCATTAGGAAGCAAGATGCTACTTCTCTTCCTCTTCCATCCTGTAAGAGTGTTAATGGGTCTGACTCTTCACAAAAGTATTACTACATTTTGTTTGATTTAGCTTTCAGAACTAATTTGCTGCAAGATGAAGTGAGTGCAGCGTCAGCAGAGTGCACTTAGCCATATGTTGGCAGCTGGTTCCTTGGTCAGCCTAGTCGTAATGTTAAACTTGCCCTTGATGTGAACAACAAAAATGTCTGCATAAGTGCCAGTTTTAATGTATTTTTAGATTATTACAAAAACAGGGGCTTTATTTACTTTTTTTTTTCCTAGATTCCTCATGGAGATGCAGTAGGATTCCTAGATCTTCATCGGTAATGCTTGGCCCCCTTGGAACTGATGTAATGAGAGAGCGAACACAGTCAGAAAGAGGAACAGATCTGTCTGTTAATGATCTGGTGGATCCCAGCTACAGAAACAGTGGCTTTTCACCTTCAACATGTATGTTTTGTGTAACCGAAAGCTCATAAACCTACAGTTTGTATGGCTTTTCGTTTCTTAACACATTCATTGGGTCACAGAATGATTTGGTTTGAAGAGGACCTCTTGTTCCACCCCCTGCTATGGGCAGGGACACCTTCCACTATCCCAGGTTGTTCCAGGCCCCATCCAACATGGCCTTGAACACTTCCAGGGATGGAGCCTCCAAAACTTCACCGGGCACGTTCTTTTAATATTTTATTCAAAACACTAACACAAAATATATTTGAAAGTATCCTTTCAGATAAAATTGGTTGACCACTTTCCATGCATTGACCAAACCATCAAAGGGTCTGTGAATGATCTAGCTTGTAGATGCATTCAGTCATGTGAAAGTGGTGGTGGTGGTGCCCACTCTAACTTTGTGATTACTTAGTAAAGCTCTTCTCTTGTTTGTCTTAAAATCTCTTTGTATTTAGGTATGGGAAGAGAAATAATGTTGATCTGACCCAGGAAAGTTTTTTTCGTAAAGGTGTTGCATATTATCTCCTTTTGTTTGGGTTCTCTAATGGTTTTTAGGGAAAAATGCTAGACCACTGAAAATAAAAATTAATAAACACACACTTAACATGAGGTGAGAGGTTCGTCTCATGGCAACTGGTAGGACTAGTAAGGACTTCTGCACTGTAATTCTCACTTTCTGTTCAGAATGATGTGACCTTCTAGAGCTGTCTCAAGGGAAGCTCACCATTAGTCTTGATCTGCAGTGTTTTGCAGATGCATTAGTGGTATTTTGTAATGCAGAAGTTTAAAAAAAACCCCCACGTTTCTAAGTATAGAAGATAAACAGAAAAGATAGAAACTACTTTCAGAATTTGCCCTGTAGTCTTGCCGTGACAGAATATATTTTAATGTCATCATACTCCTAGCACTTTTTAGTAAGTGGACAGTTCAACTACTCTGCCTGGTAGAGCCTAATGGGAGAAGTGGATTGGTGAGCAACCTTGCTTTGTACTGTCTATGCTGCATTTCTAGCAGTAGTGCTGCTATTAAGTGCTATAAAATTAACTCCTCAACTGTGTTCCCTGATGTGTAATCATAAGTATATGGTAGATGATTGGAATCTGTGCAGATGTTTTGTTAGCTGGAATCTGCCAGGTAAGTAAAGCTCATCTTCAGCAGTAAATGGTGATTGCAATGCAGAACCCATTAAAAGCAAGTCACCAAAACTACAAAGATAAAAGTTTTAAAATTGAGAATACATAGAGAGCTATTTCCTACCTTCATCTATCCATGCTTGTTCCTCCTTCCCCCTTTTCCCACCCACAACCCCCCACTGCAGCCATTTGAGGAAGGAGACTAGCCACCTCAGCTGTTTCATGTGAACTACAGTTCATCTACAGTGGAATTCTTCTCAGTGTGTTGAGATACTCAGACAGCATTTACAGAAGATATGCTTGTAAGAATGATAGAATGGTTTGGGTTGGAAGGGACCTTTAAAGGCCCCCTAGTCCAGTCCCCCTTCAGTGAGCAGGGACATCTTCATCTAGGATAAGTTGCCTAGAGCCCTGTTGAACCTGACCTTGAATTTTTCCTGATGTGTTTGAGCACATCTTGTCATAGTATTTTCCTCTACTTTTCTGCAACAGATCTTCAAGACAGGCCTGCCTCTTCATATGCAGAGGGAGCAAGACCAAAAGAGAACTCATTGAGCACTTTGAGGCTGAATGCACCCATGAACCGCCAGTTGCCTTCTGATCATCAGCCATCTTTTTTCAACAGAGACTCTAACATGAGCTCTTCAAGATCCAGCTATTCTTCAAGACAAAGGAGAAATGAATTGGAATCTCCCCAGAGGAGTGTGCAGCCAGCATTTTCTCTTACTGCCATTAGAGATGAAACCCCTTCCTCAAGTGGTTCCGAAAGGGTTTTATCTACTCAGAGGTCACTGAATGAGTCTGCAGCTGACAGTGAAGGGAGGCGCACAACCAGACAGCTGCTGTCTCGTTTAGCATCTAGTATGTCATCTACATTTTTCTCTCGAAGGTCTAGCCAAGACCCATTGCCTACAAGATCTTTAGGCTCTGAAGAGTCAACGGTCATCCCAAGAGTTCAAGCTACTACTCTGTCAGGTAGTAATGGAGCTGCAACTCCGGAAGTTCCAGGACTTCAGTCATCCGAAGCTTCTCAGGGGTTTAGTTTTCTTGGACGAAGATGGGGTTTATCAGGAGTTTCACAGAATCGCAACTCTGATTCTGACGGGGAAAGTTACAGATCAGACACTGAAAGTAGGAGCACAGGATCCTGGCTGTCATCCTCTTTGAGGAATAGATGTACACCTCTCTTTTCCAGAAGAAGAAGAGAAGGAAGAGATGAATCCGCAAGGATCTCTACCTCTGATACAACTGCTAGATCACAACATGTCTTTAGAAGGAGAGAGTCAGGTGAGGAGACCTCTCTTGAAGCATCACATAACCCTCCACGGGCTTCTGTTAGCAGGCCAACACCTGCAGTATCTGTTATTTCTACAGCTACTTCCTCCCCACCAGATTCAGCCCCCAGTGGAAGAAGTTCGGGAATTCTGCCTGGTTCTCTCTTTCGCTTTGCAGTGCCTCCAACATTAGGAAGCAGTCTGTCTGATAATCTTATGATAACCGTAGATATTATTCCCTCTGGCTGGAATCAGTCTGATGGACAAGAAAGTGGCGAGTCCAAAATACCACCTTCAAGAGACCCGGAAAGACTCCAGAAAATTAAAGAAAGGTAAGGTTGCATGTTCTTTTGCAATAGTAAAATGTATATGTTTTAACCTGAGAGGGCTTTCTGCAGTCATGACTTTAAAAGAAAACTTTCCTTTAGATGAGGTGGCATCTGAGTCCCCTGTCACCTATATTCTCACTTTTGTCTTTAAAGAAACTTGGCTTAATTCTCATAGGTTTGAGAATAGTTTGATAAGTGGAATTTTCCTTATAAAAAGTCCTACATGAAATGTCACAGCATTTGTTGGTATTCCATCCTATTCAGCCTGCTTTTAGAAGATTCTGAAGACGAAGAGGGTGACTTATGCAGAATCTGTCAGATGTCCTCTGCGAGTTCTGACAACCTTTTAATAGAGCCATGCAAATGCACTGGAAGTCTGAAATATGTTCACCAGGAGTGCATGAAAAAATGGCTGCAGTCAAAGATAAATTCAGGTAAAGCAAACTCTAGATCAAGGTAGACTTCAGTTACACAGGGAGACTTATCAGAAGGATTGCACTTACTGAGGTATTTAGTTGAAAAGTGGGGACAAACAGTAAGTAGTGTGGTACTTCCAGGCTTTTTGTGTCTGTGCAGTTTCTCATGTGAGTAGTTCCAAAAACTGTATTTCTTGTTTAGAGAACTACATTTTTGGGGGTTGTCTACTAAGATGTTAGATAAAAGATAACATAGCAGAAGTGTAGCTTTAGAATTGCTCTGCCACTTTTCAGTCATACCACTTCAGGTGGCATTTGTTCCCCAGTCTTCCCTATGGAAATGGTTGTGCTTTTTTTCAAGACTTCTACAGCCAGACTTACTGTTAGCAGAGATAGGAATTTGAAAATGCAAAATTGATTTCAAATTGTAACTCAAGTATGTTAAATTTTTTTTGACATACTAACTCCTGTTCAAGGCACTTTAAAATTGCTTGTTCAAAAATTACTTCAAAGTGCATATAAAATTCTTTAAGAAACACTTCAAATACTGCATGCTGTAGAAATATTTCTGTAACAGATTGATTGACTGGTTTGTAAGTATCATCTACAATATTCTTAAAAATAGGTCGCTTGATCAAAGACATGAAATACTTTGTACCAAAGGAAGGTGCTAGTATCTGACATTTTTTACTTGGCACCAGAGGATACACATCAGAGTAGGGATGTTTTAGAAGCCTTAGCCAGTCGAAGGAATTAATTTGAATTATTTAACTATATATAAAGATATAAGTTCACTATCAACTTGTTTTGTTCGTCTTGTTGCTTCTAGAGGGGTCTGTTTTAAAACTGGTACTTAAGACAAAACGCTTCTTAACAATAACTTTATTCTTGTATATTCTTACTTTTGTGTGTATTTGGATTACATGGTACAATTCAGAAAGCCCAAGAAGCGATTTTATGCCAGATTTGCAGGAAGAGGCATCTTATGTCCAGAGTGAGGCAAAATAGGTGCAGCTGGATAGAGAATAAACATTCTACACAGTGTTTAAATTCTGACAGTAGCAGATGTCACTACATTCCTATTAGAGGGTTTCTTCTAACCTTGCTCTGCAAAATAAAGCCATTAATTACGTAGAGTTTTTAATGTTTATATGAGTGTGTCGTATGTTATAGATTGTTGAAACTTGACACTGAGTTTTTGCCTTGCCCGCCTCCCCACCAGGTTCTTCTTTGGAAGCAGTGACAACTTGTGAATTGTGCAAGGAGAAGTTGCATCTTAATCTGGAAGACTTTGACATTCATGAACTTTATAGGGCACATGCAAATGAACAAGTTAGTATATTTTACCTTATTTGGTAAGTGTTATTTTAGTGCTGGGAGGGCAGTCTTTGGAGAAGCCAAATGCATGTCCGTTTCAGAAGGACTGTTATGCATATCAAGTAATGTTAATGTGGAACAGATTTTTCTCCTCAATATTCTGACTACCACTGCCTTCCTGTCGCACTTCCTAGAGCTGAGCCTTCAGTAAGTGTAATATATCTCTTTGCATATCTGTCATCTTTTAGCTTTGTAATCCAGTGTCTCTGCCACTGCATACTGGTGCAGTATGAATTCTAGCATGATTAGACTGAATTTCACATTAAGTCAGGAGTTGCCATCACTTTTAGAAGTTCTTGAACACAGTTTAGCAGTTGTTTTATATACACAGTTACAAACTTCTTTTGTTTCGTTAGGGTGGTAGAAACTAGCCACGCCTCTAGCAGTTTCTAACTGCTCCTTCAAATAATTTCCTAACTTAAAAATAGTCAAAGGCCCATTGGCATTACTCTTGTTATTTCAGATAGAGTATCTTAGAACTACTGGATTGCGTGGCATTTAAAAATGAGTAAATAAGACGAAGCTGATGTTTTTAATAAACTTTATTCAGAGTGTTTTCCCCTATTCTCTGGGCTGTATTCTGACAATATACAAACACTAATGATACTAGCCTACCTCAGATGTTTAAAGAAAATACCAAGTGACATCAATTTTGGGGAAAACCACCAGCCTCTCATTTTTTTATTTAAAGTTCTTGCCCTAGTACTCTTAATTCCTATCAACTGGGGCAGTCTCTGAGAAGTCTTTCTCAAGAGTGCCATCATCTCGTTTTAGTATTAGTGCTTATTGGTTGCTGTCACTGCACTTTAATAGAAATAAGAAGTTTGAATATTTTTCCTAAAGAATTGATTAAATTATCTGCTCAGAAGAAGCATTTTTAAAGTTTTTCTCTTATCTTAGTAAGTAGAGGAATTTTCTCAAATATTTATAACATCGTAACATTCTTAAAATATATTCCTTTATTTTGGCTTTCTGTAAAGCCTTGGGACCACAGAGCAGAAACCAGCACTGTAGGTTTTGTTTCCCCAAGTGATACAATACTCTGATTTGCACATTCTTTCCTCTGAACTAATCATGCTGACTGAAATTTAATTTGTAGAACTGTATTCTAATCTTTAAGGATAGCATGTTAGATTTGGGTTGGACCGGAAGTATAAATAGCTTTTCAGCAGCTTAAATTTTGTAGTATTACATTTTCTCAATTCTTTTGGAACAACAAGAGATAGATAGATAGATAGATAGATAGATAGATAGATAGATAGATAGATAGATAGATCTGTAATGATTCCATTAAAATCTAATTGTTGTTCTATTCAAGTCGTATATGCAGACGTATTACTAACATTCTGAATGTTTCTTTTGATCTCCTTTAAGGCAGACTATGAATTTATCAGCTCTGGTCTCTACCTTGTAGTGTTGTTACACTTATGCGAGCAGCGCTTTTCTGATATGTTAGGAACTGCAAACGAGGCCAGCACGCGTGTCAGGGTAAGTATGCAGTGATTTTCTGGCAGGAATTGTTCATACAGAGAACTTGGAAGCAGAAAGTTAGCTTGAGTGACCTAGGTGTTAGATACTCAAGAAACACACTTTTTAAATGAATTTAGGTCTAAAATGGGCTGTTCCTGTCAGTGCACCACATTTGGAAATTGAAGGTACTACATACTTGCAGGTACCCTGCTACGGAATGCTTTTTGTCAAGGTTGTTGGTAATTCATTAGTTAGCATACATGTTGTCACGATTATTGTGAATTTATGCAAAACTGGAAGGTTAACCTTTCTCTGTGCCAAACATGCAGTTAAGAATGCTGGACTACCTGATTTGTTTAATTTTTCCCATTATGCAAGTCTATATTGCAAAGGTCTAGAATTTGCAGTGCTTGTCTGCTAGAGTACACTGAAATGTGTACTTGCATATTAACATTTTGCAAGAGCCTGTAGCTGTGATTGATTGAATGATTTCTCTGGCATTAGTCCAAGCTCTTATTAGTTGCATTTGACTCGTCACTCTAAAGGCCTGGCTTAGGAACGTGTTAAGTACACCTCTAACCAGTGAGTGATCAGCCTACAGAGTTCTTTCTGCACACTGATTCACTCTTAAATCCAGTATTCTACATGTTTATTTGATACTTGATAATTAATCAGTGCTCTTAGTCAACTGAGCTCCTGAAAAGCCGTTTATTTTTAGGTTTTTTGCTTACATACAAAGAAGGGACAATATTAAGCTTACCCAATGCATATGGGAATGGTTGACTGCTAGCAGGTATTACATTAGATTAGATCTTTGGAAGAGGCAGGACTGTGCTCTGTCTAATCTCTTAATGTATTTGGAATTGAGTCTGTACAGATCCGACATAGGGCTTGTATTCGGTGGTCCAGTTTCTGTGCTACAAGTGTAGAGGTATAAAAGGCAAATGCTCTAATCATAGCCAGCACCCAGCACAGGTTAGCTTGAGTGTATTGCAGAAGATATTTTTACTGGTTTCCCATCAGAGGAGGCATTACATCATTTCATGTGTGATGCTGTATTTTGAACCAGTGAGTGCATCAGTGCTGATATTTGATATCAAGCATGTGAGTAAGCCAGGGAAATTAATTTTATCTGCTGTATCTCAGTACTTGGACTTTTAACTGAAGCGGTGATGCAGATTGGCAGTGACAATAGAAAGCCACTTGGCTGAGATGTTTTATTTGTAGGAATTTTGGCTTTGGGTTTTAATACCAAGTGCTTCTAACATCAAACCGCCACCGTTGCCTAGTAGTAATCCTGGTATTAAGATTTTAATCGTAAACAAAAACTTGAAGTGTGTTTATGCATTTTTCACGAACCACATTCATTCAAAGGGTTCTGTTTTGTCATACTAGTCATGAATTAAATGAAATGGATTTAACTGATTCAGGTCCTTACCATGACTATGTTTTTCTGCATTACAGTTTTTAGGAATGTTTTTCATTAAACTGACACGTGTTTGTTTGCTAGTTTCAAAATCGATGTGTGTTACAGACTGTAGAACATGGAGATGATGTTACAAGCTGCTACCACAAACATTTTACAGCTGAAATAACTGTGCAATAGCAATTTCATGTCAAATGTGTGGGAATTTATATTAAATTTTGTATTGTTTTTTTAAGTTGTGCAAATGGGTTAGGATAACCACGATCTGTCGTGAAGCTTTGGGATGTAAAAAGTGAAGAAAACTTTGCTAACTTGTTGCAAATTTCTGCAGATAACTTTGCAACTTTTAAACTACTTTCTCTCTGCCTTGTTTCTAGTTTATTAACCTTGCAAGAACTCTTCAGGCACATATGGAAGATATTGAAAGTAGGTGCTTCCCCTCCTTCCCTCCCCTCCCATTAGATCAACGGAAAGCTAATGAGTACAATCCTCCTTGCCAAGATTCATAAACTGAACATAATAACTGAAAACCTTACTCAGCAATGCTTTTTCCATCATCAGTAGAATTATTCTGAGGGGGAACCGATTTTAATCCTCCATGATTAATTTCCCAACAGCAGAGTCATTTAGACTACAGAAGTGTTATCTGCAATCGATAACAAAATTCCTTAGTAGTTACAGTTTGGTTATTGTAGTTCAGCTAATCTGTAATTACAGGATAAATGGTGACCTTTAGGTTGTTGCCTTTCATAAGAGTTTTAGTAGGAAAGAAGCATTTAGAACTGAATTTTACTGCATTTAAATTAGACATTTGTATTGCCATTTTTCTTCTCTTTCATGCCCTCTTCTCCCCTTTGTTTTTTCCATTCACACACACTTTTTGGTTGTGTGGGTTCCTTGATCAGACCTGTCAGACCTTGTGAATGAAGTCTAAAGGTTGCCAATTTTGGCAAAGGATTAGCCTACTTTACATCTAAGGGCTTTTTTTAGTGTGTTTAAGTTCAAAGCTATATGCTGATACATCTAAATTTCTGGTAAATATACCCTGGGTCTATTTCTGGGCATGCTGAGTAGGCAGTAGAAGGGTAGTTGGTCTACCCTTTTTTTTTCCTAGTGTGCATGTGAGTGTCTGTCGACTGTATATGGGTTTTCAGTACACAGGATGCATTTGGAATACTATAAGGAATGGGAGTGTGTGTTTGTGAAGGAGGAAGTTCAAAGTGATTATTTCCGCATTCAGAATGGTCAAAAGTAGACTTGAATTCTGAATTCATTCCTAAGTTATGTGCATCCTTACTGGAGGAAAAATTGAGTGTCATTTTACTCCTTAATTCAATTTATATTTGATTCAGCCTTTAACTTGCAGGTGAGGAATACTGAGTTCTAGATTTCTTACTGATGCACTTCAGTTACATTTCTCTTCTAAGAATGGAAGAAGCAAGGAGTCAGACTTTTCTTCCTTCTGTGTTCAGGGATGAAACAAATTACTCCAGTATAAATACTTCCTTGCCTGCAGACCTTGCTTAAGAGGACACACTAAATTCCTGTTACAGACAAGCTAATATTTTATAAACCTAATGTAGATGCGTGTACTGACTTTTCTATCATAGTTGACAAGTATGTGTTTGTCTTTGAATTCACCTTGCAATGACAAAATCCTGTGCATATGTCGGCTTTGTGTTCATCTTGCATATGCTGAAAGGACAGGAGAGGAGAGAGGAGCTGCTTCCAAGTAGGCCCAGGTTGATTGCATTAAACAATATTTGTATATACATATATATATATATCTAAAAAAAAAATTATTTAAGAGTCTGTGTTTAGACTGCTGAATCTTTCTAGGTATTTTAGTATCCAAATTGTTAATCTAGTGAGTAATTTCTTTTCCTTGTGTTGGGTGCTGCTGTAATGGATTGAGTATATCCTCCTCTGACTACTGCTGGAATTAGCCACTCTAAGAACTACATAAAAGTTGAATCTCTGGCGTAATTAAGTTTTCTTCCTCTTATTTTGAGGAAGAAGAGTAGGAGGACACTGCATATTGCATGTTCTTTTGAGTTTTGATTTGAAAATGCCGTATTTTTCCAACATGAGATGCATTTAAGAATTAAGCTATGTGATTACTCAAGGTTTGGGTGGGTATTACAGTGTGCTGTTTAATATTATAAAATCACCTTTATTTCCTCTACTCATCCTAAAGTGCTTTAATTTCATACATTTTTGTCAAGGCTTCTGATTACACTACATTGTTCCAACAGCTTCTGAAGATGATTCTGAAGACTGATGCTGGTAGAAGTTTCATACTGCAAGAAACAAACGGAATTGCTGCCGAAATGCTGAACTGGCAAGAACATCAACATGCATTTGTTTTATTCCTCTCCTTAGTAAAATGTGCATTGAATATTACTGTAGTTTTTGAAGCATTGTTGAATTCAAAATCAACTGCTGCACAGTGGAGCTCAGTGGACTTGAGAACTACTCAGCATGTGTGAGGATTAGATACATAGAAAGCAACTTCCCTTTTTAAATTATGAGGATGTCGTGCTTTGTTTCGGAAGACATCAGATTCTGAATATTTAAGGAAGCTCTATCCCCCTTTGTGTTTTCTTCTTACTGTAGTCAGACCTCTGGTTTTGTCTTACTGAGTTTTGCTCCTGTACTGGCACAAAGGGATTATAGTGGGTTTCAGGGGGAGGGTGGGGGTGCCCGTGTACTTAAATAGGTTTTGTTTGGATGTTCTTAAATGCCTCTTTTGCCACATCATATAACTGATTGCTTCCATTGTTAATGAATGAACAGGAGGATAAGCAAGATACTGAAGAGACTGTTAGGGTTTGGGCTTATTTGAAGATTATTATTTAACTCAAAAAGCAATAAGAACTTGCAGTGGTCTTTTAATACTTGGTGATGGCTTTTTTATGTACCAGTTTGGAAATCTGAGATTATATTTGATATCATGTGGCTGTTCCATTATGGAATATTGCAGGCGTAAACTCTTGCATTTCAGCATTCCTAGCAGATATGCAACTTGACAAAGACCTAAGGTTGTTTAATTTAATCAGACTTTTTTTAGATCCCACCTTCACTGTTCAAAGCACTGGTTATCAATGTGTTTTCTAGTGTTGTCACTTCTTTATAAATAAAGACAAAAGAGGTATGCATCTCTACTGGTATTGTCCATTTTATTTAAATGTGGATCTCTACCAGGACCGACACTTGAAAACATAGAAAGCTGTAGACTGTGGTATATCTTTACTAACGTTTATAAATTCTTACCCAGATATTTAAGATTGTTCTGACCATTTTGGATTAAAATGCTTTCTACAAATGGTGGTACAATAAATTCTTCTACATGTATTGGAATTGTATTTCCTACAGAGATGTGATAGTTCTGTAATTACCACAGTAACAATGTATCTGCAAATAGTACAGTATGTTGAAATGCCATGAGTTTAGTTTGTTATAGTATGTAAAACTAACCTGTACAGATGAAAGGATGTGCCTTACCAGCCAAAATGAACTCATGATTTTTAGAGTTAACTTTGCTGGCGTTACATGAGGTGGCCTGTCATCTGTAAGACTTGAAAGAAAATGGAATGCTAAGGAAATGGCATATTTCTATGCCCATTATGGTAACTTCAGGCATTCGATGCCAACACTTACAAGTATTATTCAGTAATTAGTTGAAATACACCTCTGGGACATTCATCTGAAAAATGAAGGTCCAGGCAGATGTGAAGATGTTTCTAACTCATTTCTAAAGAAGGTGAATTGAAGTTTATTATAGTGTTCAATTCTTGCTGAGTTAGATATGGTACAGCTTAATAAAATGTCATACAGTGAAGCAGTATTTCATATGCACTCAATACATTTAGGGTTACAAGCATGGATTCTGATACCCTAATAAATTGATGACTTGAAGGATATTTTAAAAATTCTTTCTTCAGTCTTTGTAACAAACACCATTCTGTGGAGGTAAGCAATGTAAGGAGCTCCACATACAAATGTGGTTGAAATGATACATATATTTGGTGTCCTACAGCCTTGTTGAGCTTCAGTGCAAATGAAAGAGTGACATGGGGCAATACCACGGTGGAATTTGTGGAGAGTAGAGGGTCTGAATGCACCAGTTAGGAAGAATGCTGCCACCAGACCCAGCTGCCTTCTCAGAGGAGAGCTGCCTTGCAGCCCTGATGCCCCACAGCTTTAGAAGGCTAGAGCCTGGCAGTGGCCAGATTAGTTGTCTTCTACACGTAGCTGTGGTGTGAGATGCCAGTCCATGGGAGCACCTATCTGTGCAAGCTTTTGTGGGTCCATGCAAGCGGATTTTTAGCACACTGCATGCGTGTCCGTGCAGGTGTCTGTGCAAACATGCATTTTGTCTTGTCCGTGCACGCATGCATCCCGTTTGTTCCCTGGGTTTCAAGACAAAAGGAATAACTGTCTTTTTGCTGGTTCTAGGCGTTCACAGGCATAACTGATCCTCAGTGGTGGGCCCAGAGCTCCCTAATGAGGCCAGTGATGACAGATCCACGTGAGAATGGGAACAAGCTGCAGAACTGAGTGCCCTCTCCCATCCTGGGGTCGCTTAAGAGCTGTGAGGTTGACAGGGCGCAAAGGTGTTCAGTGCCATCGTGAGTCTTTAGGGCTGTGGCTCCTGCAGAGGTCCTTGGTGCTCTGCTGGATGTGCTCCAAGTGTCCATCCTGGGCTGCTGTGTGGGGGGTGAGAAGGAGAGTATGTTTTTCCATGTCACTGTTCTGACTTTTGTGTGTGAAGTAGTTTTTTTTCTGTGCCACCCTCTCCTGACAGGTTGCACTGCGCTGACTTGCCTTGTTTCAAACGTCCCTCTTGAGCACTGCTGCACTCCTTCCAAACCCAAGCACGGGCTGGGCTCTTCTGCTCATTAGCACTGCAAATAAGAAGGCTGCAAATGTGCAGCACAGAGGACCCCACGCGTCCACATGAAGTCCACATGCTGTGCATGTACGATTAAAATGCAGTAATAAAACTCAAACATAAAAGCACACAGCAAAAAACGCGTGCACATAGGTGGCAGGCCGCAAAGAGACTAGCAACCACTCGGAGAGCGGCGCACGCGCAGTGCAGTGAGAAGCTGCGTCTGGGGTCCTCGCTGCCTCCCCCTGCTGGCTGACCGGAGCTACCGCAGCCGCCCGGGGCGACGCTGCACGTGCGCAGTGCCCCGATGATGCTGACCCGGAAGACCGTGCTGTGCAAGGAGCGGCCGCAGCGACGCACGCGCAATGCCTCGGGAATGCACGCGCCGCGGCTTCTTCCGCTCCGTGTCGCCGCCTCTTGCTCTGCCGTCCCGTACCGCAGCGGGGACCTCCCGCCTTCCGTGGGTGCCTCTTGTTCTGACGTCCCGTACCGCAGCGGGGACCTCCCGCCTTCCCTGGGTGCCTCCGCCTCTTGCCTGTCCTGCCCGTGTGAGGCCGCGGTGCCCAGAGTGCAAACCACGGGGCTGTGGTGCTACTGCCACCAGGCATTCGTGGTCTCCTATTGCTCCTGAAGCCTGAATTGTCTCCACTTGATGCATTGAGAGGCTAACCTAGAACAGAGGCTAGACAGAGTTAAAGGACATCACAGTCAGCAAGGACTGTTCCCAAATGTCGTCCCCTGGCTCTGGAACTTTACATAAAGTTGTGTTCCCCAAAGCCCAGGCGCTTCTTCTTGGTGCTGTATGCACCTCTTTGCCTTTGCTTGCTGTGAGCAGCTTTGTGTTGCAGCTCAGCTACTGAAGTCCACTTCAGTGGTTTCTATACCAGAAATCCCTGTAGTGAGCAATCAAGTGGGAGGTGTGAAAGCCGGGATCCTTTGACTTCCACAGTGGGCTTAATTGGTTTTTTTCTCCTCTCCTTCAGGAAAGGAAAAACCATTTAAATCGGCCAGAAGCTTTGGTGTTTGAGCAGGCAAAGCCAAGAGGCTCTGGCCCCAGGCATCTGCACTGGAGGGCCCCTGGTCGTGCCCACACTATGGAGTAAGTCAGAGGGATGCAGGGTTCCTCTTGAGAGGAATGATGGTTTTGTCTTTACAAATAAGCTGTAGGTCTGCTGGTAAATAAAACTAGCACTGAGAGATAAAAGAATCAATGGAAAAGATTCCACTGATTGATGAATGGAAAAAAAAAAAAAGATATTTGCCTTTGCAAACAAACTGTAGGTTTGCTGATAAATGAAATTGGATATTGAATGATGAAAGAGACAGTGGGGAAACACCATAAATTCCTAAGAATTAAAAATTAAGAGGGAGGGTTATACTTTAGAGGGGAATCTTAGGTATCAGGCATTCTGGGAAGTCTGTGCCTCTCAAGTACCTCAGCCAGTGGAGAAAGAGAGAGGGACATGTGGCCAGGAGATTGGGATAAAAAGGAGGCTGTGCCCTCCAAAAATTTGAGAGACCCCAGGGGAATGCCCTATGGCCTCTCCCTTTATTGAAATATAGTAAAAGGACTTCTCTGTCTCCATTTTGGACATAAACCTGGTGTTTGTGGATTAATTTTCCTGACACTGGTCAGATGAGGAGGAGGAGCAGTAGGTCAAGAGACACTCCAACTAAATACTGACAGAGAAAGTAACACTTCTGTGCAGTGATAAACGTTGTGTGTTTATAATAGCTGGATCACTTGAGGCAGTGAATATTTCCTGCAGGTTATTTTTTCACACCAGTATCTACTTAATTTCGCTCTGGTTATACTTACTTTGCTGGCATTGATCCAGAGCAGGACATACACAGTAAAATAAGGAAAAGAAACATCACAAATGCAGCAAGGCCGACCCAAAAGGCAATGACAGTGGAGTCTGTGGACACAGCACGGTAATTCTGTCACATGCATTTTGCATGGAAAAAAACCACAGCAAGATGATTTATCATCTCTAGTAAAGGTGTGTCATTTGATTAATTCAGTTTCTCCTTTTAGAGAGAGGAATATAAATGCCAATTTGTTAAAGGTCTTGGGAGCCTCCTAACTGTGTATGGCAACAGGGATGAGGGAGGGATTGGGAAAAGCCTCCAGAGAGTGTTCTGGTGACTAGAACTGTGCAGATACTTGACTATGGTTTCTTTTACACAACCATGGTGCTGGAAGCTTGAGTGGTTACTGGCTAATCCTGCAGGATCTTTATGGAGAGGCCCTCAGGAAGGGAATTCCAGCCTTGAAAGCATTCCATACCAAGAGAAATAGCAAGGGAAGTTTATTGCAAAGTGCCCGTGACCCTCCCAGCACATCAGTGCAGTGGCAGAGCATGTGCCCATTGTCCTATTCAGCTGCAGTGACCCTGCAACCACCATAAAATAGTGCAAGATGTTTCCTGCTCTGCCAGGAGCAAATGGTTTATTTAAGGAACAAGAGGGTTCCCAGTGCTAAAGTGTTTTCACAGCTGGTTTAGTGGAAGGGTGAGGCGGCTGGGAGAGCAAAGGGAGCTATTCTTTCATGAATGCTGCAGTGCTGTACCAATTACTGCCTGAGCCTTGGGCTCACTGAGGGAGGGGGTTAATCTGCTCCCGCCCCCACAGGACATCTGGCCACTCTTTCAAAAATGCTCCTTCCTGGGATCACTGTGGTGGTGGTGGCCTTGGGAAGTTTGGGTGCTCTGCCCTGGATTCACAGCCAGTGACTCGCTTTAGAGGAGGTGGAAAAAGAAGGGTCGCTGACTCCGGAGACAAATATTGACCAAGAGAAATCTTTCCTCTGAAAGTACAGAAAACATTGTATTCTTTGAAACAGGTCCAGTATGTCTGATTGTTTCTTTGTGAAAAAGTTCAGTATGAGTTATCATCAAAGCCACAAGGAGGTTAAGGGAATTATCCCAGCTCCTTTTCAACCCAAAACCAGAGCTGGCCCAGCTGTACCCTTATCAGAAACATGAGTTTTAGCTGGGATACTGAGAAATACCAGTGGGGAGGGGCAGCTTATTTTATTCTTCCTTTGCCCAGGGACATCATTTCGAAAAGCCCAAAGTTTTGCAGTGTTCCACACCACTGGGACAGAAATCAAGAGTTTGGGTTTATAGAATTTCCTATCAGAACTATTTTGGCTTCATCTTTTAAAAACAGTTTTAATACATTTCCTGGGATTCACTGAAGCCAAATAAATTGGCTCCAGGGCTCAGGTAGAGCTTGAAGCAAAATTTCCTGGGTTTAAATTCTGCAATTACTATTTTTATTTTTTTTTTAACTGGAAAAACATATTTTTATATTTTACCAATCTATAAAAAGCTTTCCTATTGCTAAATTTTACCATCACCTTTTGTGCATGTTTTTATATTGCCTATTTTTTATTTATGTTTTTAAATAGCCTATTAGTTCATGGGCCAATTTAGATTTTTCATTACTTTCATACAAAATGGAGAGGGATGCACAACATTACAAACAGAAAGCAAGACCATGGCTTTTCATCTGGGTTTAGATTCATTTTCATGCGACAAATTCAGTCTCACAAAGTTTCAGCCACATAACAGAAGAAAAGAAGTGCAGAGACTCAGGTCTTTGTTTCACATTAAAAAAAATAAAAAAACCCAAAGGCAGGCAAAACTGAGTTAGGGAGCTGCAATCCCATCCCAGGGTTATGGCTACTGTTTTAATTCCCTTGGGCTGTCCCAGCCATGACCCTGAGCACAGAAGCCAATAATCCCAGCAGCGGCTTCTTGAGGTGTAAGAATGTAAATATTATGCAAAGACAGGAAAACCTGCAAAGTACATTCATTGCTTGACTGGTGCTTTTAGTCAAAACAAGAAAAAAACCCTAACCAGCTATGGAATGATTTCCCTTGGTGTTTTCATTAGAACTTGTAACCCGCTCTTCTCCCACTGGTATTTGGAGAAGGAAGAATAATAGTACCAAGAGGATGCACACTCTATTCCTCCTAGGCTGCTGACATGGAAAAATGTCTGTTTTCATCTCCTTTGAATATAAAAGCATCTCAAAGGTGGCAGACTTCACCAGTTCTTTAGGGGGAGAGAACAAGTGGAACAAAAAAGTCAACACAAGATCAGTTTACCCTTCTTTTTAATGGAAATAAGGCTGGTGAGATCATTCATAAGCACATATGGGGTAATTTCCTCTGCAAAAAAAATGTCAGCAAATTTAAATCGAATTTAACAAAGGGTGAGCATCTTATCTCAGAAGCACAATTTCTACAAATTTCAAGAAAATAGGCAGCTGAAGAAAAAGAAATGCCCTATCAATTGCCAGGAAGTGCTATAACACAAATGTCACCTCTGTTATGCACCAGGTGATCAAATGGTAGGACAACGTTATTAAGGAGAGAACAAGGGAAAGGTTTACTCCTGAATTTTGGGGTTTGCTACGCTGGCCACATGCTGGGGACTTACATCCAGCTTAGCTAAGCAGTTTGTGGTTTCCCTGGTGGGATTTGGGGTTAATAATCTGCCCTAACTTTAAAATTAGAGAATCGGAGGAGCAGCTCATAACTCGCCTGGTCCCAGCAGCACCAAATGTCGCTCTACAGCATCAGAGATCAAGAGGTTCCCGGGAAAGGTGCTGAGGACAAGGCCATTAAAGGGTCCGGAGTGCTCATGTGCCCCCGAGAGCGCCCAGAACACTTCTTCAGGGTGGTCTGTGCAAGCGGCTTATAGCCTAAGGGAGAGGGATTTCTCACAAGGACGTGTAGTGATAGACAAGGGGAATGGCCTTAGGATGAAGGAAGATGGGTTTAGGTGAAATATCAGAAAGAAATCCTTCCCTGTGAGGGTGCAGAGGTCCTGGCACAGTATGCCCAGAGAAGCTGTGGCTGCCCCTGGATCCCTGGAAGTGTCCAAGGCCGGGTTGAACAGGGTTTGGAGCACCCTGGGACAGTGGGAGGTGTTCCCGCCTGTGGCAGGGGGTGCAATGGGATGAGCTTTAAGGTCCCTTCCCCAATTTAGTGATTCTGATGGTCTTGCCGAGGTCAGTCAGCCTGAGGAGCTGTTGCAAACTCAGGCTGAAAGATGAGTGCTCATAATTTACACTGTATAAAGCAAGAATGAATGCTTAAAAAAATTCTAACGCATGATTACCTTTAGAAAATGAATATAGAGAGATGCTTCCTTTTATTTTCTTCTGAAGAAATGTTATTTCTCACAGCATGGTAGAAACCTTATTCTGCTCAGACTGTTCAAAGACACTTGGTGGTATCTACAGGTGCACCTCAAGGAATCTCGACTACAAGAGAGATCGGTTTATTTATTATTATTTATTATTATTTATTATATTTTATTATATATTTTATGATATATTATTATAAATAAATATATTATTTATTATATTTATGGGTCAGCCTGGCAGCTCCACTTCACTCGCCAGGCATCGCACTCAGGCTACTCCTGTTATATCTCTGGCAAGTCTAGAGGTAGTTTTTTTCCGCTGCTCTGTCCCAGAGTGTTACTGGGACAGAGCTCTTTCTGTACTGCTGCTCTTGTTATCATAGTGCTCAACTGTGAGGAAAGTCACCTGTGTAAGGCAAATCCTAGGAAAAAAAAAAAAAAAAAGCCAAGCAAAACAACCAGGCCTGCCTTTTGTATGAGAAATTGCATTCCAGCCAAGAAAATATCATAAAAAAATAAAAGGTCCAGGGCGCAGGAGGATTCCTTCTGATTTGATTGGAAGAGCAGAGAAACCAAGTTCCAAATAAGCCTGGCTGGAGCCTGTTAGGAGTCAGCATTATCAGCAGGAAGTGTGGCCAGAGGGGCTCAGGCAGAACTCAGGGTGGCTCTGACCAGTACTGGCCACATCTGCTCTGTCCTTGCTAAGGTGGGCAAAGGCAAATCTGACAAGTGAGTCTGTGCTTGAGACTCTCACTCAGCCGTCTTAAAATCTGCCTATAAAATGAAAGCATGCTTGGGTTTAGTTGATTTATAGCACTTAAAAGTGGTCTTAAAGTATTCTTCAATAACTACATCCGGAATTAAGGCTCCATGCCAGAGTTCTTTTATACAAGCATCGTTCTAATAGACAGTGGTTGTTCATCTGGACTAGTTTTAATGTCTCTTCTTTTTTAATATCTTCTGTTTTGTTTTTTTTCTAAGTTCCCATTCATTTTTCTGTATTGCTGTGAATGTTCACCCTCATACTCTGGACAGTGATTTTGGGGTTTTTTTTCTTCATTTCACAGCTATGATACTTTGCTTAGTAAAATTCTCTGAAGCGCTTACCTGGCTGCAGCCTATAGCACTTTCTTGGAGAGTAATGCTGCTTCTCGCAGCCAGCGCTGCAGTGTTCTCGGTGTCTGTGCAATTTTTCACTGTACCCTGTAACCTCAGAATCCATGGCTGTCTCTCAGGGTTCTGGAGGAGTGCTGTGTTTGGATTTTTGTGGGAAGTGCATGATCTAAACTGTGGCATCTCGGCTATATTCTAGGAAGCTCGGAGAAGCAAGCTGCTCCTCACGAGGAACCGCTTATTCTTGAAAGTTGAGCTTCAAGGTGCTGCAAGAGGTGAGATTTAATGTTATATCATTCTTTGTTTAAGTTGCTTCTGTGAAACCTTAATATGCTTCAATAGTTTTTGCAGAACAGCTTATTTCACCCAGAGCAATTCAGTGCATTGTAACATGTCCTGGACTGCTTCATGTCACTGGTGTCTTGTGTTATGCAAGATTTTCAGTAACTTTTCCTTCAGTTTTCATGGTAATTGCCAATTTCTGTTTATCAAGCACAGCATTAGGTTCCTATTTATGTCTCAGTAATTTGATATATTGTTTCTAGCTAGTTCTGATTCACTTCTCCAGATCTTCAGTTCACTTTTAGTCATGTTTCTTCTGCCTTTTGTGCAAATGGACTTAATGCTTTTGCTGTAACTTTGTCTTGAAATACTACATCATAAATCAGGTTGATGTTTTGCTTTCCTAAAATCTTGTGACTGCAGATAGGGAGAATTTGGAGCAAATAGGGTAAGGAAGTTGACTATGGAAGATGAAGGTTGCCCAGCAAAAGCTGAGTGTGTGGCTTTGATGCTTACCAAAGCTGGAAAAAGTTACCGTGTGGGCACAGTGAATGTTAGAGTTGGGTCAGCTTTCAAAGGATGAATGTAGCAGGGAAAGAATCATATGAAAAGAATTGGTGATGTGAGATCAGATTTGAGCCCTTTCTGACATCCACACATGCTCTTTGTGTTGTCAAATTCTGTGTGTAACCAAGTGCCTTTCCCTGGTTCTTTTGCAGGTAGATAAGATACTGAATGCTCTGGAGACAAGACTGACCACGATTGAGTCCCGTGGGGCTACTCTGCACAGGCAGGTCTGAGAGGAAATACATCTTGAAGTGCGGGAGAAAGGCAAATGTGAAACTTGGCCCCGTTATCCTCTGGGATCTGTGGGAACATTTCAAAGGCTGTGAGAGAGCTGAAAGCCGTGGGTGGCCTGTCCTGTGGGGGAGCAGTGCTGACTGAGGCTGTGTCCCAGCCAAGGAGATCCTCTTCTGTCCCTGAAGATGATACACCAGGGGTTTTCTTCTTAATAAAGTCTTCTGACCAGTCCTGTAGACTTGTGGTTTAATAGAAAGGTTTATTTAAATTTTTGTCTCTGAAACAAAAGCATTTATCTCCTGCTTTCCCTGCTATTCACTATCTACTGAACTGGGTATGCATTTTCCTAAGCAAATCAAAAACCTCCCTGTGATTCTGTAATTTCCAAAAGAACAGCATGAAGTCACTTTTCTTTTTCTTGTCTCCATAGCTTTAGCTTGATTTGTGTTCAAAGACTGGAATGACTCAATAACCGTATCTGGTGAATTGTTAGTTTGGTGGGGGTTTGTTGCAAGTTCAGGGCTAAAATATGTAAGAAAAGGCTTTTTTTGCACCGGTGTTGAAGGTCAGTTGTTTTACAGCTCCAAAGGGAGGAAACTAAACCAGGCTGATGGTGACACTCCTTTAAGCAAGGCTTGCTATATATTTGAGAAATTAATTCAGCAGTTTTGTTGTGTTAATGCTGGTATTTCAGTTGTGTTTGGTTTTCTGGGCATTTGACTAATTGTCAGTGTTTCTCATACAGTATGAGTGTTCCACCTAGTGTTTTTCAATAAAAGCAAGCAGTTGTGGTATAAAGCAAGAATAATCTCCAAAAGTGGTTTGGGCTTTGGTTTTGGTTTGTTTTTTTTTTTTCTCCTTTGTTACCCAACACTACTTGGCTTTACTACCGTGCTTTAAAAAAGCTTTAAAAAGTTTTCTCCAAAAACTCAGAATTAATTTCCCCATTCTACCCCATTGGTAGGCGCTGCTTCTCTTCGAAAAGCTTCTGCCCTCCACCTTCACTGCCCTGTTTTGAAGTAGTGCTCCACTTCAGCCTGTTGTGATGGGTCTTACATCCTTTTCTGTACAGGTAACTGAAACAGTTGTTATTGACAGACCTGCCAGAGGAGCTTCCATTACTGCAGTGTCACTTGTGAGGCAGTTTCTGCTCTAATAAGTTTTTGAATGCTGCTTAAAAGCAATAAACCTCATTCTGGATGTCTGAAGGTGAGAGAAGAGATGGTTGCATCCTGGGAGCCTAATTTTGGAATGTTTTATGGAATTGGCTGAGTAGCTTTTACTTCTGGGATTTCTGTAGTCTGTCCATGGGAGGTCCAGCCTGTGCTTCAACTTGGAGCCCTCAGCCCGCAGGGAAATGAACCTTTGGGGAAGTTCTTACAGCTCTGCTTCATAAAGCATTAGCTTTATGAATTATGTTGTTTTTCTGGAAGTAGGCTGTCCGTCCTGACCCATTTTCTTCTCTCTCCCTGAAGACTGTACCTGCTGAAAGGCTGAGGTGAGACCAAGGTCTACAGCTGTGTCTTCCTGAGGCTAAAGCCATGTTTGCTGTCAATGATGAAATAGTGGAAGATGCTAAAGACTGAAAACTTCGGGATTTTTGCCTTGAATCCCCAGATTCTCTCTGCAGCTGTGCCCTGTATATCTCTTAAAAGAGTTTCTGGGTTTAGAAAGGTTTTTACATTCTATAACTCAATTAAAAAGAATCCTACTATATCAATGTGGTGTTAATGACTTTGTTGGAGTTAATTAAAGCAAATCATTGATAAGGGGTTTGAGCATCCCTTGGTTGAAGCTGGCAGCTCTTATTTAATTTCTCCTCATTCCTTTAATTTCTTTCAATTGTTTCTTCAGCAATCACTGCAATTGGGATAGCCAGTAAGGACAACAGCATTTCTGCCCAGCTCTATTGGCAAATCCAAGCCCAGTTCCTTGGAGAGATTGAGGGGATGCGGAGCTGAGCCTTAGGCTGGGTTTTCACACTGGGAGTTTGGTGAAGAAGAGATCCCACCAAAAGTGGTTGAGGCCAGTTCTGCTGGCTTTGGGTGCTCGTAACCCCCCCAAAAAATAATCATGCTTAAAGGGGACTTGAAGCAGCAGTGGGATGTGCCAGGGGGCCTGTGCTGGGACTCCCAAAGCCTGGTCGGGGATGCTGGGAAGTGTCAGCTCCAGAGGAACAACACAGAGGGGCTGGATTTGCTGGGACCCTTCAAATTCCATCCATCTCTGCTAGACCTTTGGGACACTACTGAAAGGCTCCACTGCCTGATGCAGAGAGTTTTCCCTTTCTTTTCTGTCGTGCTTAGCACCTGGCAGGTCATTATAACCCTGCAGGTTGAAAACCTCATCGGAGCAGCTGCAGTCACAGACGATCACACAGAAGCCAGTCTGGGAGAGAAAATGAGCTGTTCCATAGATTTATTTTTCCCAATGCGTTTTGAATTTGTACCAGAATCTCTCCTCTCCCCTCAGATCCCGTATCCTTGAGTTCTGAGTTTTCTCATAAAGAATTTTCTGCCTACGCTGGAACAGTGATGAGATCAAATGTAAAGAAAAAATCGAAATGTAAAAGATGATGGACGTTAGTACACACGGATACAGAGTTTCTGCTTTTGAGCTCCGCAGATGTTTCTTTCTTTCCTCTTTCCCTTCTTGTGTGAGCTGCCTTTGAGTCAGTTATGTTATGTTGAGCTCTTGTGGGCACAGAGCGGTACTGCCGCTGTGCCCCGAGCGGGGCCCTGCCCCGCTCCGCTGGGTGACGGGGGGGAGGCGGCAGCGGGAGCTACGGCAGTTCCGCGGCTGCCGAGCCTGGGGAGGGAGTGAGCGGGGCGGTGTCTGTAAATAGCAGGGAGGGGTGAAATAGCGTTAAGTGTGTAAAGTGACACGGCCGGGAGCAGGGACACGGCGCTAAAAGGAGCGGCGGCCGTGCAGGCCGGCGGCTAAGAATAACAGCAGTGACGGGCGGCAGATCAGTTTCAGCTTCACAGACGGACTGCGGGGAGAAGGACGGTGAGCAGCGGACCCGCAGGAGGAGAGGGGCGGGCGCTTAGGTATTTTCCTAAGGTGTTTACCTCGGCCAGCACCTAATCGGGCAGTCCAAGTCCCCGCAGAAGAGGAACCGCTGCGAGGGAAGAGGCGCTCAGAGCCCGCAGCGAGCTGTGCACGCCCTCCCCACCGCCGCTCCCTGCTCCGCGCTGCCATCGCAGATTTGCGAGCTGGCACCACACCCGGGCCAGCTGGCGGCTACGCCCCTCCCCGCCCCCTGCCCCGAGTGCCGCTGGGGCGCTCCGATAGAGGCTCTGCGGGGGCCTTTTAGGCGGGACCTGGGCAATAGCGAGGGCCGGAGAAGGGGACGGGAGTCTGGCGAGCGGGGCCCAGGGCGTCCGCGGACCCTGCGAGCATCCCTGGCTCCGCCCAACTGAGCGCCTCGCGCTCCCATGGGCCGCAGCCTCAAAGCTTCCGCCAATCCCGGCCCGCCTTGCTCCGCTCTGGCCAATCACAGCCGCCCTTTGAATCCAGGCGCGGTCCCGCCAAGCTCAGCCCGCTCAGTCGCGGCCCGGTCCCGCTCCCCCGTTTTGCTGGTGTGCCGCTCCGGCCGCTGTCGCTTTGGGAGCCGGCGGAGCCGAGCTGCCGCAGCCCCGAGAGGTGCTGCTGGGTCCCGGGAAGGGTGGGCGGGGACTCCCCGTTCAGGTCCCGGCCGTAATTTCGCCCAAAGAAACGGGGAGAAGGGGGGGGAGCGGGGGGGATCGCGGGAGCGGTGCCTGAGGGGACAGCGGGGGGTCGCGGAGGCGGGCGCGGGGGGAATGGGCGGGCTGGGATTGGCGGGCCCGGCGCTGCCTCGGGCTGTGATTGGCTGGGCTGGCCGGCCGTGGGCTATAAATAGCATGAGCTGGCGAGGTGCGGGCGTTAGTTCGGCGGCGCGGCGGCAAGCGGTAGAGAGGCGGCGGAGAGGCGGCGGCGGGCGCTGCGCGGGCGCTGCGCGGGCGCGATCCAGTGAGCGCCGGTGCGCCAGGACGGGATCCCTGCTCTCGCTGATCCGGGGAGCGCCGGTGAGGTCGGGCGCCATGCCCGCGTCTGCCGGGGCCAGCAGTTGGGGGCCGGCGGTGTCCTGGGGCGGCGGGGCCGGTCGTGTCCAATTCTTTCTGCCACGTCCTGGGCTTTTCGGGCGGCCGGAGGCGGGTGCGGGGTCTGGAGTGGCACAGGGAGACGAGCTGCTGCTTCTGCGGGACAGAGAGGAGCTGTTTTGTAGTTTCTGGATTGAAAATAATGTTTAAAATATCGGAAATAAAGTTGGGATTTTTTCGGTTTTACTATTTTAGTTTGATTTTATTTAAAATAATAACGATTTTCTTTATTACATTGCTTTGCTTTGCTCGTTTTATTAAAATAAGAAAATTATTATTAATTATAATTACTTTTAACAAGATATATTGTTATCTTTATATGTATTAGTTTAACTAAGTATTAATAATGATTAAATATTATCTACTATTATTAAATAGTATTTGTTAATCACTATTTAATTAAATATTCATTATTTATACGTTTGTTATTATGTACTAATTATTATTTAAGACTATTAAATATTATCTATCAATAATTAATTAAACATTTATTATTTATTCGTTAGCTAATATTTATTGTTTATTATTAATTAAATACTAATAAAATATTTGTTACTTATTAATTAATTAAATATTGAGTAATTATTAGTTCATTGTTATTTCTTATTATTAATTAAACGTTAATTAACTATTAATTATTAGAATTAATTACTTTAGGGGCTTTTTTGCTGGATAGCTGATGTTAATTCAGTAGAGATTGTGGGGCTGGGGCTGAAACACCCGTTGTGGGACCAGTGGAGACATAAAGCCCCAGGGTGTGGAATAAAGACCTTGGCACTGGAATCATGCCTAAACCAATGCGGGGCAATGGAAATACTGAGGCTGGAGCTGGATAAATGCCATGGGGGAAGGGGATGGAGCTGCAGCTCAGGGCCTGCAGGAGGTGCCTGGGGGATTAGCAGCCCCTGTCTGCTGGTACCAAGGAGAGTCTGAGGGTCTGGGGGCTGGGAGGGCTCCAGGGCCTGAGAACCAGCCCAAGGGCACCTTTTGGGATGGGGGAGCAGGGACCCAATGGCTATTCCCAGCCCCTGGTAATGCCTGGGGGGGGGTGAGGGGGGGCCTTTGGGCAAGTGCTGGGCTGAGACCCAGGGGGAGGGGGAAGGTACCTGTTGGGCTAGAGGCCTCAAGTGTCCCCAAAGTTGGGCTTCCATTAGGGTGGGTAGGACAATATCTAGAGACATTGAAGTGATAATAATAACTGACTTGTGGCCTTATCAACAGTCCTGGGTTGCAGTGAGAAGCGGGAGCAACTTTCAGCCACCAGTAGTGGGAAGCTGAAGAGCTGGAACTGAGGAAGCAGAGCTGGAGCAGACAGAAACATGGTAGGGTTTAGGGTAAAACTGTTGTGGGGCTGGGATAAGGAATATGGAGCTGGGATGCGAACTGCATGGCTGGAGCTGAAATCAGTGTAAGGGCTGGGATAGGGCCTTGCAGAGCTGTTCCTCCAGTAAGGATGGTCAGGTTGGGGTTGGAATGTGGGTTCAAGAGCTAAGCTCAAACCACAGAGAGCTAAAGCTAAAACAGAAATCCTGCCTGGAGAGCCAGAAAGCAGCATGATGTGGCAATGCTGGGAAGATGAGGAGGCAGAAGTGCCGCACAAGAGCTGGCAGTCAAATAAAGCTTGTGGGACTGAAGCTGAAATCACTGGGGCTGGGATGGGGACTGCTGCAAACACTGTTCTTAGGGGATAGTGACTGTACATGTGGGAAGCAGGCATAGAATGGTACACAACAGGGCAGGCTGTAAATACAGTAAAGATTGCTTTGGGGTTGGGATGGGGTTGGAGTGGCATTTCTCAGCCTAGAAGTGAAACCTCAGAGCTGGAACCAGGAACAAAGACCCTTTGTCTCCACCTGGAGCAGCTTCACCTAGCAGACAGGGGGGAAAAAGAAGCGGATGTGGAGCTGGAAGAAGAGAGCTTGCAGTGAAATAAAGCTTGTGGGCCAGGAGCTGAAATCACTGGGGCTGGGAAGGGCTCTCCAGGGCAAGAGCTGAAATCACTGTGGGGCTGGGATAGGGACTGATAATGGGATTGCCACTGTAGGATCTGTGTGCTGGAATCGCTGTAGGCCTGTGATGGATGTTGGGGCTGGGTCCTGTGACTGGAAATAGAACAAGATGGGTAGGGGCAGAATAATGGGACTGTAACATGGGAGCTGAAATGGGTTAGGGTTAGGGATTTTGCCTGTGTCTTTGATAGCCACTGTAGGGCTACTGCTGAATTCACAGTGGGGCGGGGACATTGACTGTGGGGTGGGCTTCTAGGCCCTAGGGTGGGAGCTGAAATGTTGCCGAGCTGGAGACAGGAGGAAGATCCTGCGCCTTGAACCTGGAGAAGTTTCTGCCAGCAGCATTGCAGAAACACGCATCTGGTGCTGGAAGAAGAGAGCATGCAGTGAAATAAAGCTTGTGGGCCAAGAGCTGAAATCGCTGGGGCTGGGAAGAGCTCTCCAGGGCTAGAGCTGAAATCACTGTGGGCTGGGATAGGGACTGATAATGGGTTTGTCACTGTAGGATCTGTGTGCAGGAATTACTGTAGGCCTGTGATATGGCTGTTGGGGCTGGGTCCTGTGATTGGAAATAGAACAAGATGGGTAGGGGCAAAATAATGGGAGTGTAACATGGGACCTGAAATGGGTTCGGGTTAGGGATTTTGCTTGCGTCTTTGATAGCCACTGTAGGGCTGCTGCTGAATTCACTGTGGGGCTGGGATAGGGACTTATAATGGGACTGCCACTGTAGGATCTGTGTGCTGGAATCACTAGGCCTGTGATATGGATGTTGGGACTGGGTTCTGTGACTGGAAATAGAACAAGATGGGTAGGGCCAAAATAATGGGACCGTAACATGGGAGCTGAAATGCTGGCAGTGCCGGGATTTTGCCTGTGTCTTTGATAGCCACTGTAGCGCTGGTGCTGAATTCACAGTGGGGCGGGGACATTGACTGTGGGGTGGGCTTCTAGGCCCTAGGGTGGGAGCTGAAATGTTGCCGAGCTGGAGACAGGAGGAAGATCCTGCGCCTTGAACCTGGAGAAGTTTCTGCCAGCAGCATTGAAGAAACACGCATCTGGAGCTGGAAGAAGAGAGCTTGCAGTGAAATAAAGCTTGTGGGCCAAGAGCTGAAATCACTGGGGCAGGGAAAGGGTCACTTGGACTGGAGCTGAAATCACTGTGGGGCTGGGATATAGAGACTGATAGTGGGATTGACACGGCTGGGTGAGATAACTATGGTAGCATTCATATGCTTAAATCACTGTAGGTCAGTAATATTGATGTTGTGACAGTGTCAAAGGGTTGAGGTCAAGGGCAAAAGGTCAGGGTTCAATGGTTAAATTGAAAATCAGGGATTCAGACTTCAAGGGTCACATGTGAATGGTCAGTGTTCAAAGATCAAGATTAAAGGGTCCAAGGTCCAATGTTATGGGTTAATTTTCCAAGGTTATGTGGTTCAAGGTCAATTATCAGGGAATCAAACTTCAGAGAGCTAAAGTCAAGAGACAAAGGTCAAAATTCAGAGGTTAAGAGTAAAAGGTCAATGGGAGGTTGCCAGGGATTTGGAGGGAAGAGGAGTATTTATAAACTTTATCCATATTTCCCTGTAATTGTGGGTGTTTGGATTTCATTTGTGCTCGTCAGGATAAGCCATAAACAAGCCCCTGAACTCTGCATCCATGTCTCAAGCACTTCCACGGAAAGGCATGTCAGCAGTGATTCTAGAGGGAAAATTAGAGGTGATAGCTTATGATCCCTGGGGAATTACATTGGGAATTATGAAACTCAAACACATGGAATTGTGGAGGTGGAATTCCATTTTCAGCCTTGGGCACGAGGAGGAGAGGTGTCCTCATCCATAGCAAGGAAAGCCTGGTGCCCCAGTGTGTCAGGTGCAGACAATGTCCTGTCCAGGGAATGAGTAACAAGTTCCTTCTGCCCCTCCCCTTACCCGTAGGATGGCAACAGCACAAACTGAACTGTGAAGTTGATGAGCACTCAGAGTAGCTCCAGGTGTGAGCAGTGAGGTTGATGAGCGCTCAGAGCAGCCCCAGGTGTGAGTAGTGAGGTTGAGCTCTCAGAGCAGCCCCAGGTGTGAGCAGTTATGGTAAAGAATGGGTGGGTCCTGCCTGGGGCTATTTTAGGGGGAGGGTTTGTCTCACTTTGCTTGGGCACGGAGCAGTTACAGAAGAGGGGTTTATGGTGGGCTTCCCTGGGGGTACCTCATGGAATGATACTGAGACCATCTCATAGGATCTGGGAGAACAGCTGGATGCGTTTGGACATGGAGCATTGCTTAAAGGAGGTGCCGAGGGAGAAACCTTTGTGTCTGGAAGCAGCATCGGAGCAAGTAAGCCAGTGCGAGTTCGCAGTGGGGCTTTTCTCCTTTTCCTTTTTGATTTCCTCTTGCCAGGGAGCGACAGAGCCGTGTGGAGGAGAGGCAGGCTCTGCCGAGCCGGCAGGCGGGAGCCGCGGCGTGGAGCTGTGTTCCGGCCTCGTTGTCCACTCCGGGCGCAGGGCTCGGGCACCGCCGGGGCCCCTTTGGGTTGGTCCCGGTGCCGCTGGCTGGGCCGAGCTCTCCCGGGGCCGGAGCTGCCCCCGCCCGCCGGAGGAGCCGCTTTCCGGCCGGGAGCGCGGGGCCGCCCCCGGGTGCTGGGTGCCGCCGCTGCCGGGGCTCGCGTGGTTTCCCCGGTCCCCCCGCACCTGGAGCAGCGCCAGCCCGGGAGCGAGTCCCGGCGGGGGCCGCTGGGGAACACTTGTGGCTTGTCAGCTTCAGAGTGCGCTGGCAGAAATCACTGGGAGGAGGGGAGGGGGAAAAGCCCGACCTTCGGGGCTTTTTGTCTCGGGGCTTTGTCGGTGTTGCTCTTTAGCCGAGCTGTGCCTTTAAATAACGATGTGGCGCCTTCTAGAAACTGTGTCCAATACCTTTTGCACCCTCACAGGAGGGCTTCGAGCTCAGGTTTTTCCATTACCGAGTTAACTGCAGGTCCGAGCTGACAGCGTCCCGTGCATCTGGGGTGCATGAATCTGTTTGTGATGCTCATTTCCCCTGGATGCAGAGCTGGGCTTTTTGGGCAGACTGTATTTCTCAAGCCTTGGGGTTTATTTAAGCCTTGCACACGATTTTCTGGAGACGCGGGCCGAGTGAGAGCTTTGTCTTGGTGCTGTACTAGAGAATGGAAAGCAGGGGGTCCCCGCAATATCCCCGTGGAAGCTGGAATGTCTGAGGGAATGGATGTGACAATTCTCAGGGCTGAACCTGGCTCCCAGCGCTCTGCAGCGTAGGATGCGAGAGAGCAGGGCCGGGGGACAGCGGGGTAGGGAGGGCGAGGTGCTTCGTGCTCTGGGTTTGGTGTTGCTGATGTTTCCAGAGCCAGAGCAGGTTGATTTGGTTCAGGCGCACTGGAACAGGATCCAAACTGTGGAAAGATTTGAGACAAACGGGGACAAAAACGTTTTAAAATGAATGTATTTCTTAATAGGAGTCAGGTTTCAGTCTGTTTTTTAATTGATTTTAAAGGAATTTTTTTTTGAGGAAAAGTGAAAAAAAATGTTTATTTTAATAAGTAGGGCATAGGTAAGAGGAAAAAAAGGATGAATAATGTTAGATAATTTCTTTGTTGTGGAAAAAAAGAGCAGGAGCTTTAGAAGGTTTTTCTGCACATGTGGTTTGGATGTTTTTGGAATTGGGCTGTGGCGTTGATCTTTTTGAGCCGTGGGGTGTTTTGGTGGTAGCTTGGGTTTTTGGATTGGAGTAAAGTTGAATAGTTTTAGAAGTAGTTGTTATGGTTCTGGTAATTATTTTGTGTTCACTAATAAATGAGAAATTAGTTTGAAAAAGTAAAAAATGCATTTTTTGTTGTGCTAGACAGTAGAGTTGAGAGACAATTTGAGTGAGGCTGTATTAGTATTGTATACAGATTGTATGTTCAAAGAATTTTTTCTTTTTTAGTTTTGAAGTTACAGAATTTATGTTTGGGCATAAAGCGGATGATGAGGATATAACATAATGTAATTTAAGGACATTTTATTTTTTATTGTATATATTTGGCTTAGAGGTCAAATTAATGTTTATTAAATTTAAATATACTTTTATGCAGATACAGGTAAATATAAATAGTGGCGGTAATATTTAGTAAGCAGAGATATTTATATGTGATTTTTATTCAATATTAGATTTTTTTGGTGGTACACAGTGTGTTGTTTGATTTGTTTGTGTTGTATACTATGTGAAATTTATTTTTTGAATAAAGATGATTCTATGAATGGGTTTGTATTTTAGGTAGAATCAATTAAAATAGATTTTGATATGTATTACTGGGTTTTGTTTATTGTATGTTGGGGTTCAGATTGGGTAGGGTTTGTTTGGTTAGCTCAGTTTTGGGTGTTAATTAGGTGGCTTTTGTTAGATGCAGTTTTCAATTTTTGAAAGTTTTTTATTGACTGGTTTTAAGGTGACTTAGTAATTGATTGTATCATTTTATTTTGTTTGTAGTTGGTGTATAATAATGTATATGTTCTATTTATTTAATGTTGTGTTTTCTAGTTTAGGTGTTGATGATAAGTTTGGATTTCTTTCTGTTGTGTTTCTTAGTTTCATTTCTGGGGGCAGGCATTTATATGGTGGATTTTTATAGGTATATTTTTGGGGGTGATGCTTTTTAATTTTTTAGTAGTTTAGATTGTTTTTTTTAATGAGCTATTAAATTTTTTTATTGAGTATTGGTGAGTATTTAGGTATTAGCATAAAGGTAGGGCTTTGGGGCTTTTTTCTGCTGATGTTTAGGGTTAGTTGAATGGTTTTGAGTTTAGCGATTTGGTCTGATTATTTTTTAATAGTTGGTGTGATTTGTTGTGTGGAGTTCAATAGCGTTGTTTTTTATTTATGTCTAACTTTGCTGATGTAATAAGAACTGTTAGTGAAAGAGCCTAGCATCTGTTTTTGCTGGTAGTTGGTTGTACGGTGTTGGTTTTGTTTGTGTTGCCTGTTTTGGGTTTTTTTGTTAGTGAGATTAAAGTTTTTATTTTGGGGTTAATTTGTGATTATTTTAAAGATTTTAGGGCAATTTAGGTTTTTGATTCGGGGGTGCTGTGGTGAGAGTACTTTATTTGTTTTATGTAGTATTGGTGATGTGGATAGAGGGAATATTTGTTATGAAAATTTATTTTAGTATTGCTAGTTGAAGTGTTAGGATGAGTTCTGTTTCAGTGTTGAGTCTTTGAGGGGGTTAAGATTTTTTTCCCTTGGTTGGTGGAGGTATTGTGATTTTATTGATGACATTGGTGGGAATTTGATGCTGTTTGTTTTTTGGTTATTTTTAGGAATATGATTTTTGTAGTAGGCTTGGAAGAATTCACTTTATTTCAAGACATACTAGTTTAGTGATGTAAAGGTTCCCATATTAACTCGTCAGTGTCTTAGATTTTTTTTTCTTATTTAGGTTTTCCAGAATTTACCAATAATTTAGCAATCAAGCAGGGATGGTACCTCATTCTTGAAAAGATGGCCATGGAAAAACCTGTGTCTAACAACATGTACCTGACAGAGGGCAACAATTTTGCTGTTATTACAGGGCCAAATACGAGTGGCAAAACAACGTTGGCATGGAACTGCTGCAGGAGAGGAGTTTCTGGTGGGCTCCCAGTGGCATCTGATGGAGTGACGGTGAGAGCATCTCATAGGGTCTGGGGGAGCACCTGGATGCACTTAGACTTGGAGTACTGCTTAAAAGAGGTGGTGATGGACAAAGCTTTTTGCCAGGAAGCAGCACCTGAACAGCTGAGCTAGTGTGGATTTGCAGGGGTGATCTTTGTCCTTTTCCCTTTTGATTTCATCATGGCAGTCCCTCCCCGGTGCCCTCAATCTGTCAAATGAATTCCAAGAAAAAAAGGCTGAGCAAACAGTGAAAAGAAGGGGTATAGGTAAGGTGGAGTTCAGGTGTACCCCACCCCAAACCCTAAACAGCAGCCCTAACAGTGCTCCCGTTTCCTTGAGACAGCTGCAGGCAGGAACCCTAAAGCAGCAGAGTGCCAGAACCCACGAGAGGTGCAGGCAGTTTCCTGGTGCTAGGGCCAGCCAGGAAGAGATAGTGGGGGGACGATCCGCAGGGTTGGGGAAACAGGGGGTTTCCCGCCCCGCCCCACCCTGGGCTCTCTGTCCCTCCGCAGCCGGGGATTGCTCCCACCCCTCCTCGAGGCGGCGGTTGGTAAGGCTTCGTGCCTGGCCTCCGCAAAGAGTTCGGCTCTGTCAGCCTCTGCCCTGTCTCAGGGCCAAACTTAGGTAGGGTAGGGAGCAACTGTGGATTGCCTGGTCCGGGCTAAGGGACATCTCTTGGGGCCTATGGAGAAGGAGCATCCTCGGTTGCAAGCGTAGGGTTGTAAGTTTGTAGGGTTCAGTGGGGCAGCTTGGCAGTGACACAGAGAGGCTGAGGGAGGGCTTCAGAGGTCAAGGGCTCGAGGGCTGGAGACAAACAGTGAAAATAAAAGGGGTACAGGTTGGGATATAAGGTAGAGTACAGGACTATTCAAACCCTAAACAGTAGCCCTAACAGCGCTCCCGTTTCCTTGAGACAGCTGCAGGCAGGAACCCTAAAGCAGCAGAGTGCCAGAACCCACGAGAGGTGCAGGCAGTTTCCTGGTGCTAGGGCCAGCCAGGAAGAGATAGTGGGGGGACGATCCGCAGGGTTGGGGAAACAGGGGGTTTCCCGCCCCGCCCCACCCTGGGCTCTCTGTCCCTCCGCAGCCGGGGATTGCTCCCACCCCTCCTCGAGGCGGCGGTTGGTAAGGCTTCGTGCCTGGCCTCCGCAAAGAGTTCGGCTCTGTCAGCCTCTGCCCTGTCTCAGGGCCAAACTTAGGTAGGGTAGGGAGCAACTGTGGATTGCCTGGTCCGGGCTAAGGGACATCTCTTGGGGCCTATGAATAAGGAGCATCCTCGGTTGCAAGCGTAGGGTTGTAAGTTTGTAGGGTTCAGTGGGGCAGCTTGGCAGTGACACAGAGAGGCTGAGGGAGGGCTTCAGAGGTCAAGGGCTCGAGGGCTGGAGACAAACAGTGAAAATAAAAGGGGTACAGGTTGGGATATAAGGTAGAGTACAGGACTATTCAAACCCTAAACAGTAGCTCTAACAGCGCTCCCGTTTCCTTGAGACAGCTGCAGGCAGGAACCCTAAAGCAGCAGAGTGCCAGAACCCACGAGAGGTGCAGGCAGTTCCCTGGTGCTAGGGCCAGCCAGGAAGCGATAGTGAGTGCTAGGGCCTGCTGGTGTCATATAAGCTGGGGTTTCTATCCTTGGGGTACACTGGGCTCCCTGTCCCTCACTGACTGGAGAGTCTTCCTCCCCTCCTTGCGGTGGTGGTAATTTGGCTGTGTCAGCCAATACTGCTGTGAAGCAAGCCTCTGCCTCCCTGTGGGGTGAAGTGTGCAGCCCATGAACCTGGGCATTCTCTAGAGAAGGTAAGTGCTGGATTTTCACAGATGTGCCACTAAGATCCTGCATTGATATTTGGTCTTCTTGGTTGTAGCTGACGGAGAGATGACAGCCTGGCGATGGCAGGAACTTCCCGGCTAGCCAGGCGGCCTTCCTTGGCGCTTCGTGTGGATCCTCCCCACCGGGCATGCGAGAGCTGAGTCGAAGGCTACGACCCGCGGAGGGGATGAAAGCGGGGTGCCGGGACGGGACATGTGACCTGGGATTTTTGAGTCAGCTCTGGGGACGGGGAGGTCCAGGCTGTGGCCCCTTAGGCCGCACGGTGGGAGAGCCTCACTTTTGTTCACAGTGCTGAGGTGTGCAGGACAGAGCAGCCTCGGGGCGCGTCGTGTCACTTGTGCGTCGTGCCTTCTGTGTCTTTTGTGCCTCTTGTGTTGTACGTGCCTTGCCCTATCTCTTCTGGGGGCTTGCCAGAAACCCCAGCATCACACTTATAGCATCTCCAATCTCTGGGCTCCTCGGCTCGGCAGCTCTCAGCGGCCTCGGAATCGCGTCTCTTTTGAAAAGCATCCGATCGGATGTCTTTTAGATGTCTTGTTCCGAGCTGTGTCAACAGCCGTGCGCCGCGAGGATCCATTGTTGCGGCTTAGGACTTGAAGAAACGCAAAGATAGGTAGAGGATTGCTGCCATAAGATTCTTGGGCATCCGTCTTCGCGGTTCCTGGAGTTTGTCATTCCGTCAGCATCTTCTTCCTCCCGGGTTCTGTGAGCTTCATCAGCTCGCCTTCATTCTCACCCGGCTCATCTCGTTCCGCATTCTCTCAGTCCTTGCGGCCGTTCTTGTGGCCCAGAGTTTTGTCTCCCCATTGTGTCCCCTCGTCTGTTGTCTGGTGTGTCACGGGTGTCTGGGTGTAGTTGTCCCGGAGCTGCTCTGCCCTGCTGCCCAGCCTGGCTGTAGGTGTAAAAGGCCAAGTCCCAGGCCCCTGTAATTTGAAATTTGTGATGTAGGGTGGAGTTGGGGTCTAGAACATATTCCTAGATCAACACAAGATGTCTGGAGCTGTGAAGTTATCCTGCGGCGCTTTGAGTTTTTTCTTAGCTTTCTAAGCATTTTATTATTTGCTGCCCAATGTGGGGTTCAGAAGAGTTAGGAAAACCTATGCTAATTATGTTGTATTGGTACTTACTGTGTGTTGGGATAAAGGACTTTGTAATGGTGTTACTTGATTCATGTCTCTCAGGGTGGAGGCCTTTATGTTGTTCTAGTCTCTGAGCTTTTTTGAGGTTTTAATGCCTTTCTTGTCCCTAAGTTTATTTTCTTATCCAAAAATAACTCCAATACTGTCCCTACTACATAACTTTCACAGTAAAAGAGAACAGATTAAAATAGCTGTTATGCTAAGCTCAGTAATAATGATGGATAAAAACTTTATAAAAGTACTGAAGTTTGTACCAAATAGCTTTAGTTTATTGTTTCTTTGGCCTACCCTACATCCCAATCCCAGTAACATGTTTTAAAAGTTTATTAGTAATTATACCCAGTTTATTAGAAGAGGAGCTAAAAAACCCCACTACACTCTTTTTACTAATAATTCATACCACATCATAAATGTAAAACAAAACACAAAAAGCTACATAAAACCTAACACAACCAAATCTGCTTAAAAAAACCTCAACAACTTACTAAACTGAAAACCATTCAATGAGCCCTAAGCATTACTAAAAACAACCTAACCAAATTGCTACCTTCTAATTCATAAATAATAATCAATGCTCTATAAAAATAAAGACCTCATTAACAATAAAAAAATGAAATTACTAAAAAAATAAGAAATCACTACAAAAACTAACTACCTTTAAAATCCATCATATAAATATTCGTATCCCCAAAAATACAACTAATAAAAACCACCAAAGCAAAAAACAGGTACATGCAACTAAAAAAAAAAAAAAGATCAAAAATAAACTGCAATTAACCATACAGGAACAATTTGGTTTTAACTCAATAATCTCATAATACCTTGAATCATCAAAATAAAAATACTATCTCCAAATAAACACAAAACCAAAAAATAAATGTAACCATAAACAATATTTTTCACATTATCCCTAAGTTTAAAACATACTACAATCAAACAAATGAACCCCCTCTAAGAAACAATAATCCAAATAGAAATATAAGAAACCTAACAAATTAGCTACATTACTGTACCCCAAACAAGCCAAAATAAACACTACATACTCACAATAATAAAAAACCATCACTAAATAAATAAAAACGTACCCTATACCTCACACTGCTACTCAAAACATCATCCTTAACCTCAAAAAACAAGCCCTTTAAAAACATAATACCCCTAAAAAATTAAATCAAACCATAAAACTCATTTCAAAAACAACCTTATCAACACCTAAACTAAAAAACATAATATTCAGTAAATATACCATATCCCCTACCATGCACCAAGTACAAAAAAAAAAAAAAACAAAAAACTACTAAAAACCTTAAAAACATTAAATAAAAAAGTCTTTCAAATAGCAAAAAACATCTAGCAAAAGCCACCTAATTCATTAACACCCCAAACTCCACAAAGCAAACTAACCCTACCCAATCTAAACCCTGAAATATCATTAACAAAACCAAAATCCCAGTAACAAATAAAAAAATGTATTTAAAAAAGCAATTAAAATCAATTCCAGGTTAAATAGAAAAAACTCCATAAAACTGTCTTAACTCAAAAACCAAATGACACATGATAAATAATACGAAAAAATAACACAATATGTACCTCAAAAAATATGTACCTCAAAAAAAATCTAAGCATTAAATGAAAAGTACGTATAAGCCTCACTTTTTACTCAATATCTCTACTCTTATCTGTCTATATATATAATTAATTTCCAAAAGAAACAAAACACCCCACACAAGTTATTTTCAAAAACAACATTCATTCCCCCACATCTTTCTCCAAACGATATTATCTACAACAAAACAAAAGTCTCCCTTTGAATTAATTTTTAACAAACTAAAAAAACAAAATTGTCCAAACTATATATATTTTTTCTTTCTCCTCCATTCTAATGTACTCTAAACTAAAACCCAAAGACCAAAAACTCACACATCCAGCCCTTGGGGGTCTGGGCCTCAACACTTTGCAACACCAAAAAAACTGATATATAACTAAACAAACAAAACTACAACAAGACCTTTCTAAATTGACCATCTCTTCAAACAACAACTAATTTTATTATTTATTTTTCATTTTTTTATAATTATAAATACTTTACTCATTAAATAAACATTTTTTTCAATTTTCCTCCAAAGAAATCTCTTCCCAAACCAATTAAACAAAATAAAAAAAACACTTAAATTTTCTTTATTAAAAACCCCGTTCAAAACTTTTCTCCCAAATTTACCCTAAACCAGGAGAAATATCTACTGTGCAGTATACATATATCAATGTAGTATATAAATATAAATTTGATAAAAATAGACATTAAAAAAATGTTTGATTACCATTTCAGTTAAAGGGGCTCTTTGGTGTTTATTTGGTTAGAGGTAGAGCTTTTAAATAAGAAATATAGAAATTAAAATGTACAAATCTATAATAAATACATTAAGATATAGATATAAAAAAGAAATATAAGTAATATAAACATAGACATGTAGATTAATATTCAATATGAATAAGGTATGTATAGATGTTATATATGCTTATATGTTATATATGCTGCTTCACCCCCTACTGCAAGGTCACGGATGACAGCAACACCCCTGCCATGTTCACCAAAATCATATTGCCAATATTTCCAATAAATAGTACATACATCACGGCAGCCATGTAAATCCACCACACCTCATCAGCACATGTACACTGCTGTACCATCCACTAACCAACCCACACAGCCCTCCAAATAAACCACACCTCATCAGCACATGCACACTGCCGTACCATCCAATCACCAACCCACACAGCCCTCCAAATAAACCACACCTCATCAGCACATGCATGGCACCATACCATCCACTAACCAACCCACACAACCCTCCAAATAAACCACACCACACAGGCCCACCAAAACACACGTGGCACAGCATCCAGAAACCACACAAATGTACAGCACCGCGTTTGGCCAGAAATGCATGAGCACAACCATTTTTAACCACAAATAAATGCACATCACCATATTCAACCCAAAATGCATCTGCAGACCACCATATCGAACCAGAAATACACATGAACCACCATAGTTACCTAAAAATAAATGCACAGCTCCTAATGTGAACCAGAAAAACACAACCACCACCATTCCACTGCTGCTGGAATGGAGTGGCCCTCTCAGGAGGATCCTGGTTGCTTCAGGGCTTTGCGTCCACAAAGGAAAGGCATGCAGAAGGCAACACCATCACCCCAGCCCTGTAGTCTAGACCTAGAAAGAGTTCCAATAAAGCAAGGTGCTGCTGTCCACGGCAGTTGGAGTTGTTCTGTGCCTTCTTTGGGGGTGAGGAGCAAAGGCTGGGGACAGGGTGGAGACTGGGGGGCTCCCGTGTCCCTTGGGGCACGCTGAGGTCCCCACCAGAGGGAGGGACACACTGTGCTGGAGGAGCAAGGTGAGCGGGGAATGGGGAGGGCTTTTGCTGGGTACCCTTGCCCAGAGGGGACCCCGAGCTGCCAGGAAATTCCCTGGGAGGGCTGGGTGCAGAAACCAAAAGCCTGTGGAGTTGTTCTGGTTTTTACAGTAGGTATTGGCACGGAACAGGAATTGACCTCTCTAAATTCCCTTGGAAAGGAACCCCCTCTCTGTGCACTCTCTCGTTAGGGTTTTGTTATGTCAGGAACGGCTGAGGGTTAAGAAAGTGGGTTTTGTCTTTCCACCTCTTACTTCCCTGTAAAATGGGAGTGTATAAAACATATCTGTGCATCCCTGAGGTATTAAAATGCACCGAGAGAAATTTCTGTGCCTAAGGTCCATAGAGACGAGCGCGTTCTGAACTCGGGGTTGAGTAGGGATTTATATTTTTGTCATTCTGACGTGTTAGCTGAATGAACTGGGAGAGTTTCCAAGAGAAAGAAATGCAAATTTCAGAAAGCAGAACATTAGAAAGAGAAATATATAAATGTATACATGTAAAAATAAATGTAGGGAAGCTAGAGAGATCTATATATAGAGAGAGAGAGAGATAAAAAAAAAATAAATACAAGTAATCCAAGTCTAGACAAGTAGATTAATAATCAGTATGAAAACTATATGGATAGATGCTAATATAATATATTTTAATATCTGTTATGTATTATATCTGTGTGTATAAATAAAGAAGTTCAATATGATAGAAATAGATATTAAAAAGACTTAAATGAAGGGACTTTTTGTTTTTTATTTGGTTAGAGGCTTAGAGGCAGGGCATTTAAATGAATAATATAGAAATGAAAATATACACATCTATAATAACGAAATAAATATAGGGAGATAGATAGATAGATAGATAGATAGATAGATAGATAGATAGATAGATAGAGCCATAAAAAAATATAAATACCAGTAATCCAAATCTGGACAAGTAAATTAATAATCAGTATGAAAGCTATACAGATAGATGGTAATGTACTTTAATATCTGTTATGCATTATATCTGTGTGTATAAATATGGAAGATCAATATTATAGAAATAGATATTAAAAACATTTAAAATAAGGGTTTAATTGTTTTTTATTTGGTTAGAGGCTTAGAGGCAGGGCTTTTAAATGATTAATATAGAAATGAAAATATACACATCTATAATAAAGAAATATGGGGAGATATATATATATAAATTGAAATAAAAACAAATAAATACAAGTAATCTAAAACTAGACAAGTAGATTAATATTCAATATGAAAACTATATGGATAGATGTTAATATATTTTTATATTGATTATGCATTATATCTATGTGCATAAATATAGATAAATAGGATAGAAATAAATATTAAATACATTTAAATGAAGGGGTATTTTGTTTTTTATTTGGTTAGAGGCAGGGCTTACTAAGTTTTGATGGGGCGTTTTTTGGGGCGTTCCTCAGAGAAGAATTTTTGGAAGGGGGTTGCACACGTGGTTTCTTGCCTTGCCTCTCTGCACGTGCAGGGGAACCCCCCGCCCACCCTGGGCTGAGCTCTGCGGCAGTGCTGCCGCCTTGTGGGCATAGAGCAGTACTGCAGCTGTGCTCCGAGCCAGGTGGGGCGGGGCCGGGCAGGGCCGAGCTGAGCCGAAGCGGGCTGGAAAGAACCGAGCCGAACAGATCCGCGTCAGGACCGCCCCACCCCTGCAGGAGCCGGCCGGGAGGACCCCGGCAGAGGCGTTGACTCCAATGCCTGCCGTCACAGGCACAGCCGCCACCCAGCTACGGAGCCGCTGAGCCCCGCCGCCATCATCCTCGCCCCGGGAAAGGTGGCGGAAAATCGGGCGGAGTGCTTGGAGTCGGTCGGTGTCGGCAGGTTTTTCGTTCAGGCAAGTAAGACAGACGCGCTGAGAGTAGCGGGGGCCTTAATTGTGCCATAACAAAGATGGCCACTCAACCGGAAGTGGCTTCAGCCACAACAAAGATGGCAGCGAGGAAGGGCGGAAGTGATGTCACGCCACGCACAAGATGGCTCCCCAGTCATGGCCGGCTTGACCTTCCAAGGATGGTGGCCAAAAAGGCGGGAAAATGGAAGGACCCCGGGCGGTGGGTGCGTGCGCTCGACTGCCTGACAAACACCCTGGCACCGATGCCGCTCTGGCGCAATTTTCCGCGGCTTTTCCGGCCATGCGGACACGGGCTGTGCGCTCGGCGGTGCCGGGGCCGGGCACGAGCCAGTCAGGCGCCGACAGGCAGCGGTGAAGACGCCTCTCTCTGCCGGGGTCCTTGCCGCGGCCGCGTTCTGGGGCTTCTGGCACTTGCAATGACCCGTACCTTGCCACCGCTCCTCTCACTCCGTTCTCTCCCCCACGGCCCGGGAAAATGGCGGAAACCCCAATGGCATCGGGACCGAACGGTCGCTCCCCGGCTCTGGGACCGAAGCAGCCCGAGGAGGCGGCTGCTCTGTGTGCCGGAACGGTGAGAGCGGCGGGCGGGGCGGGGGCAGGTTATCAACCGAGTATATACCTGTAAGTATAAAGATGATCAAAATAGGTATTAAAAAATATTGAAGATAAAGGGGATGCTTGGTTTTTATTTAGTTAGAGGCAGGGCTTTTAAATAAATAAAAAAAATAAAAATAAATAAAATATTTAAAGACTGAATATATAAAGGTATAGAGAAATATATATATATAGACATATATATATGTAGGCGTAAAAATAAGTAATAGAAATATATACATATATATTGATTTATAATCTATAATATGATTTCTGTATATATAAATGGTAATATGATATATTTTAGGATATGTTATGTGTTATGTATATCAACAAGGTATATAAATATGATAAAAAATATGTATTAAAATATTTTTAAATACCGTTTAATATAAAGGGACTGTTTGGTTTTTATTAGGTTAGCTTTGGGGCTTTTAAATAAATACAACAAAAATAAAAAACATAGAAATGTATATTAAATATATAAAGATATAGACATATGTGCAACCAGAAAAGTAAAGATATATAAGTAATGCCAATATATACAAACAGATTTGTATTTAATATATATTATATATATTGATTTTAATATATGTATTATATTTATAATAAATATATGTAATTAAAATGTATATAATATATTTAATATATAATAACATACGTATACATGTTAAAATAATATATTTTGATACTTTATATATTGCATGTCATATATAAATGAATATAGTATATAAATTTAAACATGTGTGATGGAAATAGATGCTAATCTGTTTTTTTTTTTAATTTTCATTGTTTTGGTATGTTTCTCGGAGGCAATCCTCCCCTTGCAGCTGCTGACAGCACTGAAAACCTGTGTGCTTCGTGGTGTCTATTGCCCAGCTGGAAACGATTCCCTTGTGTTTGGTGCATTAAGTCACACCGAGCTGTGTGGGATGGCAGGTGAGCACATTGCCCGACCCTTTTAGCTTTTCTGGCTCACACACAACTTCCTTTCCTTTTGGATATGGAAAACAGGGAAGAGAGGGTAGTGTGACATTAGCACTAATTTCTAGCAGATTTTTAACTGCCCCTGATGCTCGTTCATCTTTGCAGTGTGGGTTTTCATGCTGACAAATCCTCTGCTTTGCCTTCTGCTCACAGTCAGCTGGGCCCTTTATTGAACAGATTTATCTGCTACAAGGCTACGCAGAAGGATGGAAAGGAGGAACACAGGGGGAAAAAAAATAGCTTCAAGGCCGTGCATTGATCATCTGATGTACTCTAGAGACAAACATGGCTATCAGAGGTAACATGGAGCAGCCCTTCTGGCCTTTTCAGTTGTATTCAGAGAGATGTTTGCCTGCTGTGAATATCTGGGTGCTTGGAGTTCCCTCTGATTTCAACAAGCCCATCAATAATAAAACATTGTATTGATAGAACAAGATCTACTTCCGTGAAGTTGTGGCTCCACAGAAAAGCGGCATAAAGAAGGTAGCTGGTTTATTTGTATGATATGTAGCTTTTTTAGGATGTTTTGTTCTTTATATGGCATTAATTCCAAATACAAGCCTGTGAACTTTGTGTTCCCCTTTAGAGGCTGGTTCTGGGGTAAGGAGGAAACACGAGGCCTAAACACCTCTGGCTTGTCTGTCCAAGGATCTGCCTCAATTGTGGCTCCCATCCTTCTGAAGAACTCTTCAGCACAGTGAGTTACCTTCTATAACTATTTATTGTTGTATTGTTGTTGTGAGACCTCATTGCTGGGTGAGAGGACCAGGGGAAATTAAAGGCTGTATGCCACTGTTACTTCATCACTGAATTCTTGTACTCTGTTAAAATCAAAACAAAAGGGATTTACACTGTTAGAAACACATAACTGTAAGTTAAGGTAAAGGTCACAGTGCTAAAACCTAAGAGCAGATAGCGTTGAGCTCCTTTCTCTTCCCTCTCCGGCAGTTTTTGTGACTCCTGCCTCCAAGGTATCATCAGATATCCCCTAGATCTTGCAGTGGAAGAGATGCTGAACCACCAGCTGTTCCATATTCTACACCATGTGTCTTTTTACCATGCTCCTCTGAGAAGCATCTCTCCCTTCTCTGTTTCTTTGTAGACAAGAAGGGAGAAATTGGGATTGTCTTTGTTCTTTTGCCTGTTAATAAAAAGGCGGCTTGTGGCTGTGTGCAGTGGCAACTGCATCACAGAATCTTAGAGGTGATTATTCACAGGTTAAGGAAATAATTCCTTTTTTTGTCACTGCTGCACTGAATTTCATAGGCGTGTCTGTGGCTTGATGCCTAAGATATTTAAAGCAGGTTTTATTCTTACAGGGGTTTTGCACACTAAAGTGTCTGCCCAGGTTTTGTTTCCAAAAGTGAGGTATAGTGCTGGGTGTTTAATTTGGTATGTTACTTGTTCTGTTGTGTAAATAACTGCAGCGCCCTCCCTGTGCCTGTGTATTGCAGGGGCAGGCGAGCGCTGGTTATAAAGGTTATAATTAGGATTAATTAGGTTAATTAGGTTAATTAGGTTAATTAATTAGGATTAATTAGGTTATACTTAGATAATTAGGAATAAGCTGTTTAAGCTTGGATAAATGTTTAGAAATCATTGCTTAGATATTGCTGTGTAAAATGCTCACTTGCGGTAAGAGACTTCTCTAGGGTCAAGCTGTTCAGGTATAAACAATTTATTATAAGGGTAAAGAGAGGGGAGACCTTTGTCCACCACCAGCCTCGGCGTCCACATGGTCCAGGGGAGGGGAGAGAGCAGGGAGAGCAGGGAAGGAGAGGTTGGAAAAGGGGAGCGAGGGAGTAAGAGGAACAGAGGGAGAGCGGGGGAAACCAGGGAGGCTTAGGAGAGGGGGGAGACAAGAAAGGGGTAGGAGGGGAAAAACCAAGAGGGTAAGAGTAAGAGAGGGGAAGAGTGGAAGAGGTAAGAGAGGGGGAGAGGGGAGCTGAGAGAGGAGTAAAGGGGTAAGAGAGAAGAGCCAAGAGGTAAGAGAGGGGTTAAGAGGTAAGAGAGGGGTTAAGAGAGAGAGGTTTAAGAGTGAAAAGCTAAGAGAGCAAAGTTCTTGTCACAATCCAATGTATCTTTTTCTATAGTGAATATTCTAATTCCCAGTATCCAATCACTGTGAGATACACCCACTAAAGATTTTACATACAGTGTTGCATTTGAGGCTCTACAAGCTTTAAAAGTTCTTTCCTTGCTTCTTGGCCTTTGGGCTTTCTGTCAGCAGAAGGGCATTGTTTTATCAGCAGGGATTCTCCTTTAGCTGGCTAGGCTATTGTTCTCTGGTCATATAGTAACCAGTACTCTGTATCTTATGACTCAAAGCAGGCTTTCATTTCTACTTCGATTCTAGCCTTCTTTTTTCAGAATGTTCTGCCAAACAATCACATTCATAAGGTTTCCCTATTTCATCCTCCCCAACAGGCAGCGAGTTGTGCTGCGCTCTGATAATTCCATACCCAACCTGTTCCTCATTTCTTAAAGGTTCACTTCAGCCTTGAATCAGCAGGTCCCTAGGTCCTGCTTCCACAGGATCATCTGGGCCCAGCACCAGAGAAAAGGACTCGTGCCACTCCCAGTCTTCGTTGGACATGATCTCCACCTTAAACATGATGTGGGCCACACCTGACAACAGTTCAGAGACACGGGGCTTACTGTGCGAGTCAGAGCCTCAGCCACCACGTCACCAGCTCAGCTCCCTTCGGCTCTGCTGGCACCAAGGGCAGAGTTTGCAGGGAGGGGAAGAAGCAAAGACGTGACTGAGAACATTCAGTCAGCATCTCAGTCCCCCCTGCCCCGAGAGGAGGCAGCTCCCTGTGAGCTCCCAAGGCCCCCTCCCATCCCTTCTCCTCCCCGACCTTCTTCCCTCCCTCCTGCACCACGAAGAGGGGGCTGGTGCCGTCGGAGACGGTGAGGGTGAAGCGGTCCCTGAGCGCGCTGCCGCCGCGGTGGCTGTAGCTGCCGCGCTTCTGGTAGATGTCATCCGTGGTGAAGGTGGTGGCCTGCAGAGGACGCTGCCTGCGGCCGCTGTGCTCCATCAGCCCGTGCCGGGGCGGCTGCACCGCCCCGAACATCAGGGACTCCACCTGTGCCCGGACATGGAGGGGCAAAGCTGGGGACACAACCTCAGGACACTGCCCTTCCAGCTCAGGAGAGCTGGACAGGGATTCTGGCCAGGCAGCTCCCCTGTGTTGGTGTTCCCAACACAAGGGTTAGCACAGAACATTCCTGGTTTGGTTCTCCCTGAGCCCCGCCCTGTCCTTGTCCCTCTCTCAAGAGATTTTGTTTTGTAGGTGTCTCCCTATAAAACAAGGCACATCCCACCGAATTCCTGCTTCAGCTGATCTGAGACAGCTCCCACCCACCCCTGTGCCTGCTCCACGAACACTAGAGCAGCCCCCAGTCCTGCAGCCATTCCGGGCAGTGTGTCCCTTGCTACTTCTGCCAGGGCAAAAACCTTTGGGGCAGGATTTTGGCTCAGGCAGCCAGATCTCTTGCTGCAGGGGAAACAGCAGTGAGATAGAGCCAATGTTAGACAGCTCAGCCTCTGGCCAGACCCAGGAAGAAGAGGAAGTGCCATTTCCATCCATGCTGAGCATAAATTCAGCGTTAAGTCTTTAAACACAAGCCCAGGTGTGCAGCACAAGAGGGGAGCAAGGAGGCTGGGGGTGGTCCTGCCTTACCTCTGTGTCAGCATCTGTCGCTTTGAGCTCAAACTCCATGATGGTTTTTCTCACCCCTTCCTGAACTGTCATCCCAAAGATTTGCACGATGGGCAAGGAGTCATCCACGGGGTTTATGGTGATGTCAAATGTCTGGCTCACCTGGGACAGGAAGAAAAGCTTCCCTTGCCGAATTCAGCCTTCCAAGAGTGTGACTTCACCGCAAGAGCACAGCGATCCCCAGTTTGGGTCTCTTCATTTCAGCCTTGTCTGAGCTGCTAAGCCCAGATCACTTCTTTATCCCTCCCCACTCATTAATTCTCCCTCTTTCTGTGATATTTATGGACATCCACTTTCCCTCCCTCTCTCACTCAGTTTTTCCCCTCTCCCTCTATGTGCAGCTAGACTTCTTCTCTTTCAGAAAACAGGAAAAAGGCATTTCTCCAGGGGCTGGATGTCGTCAGTACGCTGTCAGTGCACTGAATCAAAGCTGAGCTCCAGGAACAGCTGGCAAGCAGCTGAAAACCAGGCACTCAGCTCTTGGTGAGCCCACAGGGCAGGTGTTCCCTGTTCCTGTTCCCTGCACAGGCCTTGCTGCCTTCCTGACCTGAGGGATGTGGGAAATCCCACAGCAGGTGAAGGAGGAACAGCCACATCTGCCCACTCAGGCAAAAGTCAGGCTGGGACTGACCTCGTTTGTCCCATCAGACACTTTTCTTTTCATCTTTTTCTTTTTTCTTTTCTTTTTCACTTTTCTTTTTTCTTTTTCACTTTTCAGGACATCAGACCTTTTCTTTTCATCAGAAAAGGTGAAGGCATCCGTGTGCTTTTCCTCCTCACTGGTGTGGATGTACTGGATGCTGCCAGAGGCTAAGTCTGCCTGGCTGAAGGAACTAATTCTTGTCCCTGGAAAATGAACAACAGGGAGGAAATGTGCAGCAGAAAGAGCAAGGCAGGGAAAAACTACAGGAAGCAGGACATATTTAGGCATGAGGACTCGGTTTTGGCTGGTTCTGATCCAAGTCAGGCTGCCCCGTGAACCCTCAGCTGAGCCAGGGATTTAGCTGGCACAGAGCCTCCTAAAATTTCCTTCTCAAAAAGAAGTCCAGGCTTCTTTTCATCTCCTCCTGTTGGGAGTGGGCCTCCTGGGGCAGAGAAGCTGGGAGAAAAACTGTCCATGTAACACTTGGATTGTCGCTGCTGGGCAGGACTAACCCAACCGTGGCATCACTGGGGATGAACCGAAGGCCTTCTGGCCTCACAGCAGTTTTCCAAAATGCCTTCCAAGGATCTCTTCTCTCTGCCCTTCCTTATACCCCTGCATTTAGTACCCAGTCCCATTTTCAGCACTGATTTATAGTGACATCTTTACAGCCCATTAGGTGTGACACAGCCACAGAAAGGTACCTGACAAGCATTACAAAAAACACTTGAGCATTTTTAAATCTCTTTGCTGCGTTCAACAGTTTTTACTGCTGCTGTCAACCAACATCCTGACAAGAAGTTTGCCACCAATATATCACACTAAATGGCTGCTGACAAGTGCTGGCCACAGTACAGAAGACACCAGGATCTGATTTAAATAAATGACCCACAATGGAATGATCAGCTAATATTTCCTCAGAGCTCATCAGCTGGAAAGGTTTGGGTTCTCTTTTGAACACTTCAGTACTCTCTCCTTAGGTTTAGGTCATTTAAATCATTACAGCTACTTCTCAGTCTGTGACTCTGTAGCCTTATTGGTCCCTCACAGACATGAAAAAGCAGAGAAATCAGAATCATCATCAGATTTTAAATAACAGGAAGAATAAAGCCCTTAATTCAAGTCTCCAAAGTACAAGATTCACTGGTTAGTTTGCAATTTAGACAAAGATACTGCAAGTTTTTAATTTACTCTCACAGCAGGGAGTAGTTTGCTTATTATAACTCATTCACTATTCCTGCCCTTTCAACATCTTTTTGTGAGAAGATGAGGCAAACCACACACCCAAACTGAGCTGTACAGGGACCATCTGCATCTTGAAAACACAGAGCAGATATTTCCGCTTTCATCTCACGTTAACGAGAAATCTAAAGTTAAGAAGAAATACAACCTTAGATGAATATAATAAAATCAGAAGAGCGTATTTTATGACACCACAGATCAAGATTAATTCATCAGGGAGAGGCAGCACACTCACACAGTCAGCAGAAAAAAAGCAGGGTGGAGCTGCTCCCACTCCAAGGCAAGAGCCTGCAAGGCCTATCCTTTGGGGACTCGTCTTTTGTGTGAAGGCACATTGTCTAGCAGAGGAAGAGGTTGGTACCTGGTGGAGCAGGGCCAAGATTCCATTTTCCCCAGGCAGCTCCCCCTGCATGCTGTAGCGCTGGCCAGGACTGGGAGAGGAGGGGGAGTGTGTTCAGCACTGCTGCTGGAACGGAGTGGCCCTCTCAGGAGGATCCTGGTTTCTTCAGGGCCTTGCTTTTCCACTGGTTTGTGTCCACAAAGGAAAGGCATGCAGAAGGCAGCACCATCACCCCAGCCCTGCAGTCAGGAGTCCATCAGCTTTCCCCACAGTGAACGTGGTTAAGGTCTCCTTAACCAAAGGAAAACTCAGCACCACTACAGATGTACACAACAGCAATTTATCCACTGGGGCCCTCCGACACACTTTGCCCATTATGTGTCCAGAAGACTCCAAGTACTGACTTTACGTGTCCACAAGCGTGGCCAAAGCCACACATACAGAGCAACACCTAGTTCTCACGGTGTACCAAGAGAAACAAAGATTTAATAACATTATTTCTTAGACAACTCTTGGGGATGAAGTCAAATGTAAAGAAAAAATGGAAATGTAAAAAATCATGGATGTCAGTGCACACGGATACAAAGTTTCTGCTTTTGAGCTCCGCAGATGTTTTATTCTTTCCTCTTTCCCTTCTTGTGTGAGCTGCCTTTGAGTCAGTTATGTTATGTTGAGCTCTTGTGGGCACAGAGCGGTACTGCCGCTGTGCCCCGACCGGGGCCCTACCCCGCTCCGCTGGGTGACGGGGGGGAGGCGGCAGCGGGAGCTACGGCAGTTCCGCGGCTGCCGAGCCTGGGGAGGAGTGAGCGGGGCGGTGTCTGTAAATAGCAGGGAGGGGTGAAATAGCGTTAAGTGTGTAAAGTGACACGGCCGGGAGCAGGGACACGGCGCTAAAAGGAGCGGCGGCCGTGCAGGCCGGCGGCTAAGAATAACAGCAGTGACGGGCGGCAGATCAGTTTCAGCTTCACAGACGGACTGCGGGGAGAAGGACGGTGAGCAGCGGACCCGCAGCAGGAGAGGGGCGGGCACTTAGGTATTTTGCTAAGGTGTTTACCTCGGCCAGCACCTAATCGGGCAGTCCAAGTCCTCGCAGAAGAGGAACCGCTGCGAGGGAAGAGGCGCTCAGAGCCCGCAGCGAGCTGTGTACGCCCTCCCCACCGCCGCTCCCTGCTCCGCGCTGCCATCGCAGATTTGCGAGCTGGCACCACACCCGGGCGAGCTGGCGGCTACGCCCCTCCCCGCCCCCTGCCCCGAGTGCCGCTGGGGCGCTCCGATAGAGGCTCTGCGGGGGCCTTTTAGGCGGGACCTGGGCAATAGCGAGGGCCGGAGAAGGGGACGGGAGTCTGGCGAGCGGGGCTCAGGGCGACTGCGGACCCTGCGAGCACCCCTGGCTCCGCCCAACTGAGCGCCTCGCGCTCCCATGGGCCGCAGCCTCAAAGCTTCCGCCAATCCCGGCCCGCCTTGCTCCGCTCTGGCCAATCACAGCTGCCCTTTGAATCCAGGCGCGGTCCCGCCAAGCTCAGCCCGCTCAGTCGCGGCCCGGTCCCGCTCCCCCGTTTTGCTGGTGTGCCGCTCCGGCCGCTGTCGCTTTGGGAGCCGGCGGAGCCGAGCTGCCGCAGCCCCGAGAGGTGCTGCTGGGTCCCGGGAGGGTGGGCGGGGGCTCCCCGTTCAGGTCCCGGCCGTAATTTCGCCCAAAGAAACGGGGAGAAGGGGGGAGAGCGGGGCGGATCGCGGGAGCGGAGCGTGAGGGGACAGCGGGGGATCGCGGAGGCGAGCGCGGCGGGAACGGGCGGGCTGGGATTGGCGGGCCCGGCGCTGCCTCGGGCTGTGATTGGCTGGGCTGGCCGGCCGTGGGCTATAAATAGCGTGAGCTGGAGGGGTGCGGGCGTTAGTTCGGCGGCGCGGCGGCAAGCGGGAGAGAGGAGGCGGCGGCGGCGGCGGCGGCGGCGGCGGCGGCGGCGGCGGCGGCGGCGGCGGCCCTGCGCCGGTGAGGTCGGGCGCCATGCCCGCGTCTGCCGCGGCCAGCATCTGGGGGCTGGCGGTGTCCTGGGGCGGCGGGGCCGGTCGTGGCTTTCTGCCACGTCCTGGGCTTTTCGGGCGGCCGGAGGCGGGTGCGGGGTCTGGAGTGGCACAGGGAGACGAGCAACTGCTTCTACGGAACAGAGGAGCTGTTTTGTAGTTTCTGGATTGAAGATAATGTTTAAAATATCAGAAATAAAGCTGGGATTTTTTGGTTTTTATTATTTTAGTTTGACTTTATTTAAAATAATAACGGTTTTCTTTATTACATTGCTTTGCTTTGCTCGTTCTATTAAAATAAGAAAATTATTATAATTACTTTTAACAAGATATATTGTTATCCTTATATGTATTAGTTTAACTAAGTCTTAATAAATAATGATTAAATATTATCTACTATTATTAAATACTATTTGTTAATCATTAATTAAATATTCATTATTTATAAGTTTATTATTTACTAATTATTATTTAAGACTATTAAATATAAAATATCTATCAATAATTAATTAAACATTTATTATTTATTCGTTAGCTAATATTTATTATTTATTGATTATTAATTAAATATTAATTAAATATATGTTAATTATTAATCAATTAACTATTGAGTAATTAGTTCATTATTATTTCTTATTATTAATTAAACGTTAATTAACTTAATTAATTGTTAGAATTAATTACTTTAGGGGCTTTTTTGCTGGATAGCTGATGTTAATTCAGTAGAGATTGTGGGGCTGGGGCTGAAACACCCGTTGTGGGACCAGTGGAGACATAAAGCCCCAGGGTGTGGAATAAAGACCTTGGCACTGGAATCATGCCTAAACCAATGTGGGGCAATGGAAATACTGAGGCTGGAGCTGGATAAATGCCATGGGGGAAGGGGATGGAGCTGCAGCTCAGGGCCTGCAGGAGGTGCCTGGGGGATTAGCAGCCCCTGTCTGCTGGTACCAAGGAGAGTCTGAGGGTCTGGGGGCTGGGAGGGCTCCAGGGCCTGAGAACCAGCCCAAGGGCACCTTTTGGGATGGGGGAGCAGGGGCCCAATGGCTATTCCCAGCCCCTGGTAATGCCTGGGGGGGGTGAGGGGGGGCCTTTGGGCAAGTGCTGGGCTGAGACCCAGGGGGAAGGGGAAGGTACCTGTTGGGCTAGAGGCTTCAAGTGTCCCCAAAGTTGGGCTCCCATTAGGGTGGGTAGGGCAATATCTAGAGACATTGAAGTGACAATAATAACTGACTTGTGGCCTTATCAACAGCCCTGGGTTGCAGTGAGAAGCAGGAGCAGCTTTCAGCCACCAGTAGTGGGAAGCTGAAGAGCAGGAACTGAGGAAGCAGAGCTGGAGCAGACAGAAACATGGTAGGGTTTAGGGTAAAACTGTTGTGGGGCTGGGATAAGGAATATGGAGCTGGGATGCAAACTGCATGGCTGGAGCTGAAATCAGTGTAAGGGCTGGGATAGGGCCTTGAAGAGCTGTTCCTCCAGTAAGGATGGTCAGGTTGGGGTTGGAATGTGGGTTCAAGAGCTAAGCTCAAACCACAGAGCTAGAGCTAAAACAGAAATCCTGCCTGGAGAGCCAGAAAGCAGCATGATGTGGCAATGCTGGGAAGATGAGGAGGCAGAAGTGCCGCACAAGAGCTGGCAGTCAAATAAAGCTTGTGGGACTGAAGCTGGAATCACTGGGGCTGGGATGGGGACAGCTGCAAACACTGTTCTGAGGGCATAGTGACTGTACATGTGGGAAGCAAGCATAGAATGGTACACAACGGGGCAGGCTGTAAATACAGTAAAGATTACTATGGGGTTGGAGTGGCATTTCTCAGCCTGGAGGTGAAACCTCAGAGCTGGAACCAAGAACAAAGACCCTTTGTCTCAACCTGGAGCAGCTTCACCAAGCAGAGAGGGGGGAAAAAGAAGCAGATGTGGAGCTGGAAGAAGAGAGCTTGCAGTGAAATAAAGCTTGTGGGCCAAGAGCTGAAATCACTGGGGCTGGGAAAGGGCTCTCCAGGGCAAGAGCTGAAATCAATGTGGGCTGGGATAGGGACTGATACTGGGATTGCCACTGTAGGATCTGTGTGCTGGAATCACTGTAGGCCTGTGGTATGGGTGTTGGTGCTGGGTCCTGTGATTGGAAATAGAACAAGATGGGTAGGGGCCAAAATAATGGCACCGTAACATGGGAGCTGAAATGCTGGTAGTGCCAAGGTTTTGCCTGCGTCTTTGATAGCCACTGTAGCGCTGCGGCTGAAATCACAGTGGGGCTGGGACATTGACTGTGGGGTGGGCTTCTAGGCCCTAGGGTGGGAGCTGAAATGTTGCTGAGCTGGAGACAGGAGGAAGATCCTGCGCCTTGTACCTGGAGAAGTTTAGCCAGCAGCATTGAAGAAACACGCATCTGGAGCTGGAAGAAGAGAGCATGCACTAAAATAAAGCTTGTGGGCCAAGAGCTGAAATCACTGGGGCAGGGAAGGGCTCTCCAGGGCTAGAGCTGAAATAACTGTGGGGCTGGGATAGGGACTGACAATGACATAGCTACTGTAGGATCTGTGTGCTGGAATCACTGTAGGCCTGGGATATGGATGTTGGGGCTGGGTCCTGTGATTGGAAATAGAACAAGATGGGTTGGGGCAAAATAATGGGACTGTAACACGCTAGCTGAAATGGGTTCGGGTTCGGGACTTTGCCTGCGTTTTTGACAGCCACTGTAGGACTGGTGCTGAAATCACTGTGGGGCTGGGATAGGGACTGATAATGGGATTGCCACTGTAGGATCTGTGTGCTGGAATCACTGTAGGCCTGTGATATGGATGTTGGGGCTGGGTCCTGTGATTGGAAATAGAACAAGATGGGTAAGGGCAAAATAATGGGACCGTAGCAGGGGAGCTGAAACGCGTTAGGGATTTTGCCTGCGTCTTTGATAGCCACTGTAGCGCTGGTGCTGAATTCACAGTGGGGCGGGGACATTGACTGTGGGGTGGGCTTCTAGGCCCTAGGGTGGGAGCTGAAATGTTGCTGAGCTGGAGACAGGAGGAAGATCCTGCGCCTTGTACCTGGAGAAGTTTCTGCCAGCAGCATTGAAGAAGCACGCATCTGGAGCTGGAAGAAGAGAGCATGCAGTTAAATAAAGCTTGTGGGCCAAGAGCTGAAATCACTGGGGCTGGGAAGGGCTCTCTAGGGCTAGAGCTGAAATCAGTGTGGGGCTGGGATAGGGACTGACAATGACATAGCCACTGTAAGATCTGTGTGCTGGAATCACTGTAGGCCTGTGATATGGATGTTGGGGCTGGGTCCTGTGACTGGAAATAGAACAAGATGGCTAGGGGCAAAATAATGGGACCGTAGCAGGGGAGCTGAAACGCGTTAGGGATTTTGCCTGCGTCTTTGATAGCCACTGTAGGACTGGAGCTGAAATCACTGTGGGGCTGGGATAGGGACTGATAATGGGATTGCCACTGTAGGATCTGTGTGCTGGAATCACTGTAGGCCTGTGATATGGATGTTGGGGCTGGGTCCTGTGATTGGAAATAGAACAAGATGGGTAGGGGCAAAATAATGGGACCGTAGCAGGGGAGCTGAAACGCGTTAGGGATTTTGCCTGCGTCTTTGATAGCCACTGTAGGACTGGTGCTGAAATCACTGTGGGGCTGGGATAGGGACTGATAATGGGATTGCCACTGTAGGATCTGTGTGCTGGAATCACTGTAGGCCTGGGATATGGATGTTGGGGCTGGGTCCTGTGATTGGAAATAGAACAAGATGGGTAGGGGCAAAATAATGGGACCGTAGCAGGGGAGCTGAAACGCGTTAGGGATTTTGCCTGCGTCTTTGATAGCCACTGTAGCGCTGGTGCTGAATTCACTGTGGGGCGGGGACATTGACTGTGGGGTGGGCTTCTAGGCCCTAGGGTGGGAGCTGAAATGTCGCCAAGCTGGAGACAGGAGGAAGATCCTGCGCCTTGTACCTGGAGAAGTTTCTGCCAGCAGCATTGAAGAAACACGCATCTGGAGCAGGAAGAAGAGAGCATGCAGTTAAATAAAGCTTGTGGGCCAAGAGCTGAAATCACTGGGGCTGGGAAAGGGCTCTCCAGGGCTAGAGCTGAAATCACTGTGGGGCTGGGATAGGGACTGACAATGACATAGCCACTGTAGGATCTGTGTGCTGGAATCACTGTAGGCCTGTGATATGGATGTTGGGGCTGGGTCCTGTGACTGGAAATAGAACAAGATGGGTAGGGGCAAAATAATGGGACCGTAGCAGGGGAGCTGAAACGCGTTAGGGATTTTGCCTGCGTCTTTGATAGCCACTGTAGGACTGGTGCTAAAATCACTGTGGGGCTGGGATAGGGACTGATAATGGGATTGCCACTGTAGGATCTGTGTGCTGGAATCACTGTAGGCCTGTGATATGGATGTTGGGGCTGGGTCCTGTGATTGGAAATAGAACAAGATGGGTAGGGGCAAAATAATGGGACCGTAGCAGGGGAGCTGAAACGCGTTAGGGATTTTGCCTGCGTCTTTGATAGCCACTGTAGCGCTGCTGCTGAATTCACTGTGGGGCGGGGACATTGACTGTGGGGTGGGCTTCTAGGCCCTAGGGTGGGAGCTGAAATGTTGCCAAGCTGGAGACAGGAGGAAGATCCTGCGCCTTGTACCTGGAGAAGTTTCTGCCAGCAGCATTGAAGAAACACGCATCTGGAGCTGGAAGAAGAGAGCATGCAGTTAAATAAAGCTTGTGGGCCAAGAGCTGAAATCACTGGGGCTGGGAAGGGCTCTCCAGGGCTAGAGGTGAAATCACTGTGGGGCTGGGATAGGGACTGACAATGACATAGCCACTGTAGGATCTGTGTGCTGGAATCACTGTAGGCCTGTGATATGGATGTTGGGGCTGGGTCCTGTGACTGGAAATAGAACAAGATGGCTAGGGGCAAAATAATGGGACCGTAACATGGGAGCTGAGATGCAGGCAGTGCCAGGGTTTTGCCTGCGTCTTTGATAGGCACTGTAGCGCTGGTGCTGAATTCACAGTGGGGCGGGGACATTGACTGTGGGGTGGGCTTCTAGGCCCTAGGGTGGGAGCTGAAATGTTGCTGAGCTGGAGACAGGAGGAAGATCCTGCGCCTTGTACCTGGAGAAGTTTCAGCCAGCAGCACTGAAGAAACACGCATCTGGAGCCGGAAGAAGAGCTTGCAGTGAAATAAAGCTTGTGGGCCAAGAGCTGAAATCACTGTGGGGCTGGGATAGGGACTGACAGTGACATAGCCACTGTAGGATCTGTGTCCTGGAATCACTGTAGGCCTGTGATAAGGATGTTGGGGCTGGGTCCTGGGACTGGAAATAGAACAAGATGGGTAGGGGCAAAATAATGGGACCGTAGCAGGGGAGCTGAAATGGGTTCGGGTTAGGGATTTTGCCTGCGTCTTTGATAGCCACTGTAGCGCTGGTGCTGAATTCACAGTGGGGCGGGGACATTGACTGTGGGGTGGGCTTCTAGGCCCTAGGGTGGGAGCTGAAATGTTGCCGAGCTGGAGCCAGAAGGAAGATCCTGCGCCTTGTACCTGGAGAAGTTTCAGCCAGCAGCATTGAAGAAACACGCATCTGGAGCTGGAAGAAGAGAGCATGCAGTGAAATAAAGCTTGTGGGCCAAGAGCTGAAATCACTGGGGCTGGGAAAGGGCTCTCCAGGGCAAGAGCTGAAATCACTGTGGGGCTGGGATAGGGAGTGACAATGTCATAGCCACTGTAGGATCTGTGTGCTGGAATCACTGTAGGCCTGGGATATGGATGTTGGGGCTGGGTCCTGTGATTGGAAATAGAACAGGATGGGTAGGGGCAAAATAATGGGACTGTAACACGGGAGCTGAAATGGGTTCGGGTTAGGGGTTTTGCCTGCGTCTTTGATAGCCACTGTAGTGCTGGTGCTGAATTCACAGTGGGGCTGGGACATTGACTTTTGGGTGGGCTTCTAGGCCCTAGGGTGGGAGCTGAAATGTTGCCGAGCTGGAGACAGGAGGAATATCCTGCGCCTTGTACCTGGAGAAGTTTCAGCCCGAAGCATTGAAGAAACACGCATCTGGAGCTGGAAGAAGAGAGCATGCTGTGAAATAAAGCTTGTGGGCCAAGAGCTGAAATCACTGGGGCGGGGAAGGGCTCTCCAGGGCTAGAGCTGAAATCACTGTGGGGCTGGGATAGGGACTGATAGTGACATAGCCACTGTAGGATCTGTGTGCTGGAATCACTGTAGGCCTGCGATATGGATGTTGGGGCTGGGTCCTGTGACTGAAAATAGAACAAGATGGGTAGGGGCAAAATAATGGGACCGTAGCAGGGGAGCTGAAACGGCTTAGGGATTTTGCCTGCGTCTTTGATAGCCACTGTAGCGCTGGTGCTGAATTCACAGTGGGGCTGGGACATTGACTGTGGGGTGGGCTTCTAGGCCCTAGGGTGGGAGCTGAAATGTTGCCGAGCTGGAGACAGGAGGAAGATCCTGCGCCTTGTACCTGGAGAAGTTTCAGCCAGCAGCATTGAAGAAACACGCATCTGGAGCTGGAAGAAGAGAGCATGCAGTGAAATAAAGCTTGTGGGCCAAGAGCTGAAATCACTGGGGCTGGGAAAGGGCTCTCCAGGGCAAGAGCGGAAATCACTGTGGGCTGGGATAGGGACTGACAATGTCATAGCCACTGTAGGATCTGTGTGCTGGAATCACTGTAGGCCTGTGATATGGATGTTGGGGCTGGGTCCTGTGACTGGAAATAGAACAAGATGGGTAGGGGCAAAATAATTGGACCGTAACATGGGAGCTGAGATGCAGGCAGTGCCAGGGTTTTGCCTGCGTCTTTGATAGCCACTGTAGCGCTGGTGCTGAATTCACTGTGGGGCGGGGACATTGACTGTGGGGTGGGCTTCTAGGCCCTAGGGTGGGAGCTGAAATGTTGCCGAGCTGGAGACAGGAGGAATATCCTGCGCCTTGTACCTGGAGAAGTTTCAGCCAGCAGCACTGAAGAAACACGCATCTGGAGCCGGAAGAAGAGCTTGCAGTGAAATAAAGCTTGTGGGCCAAGAGCTGAAATCACTGTGGGGCTGGGATAGGGACTGACAGTGACATAGCCACTGTAGGATCTGTGTCCTGGAATCACTGTAGGCCTGTGATAAGGATGTTGGGGCTGGGTCCTGGGACTGGAAATAGAACAAGATGGGTAGGGGCAAAATAATGGGACCGTAGCAGGGGAGCTGAAATGGGTTCGGGTTAGGGATTTTGCCTGCGTCTTTGATAGCCACTGTGGGGCTGGTGCTGAATTAACTGTGGGGCTGGGATAGAAACTGCTAATGGGATTGCCACTGTAGGACCTGTGTGCTGGAATCACTGTAGGCCTGTGATACGGGTGTTGGTGCTGGGTCCTGTGATTGGAAATAGAACAAGATGGGTAGGGGCAAAATAATTGGACCGTAACATGGGAGCTGAGATGCAGGCAGTGCCAGGGTTTTGCCTGCGTCTTTGATAGGCACTGTAGCGCTGGTGCTGAATTCACAGTGGGGCGGGGACATTGACTGTGGGGTGGGCTTCTAGGCCCTAGGGTGGGAGCTGAAATGTTGCCGAGCTGGAGACAGGAGGAAGATCCTGCGCCTTGTACCTGGAGAAGTTTCAGCCAGCAGCACTGAAGAAACACGCATCTGGAGCCGGAAGAAGAGCTTGCAGTGAAATAAAGCTTGTGGGCCAAGAGCTGAAATCACTGTGGGGCTGGGATAGGGACTGACAATGACATAGCCACTGTAGGATCTGTGTGCTGGAATCACTGTAGGCCTGCGATATGGAGGTTGGGGCTGGCTCCTGTGACTGAAAATAGAACAAGATGGGTAGGGGCAAAATAATGGGACCGTAGCAGGGGAGCTGAAACGGCTTAGGGATTTTGCCTGCGTCTTTGATAGCCACTGTAGCGCTGCGGCTGAATTCACAGTGGGGCGGGGACATTGACTGTGGGGTGGGCTTCTAGGCCCTAGGGTGGGAGCTGAAATGTTGCCGAGCTGGAGACAGGAGGAAGATCCTCCGCCTTGTACCTGGAGAAGTTTCAGCCAGCAGCACTGAAGAAACACGCATCTGGAGCCGGAAGAAGAGCTTGCAGTGAAATAAAGCTTGTGGGCCAAGAGCTGAAATCACTGTGGGGCTGGGATAGGGACTGACAATGACATAGCCACTGTAGGATCTGTGTGCTGGAATCACTGTAGGCCTGTGATAAGGATGTTGGGGCTGGGTCCTGGGACTGGAAATAGAACAAGATGGGTAGGGGCAAAATAATGGGACCATAGCAGGGGAGCTGAAATGGGTTCGGGTTACGGATTTTGCATGCGTCTTTGATAGCCACTGTAGCGCTGGTGCTGAATTCACAGTGGGGCGGGGACATTGACTGTGGGGTGGGCTTCTAGGCCCTAGGGTTGGAGCTGAAATGTTGCCGAGCTGGAGACAGGAGGAAGATCCTGCGCCTTGTACCTGGAGAACTTTCAGCCAGCAGCATTGAAGAAACACGCATCTGGAGCTGGAAGAAGAGAGCATGCTGTGAAATAAAGCTTGTGGGCCAAGAGCTGAAATCACTGGGGCTGGGAAAGGGCTCTCCAGGGCAAGAGCTGAAATCACTGTGGGCTGGGATAGGGACTGACAATGTCATAGCCACTGTAGGATCTGTGTGCTGGAATCACTGTAGGCCTGGGATATGGATGTTGGGGCTGGGTCCTGTGACTGGAAATAGAACAAGATGGGTAGGGGCAAAATAATGGGACCGTAACAGGGGAGCTGAAACGGGTTAGGGATTTTGCCTGCGTCTTTGATAGCCACTGTAGCGCTGGTGCTGAATTCACAGTGGGGCGGGGACATTGACTGTGGGGTGGGCTTCTAGGCCCTAGGGTGGGAGCTGAAATGTTGCCGAGCTGGAGACAGGAGGAAGATCCTGCGCCTTGTACCTGGAGAAGTTTCAGCCAGCAGCATTGAAGAAACACGCATCTGGAGCTGGAAGAAGAGAGCATGCTGTGAAATAAAGCTTGTGGGCCAAGAGCTGAAATCACTGGGGCTGGGAAAGGGCTCTCCAGGGCAAGAGCTGAAATCACTGTGGGCTGGGATAGGGACTGACAATGTCATAGCCACTGTAGGATCTGTGTGCTGGAATCACTGTAGGCCTGGGATATGGATGTTGGGGCTGGGTCCTGTGACTGGAAATAGAACAAGATGGGTAGGGGCAAAATAATGGGACCGTAACAGGGGAGCTGAAACGGGTTAGGGATTTTGCCTGCGTCTTTGATAGCCACTGTAGCGCTGGTGCTGAATTCACAGTGGGGCGGGGACATTGACTGTGGGGTGGGCTTCTAGGCCCTAGGGTGGGAGCTGAAATGTTGCCGAGCTGGAGACAGGAGGAAGATCCTGCGCCTTGTACCTGGAGAACTTTCAGCCAGCAGCATTGAAGAAACACGCATCTGGAGCTGGAAGAAGAGAGCATGCAGTGAAATAAAGCTTGTGGGCCAAGAGCTGAAATCACTGGGGCTGGGAAAGGGCTCTCCAGGGCAAGAGCTGAAATCACTGTGGGCTGGGATAGGGACTGACAATGTCATAGCCACTGTAGGATCTGTGTGCTGGAATCACTGTAGGCCTGTGATATGGATGTTGGGGCTGGGTCCTGTGATTGGAAATAGAACAAGATGGGTCGGGGCAAAATAATTGGACCGTAACATGGGAGCTGAGATGCAGGCAGTGCCAGGGTTTTGCCTGCGTCTTTGATAGGCACTGTAGTGCTGGTGCTGAATTCACAGTGGGGCGGGGACATTGACTGTGGGGTGGGCTTCTAGGCCCTAGGGTGGGAGCTGAAATGTTGCCGAGCTGGAGACAGGAGGAAGATCCTGCGCCTTGTACCTGGAGAAGTTTCAGCCAGCAGCACTGAAGAAACACGCATCTGGAGCCGGAAGAAGAGCTTGCAGTGAAATAAAGCTTGTGGGCCAAGAGCTGAAATCACTGTGGGGCTGGGATAGGGACTGACAATGACATAGCCACTGTAGGATCTGTGTCCTGGAATCACTGTAGGCCTGGGATATGGATGTTGGGGCTGGGTCCTGTGACTGAAAATAGAACAAGATGGGTCGGGGCAAAATAATGGGACCGTAACAGGGGACCTGAAACGGCTTAGGGATTTTGCCTGCGTCTTTGATAGCCACTGTAGTGCTGGTGCTGAATTCACAGTGGGGCGGGGACATTGACTGTGGGGTGGGCTTCTAGGCCCTAGGGTGGGAGCTGAAATGTTGCCGAGCTGGAGACAGGAGGAAGATCCTGCGCCTTGTACCTGGAGAAGTTTCAGCCCGAAGCATTGAAGAAACACGCATCTGGAGCTGGAAGAAGAGAGCATGCTGTGAAATAAAGTTTGTGGGCCAAGAGCTGAAATCACTGGGGCGGGGAAGGGCTCTCCAGGGCTAGAGCTGAAATCACTGTGGGGCTGGGATAGGGACTGATAGTGACATAGCCACTGTAGGATCTGTGTGCTGGAATCACTGTAGGCCTGCGATATGGATGTTGGGGCTGGGTCCTGTGACTGAAAATAGAACAAGATGGGTAGGGGCAAAATAATGGGACCGTAGCAGGGGAGCTGAAACGGCTTAGGGATTTTGCCTGCGTCTTTGATAGCCACTGTAGCGCTGGTGCTGAATTCACAGTGGGGCTGGGACATTGACTTTTGGGTGGGCTTCTAGGCCCTAGGGTGGGAGCTGGAATGTTGCCGAGCTGGAGACAGGAGGAAGATCCTGCGCCTTGTACCTGGAGAAGTTTCTGCCAGCAGCATTGAAGAAACACGCATCTGGAGCTGGAAGAAGAGAGCATGCTGTGAAATAAAGCTTGTGGGCCAAGAGCTGAAATCACTGGGGCTGGGATAGGGACTGACAATGACATAGCCACTGTAGGATCTGTGTGCTGGAATCACTGTAGGCCTGGGATATGGATGTTGGGGCTGGGTCCTGTGACTGAAAATAGAACAAGATGGGTCGGGGCAAAATAATGGGACCGTAACAGGGGACCTGAAACGGGTTAGGGATTTTGCCTGCGTCTTTGATAGCCACTGTAGCGCTGGTGCTGAATTCACAGTGGGGCGGGGACATTGACTGTGGGGACGGCTTATAAGCACTAGGGTGGGAGCTGAAATGTTGCAGAGCTGGAGACAGGAGGAACATCCTGCTCCTTGAACCTGGGGAAGTTGCAGGCAGCAGCGTTGGAGAAGCAATCATCTGGTGCAGCAAGAAGAGAGCTTGGAGTGAAATAAAGCTTGTGGGCCAAGAGCTGAAATCACTGGGGCTGGGAAAGGGCACTCCAGGGCTGGAGCTGGTTTAGGGACCGATAATGGGATTGTCACTGTAGGATCTGTGTGCTGGAATTACTGTAGGCCTGTGATACAGTAGTTGGTGCTGGGTCCTGTGATTGGAAATAGAACAAGATGGGTAGGGGCAAAATAATGGGACCATAACATGGGAGCTGAAACACTGGCAGTGCCAGGGTTTTGCCTGCGTCTTTGATAGGCACTGTAGCGCTGCGGCTGAAATCACTGTGGGGCTGGGACATTGACTGTGGGGTGGGCTTCTAGGCCCTAGGGTGGGAGCTGAAATGTTGCCGAGCTGGAGACAGGGGGAAGATCCTGCGCCTTGTACCTGGAAAAGTTTCAGCCCGCAGCATTGAAGAAACACGCATCTGGAGCTGGAAGAAGAGAGCATGCTGTGAAATAAAGCTTGTGGGCCAAGAGCTGAAATCACTGGGGCTGGGAAAGGGCTCTCCAGGGCAAGAGCTGAAATCACTGTGGGCTGGGATAGGGACTGACAAGGTCATAGCCACTGTAGGATCTGTGTGCTGGAATCACTGTAGGCCTGTGATATGGATGTTGGGGCTGGGTCCTGTGACTGGAAATAGAACAAGATGGGTAGGGGCAAAATAATGGTACCGTAACAGGGGAGCTGAAACGGGTTAGGGATTTTGCCTGCGTCTTTGATAGCCACTGTAGCGCTGCGGCTGAATTCACAGTGGGGCGGGGACATTGACTGTGGGGTGGGCTTCTAGGCCCTAGGGTGGGAGCTGAAATGTTGCCGAGCTGGAGACAGGAGGAAGATCCTGCGCCTTGTACCTGGAGAACTTTCAGCCAGCAGCATTGAAGAAACACGCATCTGGAGCTGGAAGAAGAGAGCATGCTGTGAAATAAAGCTTGTGGGCCAAGAGCTGAAATCACTGGGGCTGGGAAAGGGCTCTCCAGGGCAAGAGCTGAAATCACTGTGGGCTGGGATAGGGACTGACAATGTCATAGCCACTGTAGGATCTGTGTGCTGGAATCACTGTAGGCCTGCGATATGGATGTTGGGGCTGGGTCCTGTGACTGAAAATAGAACAAGATGGGTAGGGGCAAAATAATGGGACCGTAGCAGGGGAGCTGAAACGGCTTAGGGATTTTGCCTGCGTCTTTGATAGCCACTGTGGGGCTGGTGCTGAATTAACTGTGGGGCTGGGATAGAAACTGCTAATGGGATTGCCACTGTAGGACCTGTGTGCTGGAATCACTGTAGGCCTGTGATACGGGTGTTGGTGCTGGGTCCTGTGATTGGAAATAGAACAAGATGGGTAGGGGCAAAATAATGGGACCGTAGCAGGGGAGCTGAAACGCGTTAGGGATTTTGCCTGCGTCTTTGATAGCCACTGTAGCGCTGGTGCTGAATTCACTGTGGGGCGGGGACATTGACTGTGGGGTGGGCTTCTAGGCCCTAGGGTGGGAGCTGAAATGTCGCCAAGCTGGAGACAGGAGGAAGATCCTGCGCCTTGTACCTGGAGAAGTTTCTGCCAGCAGCATTGAAGAAACACGCATCTGGAGCAGGAAGAAGAGAGCATGCAGTTAAATAAAGCTTGTGGGCCAAGAGCTGAAATCACTGGGGCTGGGAAAGGGCTCTCCAGGGCTAGAGCTGAAATCACTGTGGGGCTGGGATAGGGACTGACAATGACATAGCCACTGTAGGATCTGTGTGCTGGAATCACTGTAGGCCTGCGATATGGATGTTGGGGCTGGGTCCTGTGACTGGAAATAGAACAAGATGGGTAGGGGCAAAATAATGGGACCGTAGCAGGGGAGCTGAAACGCGTTAGGGATTTTGCCTGCGTCTTTGATAGCCACTGTAGGACTGGTGCTAAAATCACTGTGGGGCTGGGATAGGGACTGATAATGGGATTGCCACTGTAGGATCTGTGTGCTGGAATCACTGTAGGCCTGTGATATGGATGTTGGGGCTGGGTCCTGTGATTGGAAATAGAACAAGATGGGTAGGGGCAAAATAATGGGACCGTAGCAGGGGAGCTGAAACGCGTTAGGGATTTTGCCTGCGTCTTTGATAGCCACTGTAGCGCTGCTGCTGAATTCACTGTGGGGCGGGGACATTGACTGTGGGGTGGGCTTCTAGGCCCTAGGGTGGGAGCTGAAATGTTGCCAAGCTGGAGACAGGAGGAAGATCCTGCGCCTTGTACCTGGAGAAGTTTCTGCCAGCAGCATTGAAGAAACACGCATCTGGAGCTGGAAGAAGAGAGCATGCAGTTAAATAAAGCTTGTGGGCCAAGAGCTGAAATCACTGGGGCTGGGAAGGGCTCTCCAGGGCTAGAGGTGAAATCACTGTGGGGCTGGGATAGGGACTGACAATGACATAGCCACTGTAGGATCTGTGTGCTGGAATCACTGTAGGCCTGTGATATGGATGTTGGGGCTGGGTCCTGTGACTGGAAATAGAACAAGATGGCTAGGGGCAAAATAATGGGACCGTAACATGGGAGCTGAGATGCAGGCAGTGCCAGGGTTTTGCCTGCGTCTTTGATAGGCACTGTAGCGCTGGTGCTGAATTCACAGTGGGGCGGGGACATTGACTGTGGGGTGGGCTTCTAGGCCCTAGGGTGGGAGCTGAAATGTTGCTGAGCTGGAGACAGGAGGAAGATCCTGCGCCTTGTACCTGGAGAAGTTTCAGCCAGCAGCACTGAAGAAACACGCATCTGGAGCCGGAAGAAGAGCTTGCAGTGAAATAAAGCTTGTGGGCCAAGAGCTGAAATCACTGTGGGGCTGGGATAGGGACTGACAGTGACATAGCCACTGTAGGATCTGTGTCCTGGAATCACTGTAGGCCTGTGATAAGGATGTTGGGGCTGGGTCCTGGGACTGGAAATAGAACAAGATGGGTAGGGGCAAAATAATGGGACCGTAGCAGGGGAGCTGAAATGGGTTCGGGTTAGGGATTTTGCCTGCGTCTTTGATAGCCACTGTAGCGCTGGTGCTGAATTCACAGTGGGGCGGGGACATTGACTGTGGGGTGGGCTTCTAGGCCCTAGGGTGGGAGCTGAAATGTTGCCGAGCTGGAGCCAGAAGGAAGATCCTGCGCCTTGTACCTGGAGAAGTTTCAGCCAGCAGCATTGAAGAAACACGCATCTGGAGCTGGAAGAAGAGAGCATGCAGTGAAATAAAGCTTGTGGGCCAAGAGCTGAAATCACTGGGGCTGGGAAAGGGCTCTCCAGGGCAAGAGCTGAAATCACTGTGGGGCTGGGATAGGGAGTGACAATGTCATAGCCACTGTAGGATCTGTGTGCTGGAATCACTGTAGGCCTGGGATATGGATGTTGGGGCTGGGTCCTGTGATTGGAAATAGAACAGGATGGGTAGGGGCAAAATAATGGGACTGTAACACGGGAGCTGAAATGGGTTCGGGTTAGGGGTTTTGCCTGCGTCTTTGATAGCCACTGTAGTGCTGGTGCTGAATTCACAGTGGGGCTGGGACATTGACTTTTGGGTGGGCTTCTAGGCCCTAGGGTGGGAGCTGAAATGTTGCCGAGCTGGAGACAGGAGGAATATCCTGCGCCTTGTACCTGGAGAAGTTTCAGCCCGAAGCATTGAAGAAACACGCATCTGGAGCTGGAAGAAGAGAGCATGCTGTGAAATAAAGCTTGTGGGCCAAGAGCTGAAATCACTGGGGCGGGGAAGGGCTCTCCAGGGCTAGAGCTGAAATCACTGTGGGGCTGGGATAGGGACTGATAGTGACATAGCCACTGTAGGATCTGTGTGCTGGAATCACTGTAGGCCTGCGATATGGATGTTGGGGCTGGGTCCTGTGACTGAAAATAGAACAAGATGGGTAGGGGCAAAATAATGGGACCGTAGCAGGGGAGCTGAAACGGCTTAGGGATTTTGCCTGCGTCTTTGATAGCCACTGTAGCGCTGGTGCTGAATTCACAGTGGGGCTGGGACATTGACTGTGGGGTGGGCTTCTAGGCCCTAGGGTGGGAGCTGAAATGTTGCCGAGCTGGAGACAGGAGGAAGATCCTGCGCCTTGTACCTGGAGAAGTTTCAGCCAGCAGCATTGAAGAAACACGCATCTGGAGCTGGAAGAAGAGAGCATGCAGTGAAATAAAGCTTGTGGGCCAAGAGCTGAAATCACTGGGGCTGGGAAAGGGCTCTCCAGGGCAAGAGCGGAAATCACTGTGGGCTGGGATAGGGACTGACAATGTCATAGCCACTGTAGGATCTGTGTGCTGGAATCACTGTAGGCCTGTGATATGGATGTTGGGGCTGGGTCCTGTGACTGGAAATAGAACAAGATGGGTAGGGGCAAAATAATTGGACCGTAACATGGGAGCTGAGATGCAGGCAGTGCCAGGGTTTTGCCTGCGTCTTTGATAGCCACTGTAGCGCTGGTGCTGAATTCACAGTGGGGCGGGGACATTGACTGTGGGGTGGGCTTCTAGGCCCTAGGGTGGGAGCTGAAATGTTGCCGAGCTGGAGACAGGAGGAATATCCTGCGCCTTGTACCTGGAGAAGTTTCAGCCAGCAGCACTGAAGAAACACGCATCTGGAGCCGGAAGAAGAGCTTGCAGTGAAATAAAGCTTGTGGGCCAAGAGCTGAAATCACTGTGGGGCTGGGATAGGGACTGACAGTGACATAGCCACTGTAGGATCTGTGTCCTGGAATCACTGTAGGCCTGTGATAAGGATGTTGGGGCTGGGTCCTGGGACTGGAAATAGAACAAGATGGGTAGGGGCAAAATAATGGGACCGTAGCAGGGGAGCTGAAATGGGTTCGGGTTAGGGATTTTGCCTGCGTCTTTGATAGCCACTGTGGGGCTGGTGCTGAATTAACTGTGGGGCTGGGATAGAAACTGCTAATGGGATTGCCACTGTAGGACCTGTGTGCTGGAATCACTGTAGGCCTGTGATACGGGTGTTGGTGCTGGGTCCTGTGATTGGAAATAGAACAAGATGGGTAGGGGCAAAATAATTGGACCGTAACATGGGAGCTGAGATGCAGGCAGTGCCAGGGTTTTGCCTGCGTCTTTGATAGGCACTGTAGCGCTGGTGCTGAATTCACAGTGGGGCGGGGACATTGACTGTGGGGTGGGCTTCTAGGCCCTAGGGTGGGAGCTGAAATGTTGCCGAGCTGGAGACAGGAGGAAGATCCTCCGCCTTGTACCTGGAGAAGTTTCAGCCAGCAGCACTGAAGAAACACGCATCTGGAGCCGGAAGAAGAGCTTGCAGTGAAATAAAGCTTGTGGGCCAAGAGCTGAAATCACTGTGGGGCTGGGATAGGGACTGACAATGACATAGCCACTGTAGAATCTGTGTGCTGGAATCACTGTAGGCCTGCGATATGGAGGTTGGGGCTGGCTCCTGTGACTGAAAATAGAACAAGATGGGTAGGGGCAAAATAATGGGACCGTAGCAGGGGAGCTGAAACGGCTTAGGGATTTTGCCTGCGTCTTTGATAGGCACTGTAGCGCTGCGGCTGAATTCACAGTGGGGCGGGGACATTGACTGTGGGGTGGGCTTCTAGGCCCTAGGGTGGGAGCTGAAATGTTGCCGAGCTGGAGACAGGAGGAAGATCCTCCGCCTTGTACCTGGAGAAGTTTCAGCCAGCAGCACTGAAGAAACACGCATCTGGAGCCGGAAGAAGAGCTTGCAGTGAAATAAAGCTTGTGGGCCAAGAGCTGAAATCACTGTGGGGCTGGGATAGGGACTGACAATGACATAGCCACTGTAGGATCTGTGTGCTGGAATCACTGTAGGCCTGTGATAAGGATGTTGGGGCTGGGTCCTGGGACTGGAAATAGAACAAGATGGGTAGGGGCAAAATAATGGGACCATAGCAGGGGAGCTGAAATGGGTTCGGGTTACGGATTTTGCATGCGTCTTTGATAGCCACTGTAGCGCTGGTGCTGAATTCACAGTGGGGCGGGGACATTGACTGTGGGGTGGGCTTCTAGGCCCTAGGGTGGGAGCTGAAATGTTGCCGAGCTGGAGACAGGAGGAAGATCCTGCGCCTTGTACCTGGAGAAGTTTCAGCCCGAAGCATTGAAGAAACACGCATCTGGAGCTGGAAGAAGAGAGCATGCTGTGAAATAAAGCTTGTGGGCCAAGAGCTGAAATCACTGGGGCTGGGAAAGGGCTCTCCAGGGCAAGAGCTGAAATCACTGTGGGCTGGGATAGGGACTGACAATGTCATAGCCACTGTAGGATCTGTGTGCTGGAATCACTGTAGGCCTGGGATATGGATGTTGGGGCTGGGTCCTGTGACTGGAAATAGAACAAGATGGGTAGGGGCAAAATAATGGGACCGTAACAGGGGAGCTGAAACGGGTTAGGGATTTTGCCTGCGTCTTTGATAGCCACTGTAGCGCTGGTGCTGAATTCACAGTGGGGCGGGGACATTGACTGTGGGGTGGGCTTCTAGGCCCTAGGGTGGGAGCTGAAATGTTGCCGAGCTGGAGACAGGAGGAAGATCCTGCGCCTTGTACCTGGAGAAGTTTCAGCCAGCAGCATTGAAGAAACACGCATCTGGAGCTGGAAGAAGAGAGCATGCAGTGAAATAAAGCTTGTGGGCCAAGAGCTGAAATCACTGGGGCTGGGAAAGGGCTCTCCAGGGCAAGAGCTGAAATCACTGTGGGCTGGGATAGGGACTGACAATGTCATAGCCACTGTAGGATCTGTGTGCTGGAATCACTGTAGGCCTGGGATATGGATGTTGGGGCTGGGTCCTGTGACTGGAAATAGAACAAGATGGGTAGGGGCAAAATAATGGGACCGTAACAGGGGAGCTGAAACGGGTTAGGGATTTTGCCTGCGTCTTTGATAGCCACTGTAGCGCTGGTGCTGAATTCACAGTGGGGCGGGGACATTGACTGTGGGGTGGGCTTCTAGGCCCTAGGGTGGGAGCTGAAATGTTGCCGAGCTGGAGACAGGAGGAAGATCCTGCGCCTTGTACCTGGAGAAGTTTCAGCCAGCAGCATTGAAGAAACACGCATCTGGAGCTGGAAGAAGAGAGCATGCTGTGAAATAAAGCTTGTGGGCCAAGAGCTGAAATCACTGGGGCTGGGAAAGGGCTCTCCAGGGCAAGAGCTGAAATCACTGTGGGCTGGGATAGGGACTGACAATGTCATAGCCACTGTAGGATCTGTGTGCTGGAATCACTGTAGGCCTGGGATATGGATGTTGGGGCTGGGTCCTGTGACTGGAAATAGAACAAGATGGGTAGGGGCAAAATAATGGGACCGTAACAGGGGAGCTGAAACGGGTTAGGGATTTTGCCTGCGTCTTTGATAGCCACTGTAGCGCTGGTGCTGAATTCACAGTGGGGCGGGGACATTGACTGTGGGGTGGGCTTCTAGGCCCTAGGGTGGGAGCTGAAATGTTGCCGAGCTGGAGACAGGAGGAAGATCCTGCGCCTTGTACCTGGAGAAGTTTCAGCCAGCAGCATTGAAGAAACACGCATCTGGAGCTGGAAGAAGAGAGCATGCAGTGAAATAAAGCTTGTGGGCCAAGAGCTGAAATCACTGGGGCTGGGAAAGGGCTCTCCAGGGCAAGAGCTGAAATCACTGTGGGCTGGGATAGGGACTGACAATGTCATAGCCACTGTAGGATCTGTGTGCTGGAATCACTGTAGGCCTGTGATATGGATGTTGGGGCTGGGTCCTGTGATTGGAAATAGAACAAGATGGGTCGGGGCAAAATAATTGGACCGTAACATGGGAGCTGAGATGCAGGCAGTGCCAGGGTTTTGCCTGCGTCTTTGATAGGCACTGTAGTGCTGGTGCTGAATTCACAGTGGGGCGGGGACATTGACTGTGGGGTGGGCTTCTAGGCCCTAGGGTGGGAGCTGAAATGTTGCCGAGCTGGAGACAGGAGGAAGATCCTGCGCCTTGTACCTGGAGAAGTTTCAGCCAGCAGCACTGAAGAAACACGCATCTGGAGCCGGAAGAAGAGCTTGCAGTGAAATAAAGCTTGTGGGCCAAGAGCTGAAATCACTGTGGGGCTGGGATAGGGACTGACAATGACATAGCCACTGTAGGATCTGTGTGCTGGAATCACTGTAGGCATGGGATATGGATGTTGGGGCTGGGTCCTGTGATTGGAAATAGAACAGGATGGGTAGGGGCAAAATAATGGGACTGTAACACGGGAGCTGAAATGGGTTCGGGTTAGGGATTTTGCCTGCGTCTTTGATAGCCACTGTAGCGCTGGTGCTGAATTCACAGTGGGGCTGGGACATTGACTTTTGGGTGGGCTTCTAGGCCCTAGGGTGGGAGCTGAAATGTTGCCGAGCTGGAGACAGGAGGAAGATCCTGCGCCTTGTACCTGGAGAAGTTTCAGCCCGAAGCATTGAAGAAACACGCATCTGGAGCTGGAAGAAGAGAGCATGCTGTGAAATAAAGTTTGTGGGCCAAGAGCTGAAATCACTGGGGCGGGGAAGGGCTCTCCAGGGCTAGAGCTGAAATCACTGTGGGGCTGGGATAGGGACTGATAGTGACATAGCCACTGTAGGATCTGTGTGCTGGAATCACTGTAGGCCTGCGATATGGATGTTGGGGCTGGGTCCTGTGACTGAAAATAGAACAAGATGGGTAGGGGCAAAATAATGGGACCGTAGCAGGGGAGCTGAAACGGCTTAGGGATTTTGCCTGCGTCTTTGATAGCCACTGTAGCGCTGGTGCTGAATTCACAGTGGGGCTGGGACATTGACTTTTGGGTGGGCTTCTAGGCCCTAGGGTGGGAGCTGGAATGTTGCCGAGCTGGAGACAGGAGGAAGATCCTGCGCCTTGTACCTGGAGAAGTTTCTGCCAGCAGCATTGAAGAAACACGCATCTGGAGCTGGAAGAAGAGAGCATGCTGTGAAATAAAGCTTGTGGGCCAAGAGCTGAAATCACTGGGGCTGGGATAGGGACTGACAATGACATAGCCACTGTAGGATCTGTGTGCTGGAATCACTGTAGGCCTGGGATATGGATGTTGGGGCTGGGTCCTGTGACTGAAAATAGAACAAGATGGGTCGGGGCAAAATAATGGGACCGTAACAGGGGACCTGAAACGGGTTAGGGATTTTGCCTGCGTCTTTGATAGCCACTGTAGCGCTGGTGCTGAATTCACAGTGGGGCGGGGACATTGACTGTGGGGACGGCTTATAAGCACTAGGGTGGGAGCTGAAATGTTGCAGAGCTGGAGACAGGAGGAACATCCTGCTCCTTGAACCTGGGGAAGTTGCAGGCAGCAGCGTTGGAGAAGCAATCATCTGGTGCAGCAAGAAGAGAGCTTGGAGTGAAATAAAGCTTGTGGGCCAAGAGCTGAAATCACTGGGGCTGGGAAAGGGCACTCCAGGGCTGGAGCTGGTTTAGGGACCGATAATGGGATTGTCACTGTAGGATCTGTGTGCTGGAATTACTGTAGGCCTGTGATACAGTAGTTGGTGCTGGGTCCTGTGATTGGAAATAGAACAAGATGGGTAGGGGCAAAATAATGGGACCATAACATGGGAGCTGAAACACTGGCAGTGCCAGGGTTTTGCCTGCGTCTTTGATAGGCACTGTAGCGCTGCGGCTGAAATCACTGTGGGGCTGGGACATTGACTGTGGGGTGGGCTTCTAGGCCCTAGGGTGGGAGCTGAAATGTTGCCGAGCTGGAGACAGGGGGAAGATCCTGCGCCTTGTACCTGGAGAAGTTTCAGCCCGCAGCATTGAAGAAACACGCATCTGGAGCTGGAAGAAGAGAGCATGCTGTGAAATAAAGCTTGTGGGCCAAGAGCTGAAATCACTGGGGCTGGGAAAGGGCTCTCCAGGGCAAGAGCTGAAATCACTGTGGGCTGGGATAGGGACTGACAAGGTCATAGCCACTGTAGGATCTGTGTGCTGGAATCACTGTAGGCCTGTGATATGGATGTTGGGGCTGGGTCCTGTGACTGGAAATAGAACAAGATGGGTAGGGGCAAAATAATGGTACCGTAACAGGGGAGCTGAAACGGGTTAGGGATTTTGCCTGCGTCTTTGATAGCCACTGTAGCGCTGCGGCTGAATTCACAGTGGGGCGGGGACATTGACTGTGGGGTGGGCTTCTAGGCCCTAGGGTGGGAGCTGAAATGTTGCCGAGCTGGAGACAGGAGGAAGATCCTGCGCCTTGTACCTGGAGAACTTTCAGCCAGCAGCATTGAAGAAACACGCATCTGGAGCTGGAAGAAGAGAGCATGCTGTGAAATAAAGCTTGTGGGCCAAGAGCTGAAATCACTGGGGCTGGGAAAGGGCTCTCCAGGGCAAGAGCTGAAATCACTGTGGGCTGGGATAGGGACTGACAATGTCATAGCCACTGTAGGATCTGTGTGCTGGAATCACTGTAGGCCTGCGATATGGATGTTGGGGCTGGGTCCTGTGACTGAAAATAGAACAAGATGGGTAGGGGCAAAATAATGGGACCGTAGCAGGGGAGCTGAAACGGCTTAGGGATTTTGCCTGCGTCTTTGATAGCCACTGTGGGGCTGGTGCTGAATTAACTGTGGGGCTGGGATAGAAACTGCTAATGGGATTGCCACTGTAGGACCTGTGTGCTGGAATCACTGTAGGCCTGTGATACGGGTGTTGGTGCTGGGTCCTGTGATTGGAAATAGAACAAGATGGGTAGGGGCAAAATAATTGGACCGTAACATGGGAGCTGAGATGCAGGCAATGCCAGGGTTTTGCCTGCGTCTTTTATAGCCACTGTAGCGCTGGTGCTGAATTCACAGTGGGGCGGGGACATTGACTGTGGGGTGGGCTTCTAGGCCCTAGGGTGGGAGCTGAAATGTTGCCGAGCTGGAGACAGGAGGAAGATCCTCCGCCTTGTACCTGGAGAAGTTTCAGCCAGCAGCACTGAAGAAACACGCATCTGGAGCCGGAAGAAGAGCTTGCAGTGAAATAAAGCTTGTGGGCCAAGAGCTGAAATCACTGTGGGGCTGGGATAGGGACTGACAATGACATAGCCACTGTAGAATCTGTGTGCTGGAATCACTGTAGGCCTGCGATATGGAGGTTGGGGCTGGCTCCTGTGACTGAAAATAGAACAAGATGGGTAGGGGCAAAATAATGGGACCGTAGCAGGGGAGCTGAAACGGCTTAGGGATTTTGCCTGCGTCTTTGATAGGCACTGTAGCGCTGCGGCTGAATTCACAGTGGGGCGGGGACATTGACTTTTGGGTGGGCTTCTAGGCCCTAGGGTGGGAGCTGAAATGTTGCCGAGCTGGAGACAGGAGGAAGATCCTCCGCCTTGTACCTGGAGAAGTTTCAGCCAGCAGCACTGAAGAAACACGCATCTGGAGCCGGAAGAAGAGCTTGCAGTGAAATAAAGCTTGTGGGCCAAGAGCTGAAATCACTGTGGGGCTGGGATAGGGACTGACAATGACATAGCCACTGTAGGATCTGTGTGCTGGAATCACTGTAGGCCTGTGATAAGGATGTTGGGGCTGGGTCCTGGGACTGGAAATAGAACAAGATGGGTAGGGGCAAAATAATGGGACCATAGCAGGGGAGCTGAAATGGGTTCGGGTTACGGATTTTGCATGCGTCTTTGATAGCCACTGTAGCGCTGGTGCTGAATTCACAGTGGGGCGGGGACATTGACTGTGGGGTGGGCTTCTAGGCCCTAGGGTGGGAGCTGAAATGTTGCCGAGCTGGAGACAGGAGGAAGATCCTGCGCCTTGTACCTGGAGAAGTTTCAGCCCGAAGCATTGAAGAAACACGCATCTGGAGCTGGAAGAAGAGAGCATGCTGTGAAATAAAGCTTGTGGGCCAAGAGCTGAAATCACTGGGGCTGGGAAAGGGCTCTCCAGGGCAAGAGCTGAAATCACTGTGGGCTGGGATAGGGACTGACAATGTCATAGCCACTGTAGGATCTGTGTGCTGGAATCACTGTAGGCCTGGGATATGGATGTTGGGGCTGGGTCCTGTGACTGGAAATAGAACAAGATGGGTAGGGGCAAAATAATGGGACCGTAACAGGGGAGCTGAAACGGGTTAGGGATTTTGCCTGCGTCTTTGATAGCCACTGTAGCGCTGGTGCTGAATTCACAGTGGGGCGGGGACATTGACTGTGGGGTGGGCTTCTAGGCCCTAGGGTGGGAGCTGAAATGTTGCCGAGCTGGAGACAGGAGGAAGATCCTGCGCCTTGTACCTGGAGAAGTTTCAGCCAGCAGCATTGAAGAAACACGCATCTGGAGCTGGAAGAAGAGAGCATGCAGTGAAATAAAGCTTGTGGGCCAAGAGCTGAAATCACTGGGGCTGGGAAAGGGCTCTCCAGGGCAAGAGCTGAAATCACTGTGGGCTGGGATAGGGACTGACAATGTCATAGCCACTGTAGGATCTGTGTGCTGGAATCACTGTAGGCCTGGGATATGGATGTTGGGGCTGGGTCCTGTGACTGGAAATAGAACAAGATGGGTAGGGGCAAAATAATGGGACCGTAACAGGGGAGCTGAAACGGGTTAGGGATTTTGCCTGCGTCTTTGATAGCCACTGTAGCGCTGGTGCTGAATTCACAGTGGGGCGGGGACATTGACTGTGGGGTGGGCTTCTAGGCCCTAGGGTGGGAGCTGAAATGTTGCCGAGCTGGAGACAGGAGGAAGATCCTGCGCCTTGTACCTGGAGAAGTTTCAGCCCGCAGCATTGAAGAAACACGCATCTGGAGCTGGAAGAAGAGAGCATGCTGTGAAATAAAGCTTGTGGGCCAAGAGCTGAAATCACTGGGGCTGGGAAAGGGCTCTCCAGGGCAAGAGCTGAAATCACTGTGGGCTGGGATAGGGACTGACAATGTCATAGCCACTGTAGGATCTGTGTGCTGGAATCACTGTAGGCCTGGGATATGGATGTTGGGGCTGGGTCCTGTGACTGGAAATAGAACAAGATGGGTAGGGGCAAAATAATGGGACCGTAACAGGGGAGCTGAAACGGGTTAGGGATTTTGCCTGCGTCTTTGATAGCCACTGTAGCGCTGGTGCTGAATTCACAGTGGGGCGGGGACATTGACTGTGGGGTGGGCTTCTAGGCCCTAGGGTGGGAGCTGAAATGTTGCCGAGCTGGAGACAGGAGGAAGATCCTGCGCCTTGTACCTGGAGAAGTTTCAGCCAGCAGCATTGAAGAAACACGCATCTGGAGCTGGAAGAAGAGAGCATGCAGTGAAATAAAGCTTGTGGGCCAAGAGCTGAAATCACTGGGGCTGGGAAAGGGCTCTCCAGGGCAAGAGCTGAAATCACTGTGGGCTGGGATAGGGACTGACAATGTCATAGCCACTGTAGGATCTGTGTGCTGGAATCACTGTAGGCCTGTGATATGGATGTTGGGGCTGGGTCCTGTGATTGGAAATAGAACAAGATGGGTCGGGGCAAAATAATTGGACCGTAACATGGGAGCTGAGATGCAGGCAGTGCCAGGGTTTTGCCTGCGTCTTTGATAGGCACTGTAGTGCTGGTGCTGAATTCACAGTGGGGCGGGGACATTGACTGTGGGGTGGGCTTCTAGGCCCTAGGGTGGGAGCTGAAATGTTGCCGAGCTGGAGACAGGAGGAAGATCCTGCGCCTTGTACCTGGAGAAGTTTCAGCCAGCAGCACTGAAGAAACACGCATCTGGAGCCGGAAGAAGAGCTTGCAGTGAAATAAAGCTTGTGGGCCAAGAGCTGAAATCACTGTGGGGCTGGGATAGGGACTGACAATGACATAGCCACTGTAGGATCTGTGTGCTGGAATCACTGTAGGCATGGGATATGGATGTTGGGGCTGGGTCCTGTGATTGGAAATAGAACAGGATGGGTAGGGGCAAAATAATGGGACTGTAACACGGGAGCTGAAATGGGTTAGGGTTAGGGATTTTGCCTGCGTCTTTGATAGCCACTGTAGCGCTGGTGCTGAATTCACAGTGGGGCTGGGACATTGACTTTTGGGTGGGCTTCTAGGCCCTAGGGTGGGAGCTGAAATGTTGCCGAGCTGGAGACAGGAGGAAGATCCTGCGCCTTGTACCTGGAGAAGTTTCAGCCCGAAGCATTGAAGAAACACGCATCTGGAGCTGGAAGAAGAGAGCATGCTGTGAAATAAAGTTTGTGGGCCAAGAGCTGAAATCACTGGGGCGGGGAAGGGCTCTCCAGGGCTAGAGCTGAAATCACTGTGGGGCTGGGATAGGGACTGATAGTGACATAGCCACTGTAGGATCTGTGTGCTGGAATCACTGTAGGCCTGCGATATGGATGTTGGGGCTGGGTCCTGTGACTGAAAATAGAACAAGATGGGTAGGGGCAAAATAATGGGACCGTAGCAGGGGAGCTGAAACGGCTTAGGGATTTTGCCTGCGTCTTTGATAGCCACTGTAGCGCTGGTGCTGAATTCACAGTGGGGCTGGGACATTGACTTTTGGGTGGGCTTCTAGGCCCTAGGGTGGGAGCTGGAATGTTGCCGAGCTGGAGACAGGAGGAAGATCCTGCGCCTTGTACCTGGAGAAGTTTCTGCCAGCAGCATTGAAGAAACACGCATCTGGAGCTGGAAGAAGAGAGCATGCTGTGAAATAAAGCTTGTGGGCCAAGAGCTGAAATCACTGGGGCTGGGATAGGGACTGACAATGACATAGCCACTGTAGGATCTGTGTGCTGGAATCACTGTAGGCCTGGGATATGGATGTTGGGGCTGGGTCCTGTGACTGAAAATAGAACAAGATGGGTCGGGGCAAAATAATGGGACCGTAACAGGGGACCTGAAACGGGTTAGGGATTTTGCCTGCGTCTTTGATAGCCACTGTAGCGCTGGTGCTGAATTCACAGTGGGGCGGGGACATTGACTGTGGGGACGGCTTATAAGCACTAGGGTGGGAGCTGAAATGTTGCAGAGCTGGAGACAGGAGGAACATCCTGCTCCTTGAACCTGGGGAAGTTGCAGGCAGCAGCGTTGGAGAAGCAATCATCTGGTGCAGCAAGAAGAGAGCTTGGAGTGAAATAAAGCTTGTGGGCCAAGAGCTGAAATCACTGGGGCTGGGAAAGGGCACTCCAGGACTGGAGCTGGTTTAGGGACCGATAATGGGATTGTCACTGTAGGATCTGTGTGCTGGAATTACTGTAGGCCTGTGATACAGTAGTTGGTGCTGGGTCCTGTGATTGGAAATAGAACAAGATGGGTAGGGGCAAAATAATGGGACCATAACATGGGAGCTGAAACACTGGCAGTGCCAGGGTTTTGCCTGCGTCTTTGATAGGCACTGTAGCGCTGCGGCTGAAATCACTGTGGGGCTGGGACATTGACTGTGGGGTGGGCTTCTAGGCCCTAGGGTGGGAGCTGAAATGTTGCCGAGCTGGAGACAGGGGGAAGATCCTGCGCCTTGTACCTGGAGAAGTTTCAGCCCGCAGCATTGAAGAAACACGCATCTGGAGCTGGAAGAAGAGAGCATGCTGTGAAATAAAGCTTGTGGGCCAAGAGCTGAAATCACTGGGGCTGGGAAAGGGCTCTCCAGGGCAAGAGCTGAAATCACTGTGGGCTGGGATAGGGACTGACAAGGTCATAGCCACTGTAGGATCTGTGTGCTGGAATCACTGTAGGCCTGTGATATGGATGTTGGGGCTGGGTCCTGTGACTGGAAATAGAACAAGATGGGTAGGGGCAAAATAATGGTACCGTAACAGGGGAGCTGAAACGGGTTAGGGATTTTGCCTGCGTCTTTGATAGCCACTGTAGCGCTGCGGCTGAATTCACAGTGGGGCGGGGACATTGACTGTGGGGTGGGCTTCTAGGCCCTAGGGTGGGAGCTGAAATGTTGCCGAGCTGGAGACAGGAGGAAGATCCTGCGCCTTGTACCTGGAGAACTTTCAGCCAGCAGCATTGAAGAAACACGCATCTGGAGCTGGAAGAAGAGAGCATGCTGTGAAATAAAGCTTGTGGGCCAAGAGCTGAAATCACTGGGGCTGGGAAAGGGCTCTCCAGGGCAAGAGCTGAAATCACTGTGGGCTGGGATAGGGACTGACAATGTCATAGCCACTGTAGGATCTGTGTGCTGGAATCACTGTAGGCCTGCGATATGGATGTTGGGGCTGGGTCCTGTGACTGAAAATAGAACAAGATGGGTAGGGGCAAAATAATGGGACCGTAGCAGGGGAGCTGAAACGGCTTAGGGATTTTGCCTGCGTCTTTGATAGCCACTGTGGGGCTGGTGCTGAATTAACTGTGGGGCTGGGATAGAAACTGCTAATGGGATTGCCACTGTAGGACCTGTGTGCTGGAATCACTGTAGGCCTGTGATACGGGTGTTGGTGCTGGGTCCTGTGATTGGAAATAGAACAAGATGGGTAGGGGCAAAATAATTGGACCGTAACATGGGAGCTGAGATGCAGGCAATGCCAGGGTTTTGCCTGCGTCTTTTATAGCCACTGTAGCGCTGGTGCTGAATTCACAGTGGGGCGGGGACATTGACTGTGGGGTGGGCTTCTAGGCCCTAGGGTGGGAGCTGAAATGTTGCCGAGCTGGAGACAGGAGGAAGATCCTCCGCCTTGTACCTGGAGAAGTTTCAGCCAGCAGCACTGAAGAAACACGCATCTGGAGCCGGAAGAAGAGCTTGCAGTGAAATAAAGCTTGTGGGCCAAGAGCTGAAATCACTGTGGGGCTGGGATAGGGACTGACAATGACATAGCCACTGTAGGATCTGTGTGCTGGAATCACTGTAGGCCTGGGATATGGATGTTGGGGCTGGGTCCTGTGATTGGAAATAGAACAGGATGGGTAGGGGCAAAATAATGGGACTGTAACACGGGAGCTGAAATGGGTTCGGGTTAGGGATTTTGCCTGCGTCTTTGATAGCTACTGTAGCGCTGGTGCTGAATTCACAGTGGGGCGGGGACATTGACTTTTGGGTGGGCTTCTAGGCCCTAGGGTGGGAGCTGAAATGTTGCCGAGCTGGAGACAGGGGGAAGATCCTGCGCCTTGTACCTGGAGAAGTTTCAGCCCGAAGCATTGAAGAAACACGCATCTGGAGCTGGAAGAAGAGAGCATGCTGTGAAATAAAGCTTGTGGGCCAAGAGCTGAAATCACTGGGGCGGGGAAGGGCTCTCCAGGGCTAGAGCTGAAATCACTGTGGGGCTGGGATAGGGACTGATAGTGACATAGCCACTGTAGGATCTGTGTGCTGGAATCACTGTAGGCCTGCGATATGGATGTTGGGGCTGGGTCCTGTGACTGAAAATAGAACAAGATGGGTAGGGGCAAAATAATGGGACCGTAGCAGGGGAGCTGAAATGGCTTAGGGATTTTGCCTGCGTCTTTGATAGCCACTGTAGCGCTGGTGCTGAATTCACAGTGGGGCGGGGACATTGACTGTGGGGTGGGCTTCTAGGCCCTAGGGTGGGAGCTGAAATGTTGCCGAGCTGGAGACAGGAGGAAGATCCTCCGCCTTGTACCTGGAGAAGTTTCAGCCAGCAGCACTGAAGAAACACGCATCTGGAGCCGGAAGAAGAGCTTGCAGTGAAATAAAGCTTGTGGGCCAAGAGCTGAAATCACTGTGGGGCTGGGATAGGGACTGACAATGACATAGCCACTGTAGAATCTGTGTGCTGGAATCACTGTAGGCCTGCGATATGGAGGTTGGGGCTGGCTCCTGTGACTGAAAATAGAACAAGATGGGTAGGGGCAAAATAATGGGACCGTAGCAGGGGAGCTGAAACGGCTTAGGGATTTTGCCTGCGTCTTTGATAGGCACTGTAGCGCTGCGGCTGAATTCACAGTGGGGCGGGGACATTGACTTTTGGGTGGGCTTCTAGGCCCTAGGGTGGGAGCTGAAATGTTGCCGAGCTGGAGACAGGAGGAAGATCCTGCTCCTTGAACCTGGGGAAGTTGCAGGCAGCAGCGTTGGAGAAGCAATCATCTGGTGCAGCAAGAAGAGAGCTTGGAGTGAAATAAAGCTTGTGGGCCAAGAGCTGAAATCACTGGGGCTGGGAAAGGGCACTCCAGGGCTGGAGCTGGTTTAGGGACCGATAATGGGATTGTCACTGTAGGATCTGTGTGCTGGAATCACTGTAGGCCTGTGATACAGTAGTTGGTGCTGGGTCCTGTGATTGGAAATAGAACAAGATGGGTAGGGGCAAAATAATGGGACCATAACATGGGAGCTGAAACACTGGCAGTGCCAGGGTTTTGCCTGCGTCTTTGATAGGCACTGTAGCGCTGCGGCTGAAATCACTGTGGGGCTGGGAAATTGACTGTGGGGTGGGCTTCTAGGCCCTAGGGTGGGAGCTGAAATGTTGCCGAGCTGGAGACAGGGGGAAGATCCTGCGCCTTGTACCTGGAGAAGTTTCAGCCCGCAGCATTGAAGAAACACGCATCTGGAGCTGGAAGAAGAGAGCATGCTGTGAAATAAAGCTTGTGGGCCAAGAGCTGAAATCACTGGGGCTGGGAAAGGGCTCTCCAGGGCAAGAGCTGAAATCACGGTGGGCTGGGATAGGGACTGACAAGGTCATAGCCACTGTAGGATCTGTCTGCTGGAATCACTGTAGGCCTGTGATATGGATGTTGGGGCTTGGTCCTGTGACTGGAAATAGAACAAGATGGGTAGGGGCAAAATAATTGGACCGTAACATGGGAGCTGAGATGCAGGCAATGCCAGGGTTTTGCCTGCGTCTTTGATAGCCACTGTAGCGCTGGTGCTGAATTCACAGTGGGGCGGGGACATTGACTGTGGGGTGGGCTTCTAGGCCCTAGGGTGGGAGCTGAAATGTTGCCGAGCTGGAGACAGGAGGAAGATCCTGCGCCTTGTACCTGGAGAAGTTTCAGCCCGCAGCATTGAAGAAACACGCATCTGGAGCTGGAAGAAGAGAGCATGCAGTGAAATAAAGCTTGTGGGCCAAGAGCTGAAATCACTGGGGCTGGGAAAGGGCTCTCCAGGGCAAGAGCTGAAATCACTGTGGGCTGGGATAGGGACTGACAATGTCATAGCCACTGTAGGATCTGTGTGCTGGAATCACTGTAGGCCTGGGATATGGATGTTGGGGCTGGGTCCTGTGATTGGAAATAGAACAAGATGGGTAGGGGCAAAATAATTGGACCGTAACATGGGAGCTGAGATGCAGGCAATGCCAGGGTTTTGCCTGCGTCTTTGATAGCCACTGTAGCGCTGGTGCTGAATTCACAGTGGGGCGGGGACATTGACTGTGGGGTGGGCTTCTAGGCCCTAGGGTGGGAGCTGAAATGTTGCCGAGCTGGAGACAGGAGGAAGATCCTGCGCCTTGTACCTGGAGAAGTTTCAGCCAGCAGCATTGAAGAAACACGCATCTGGAGCTGGAAGAAGAGAGCATGCAGTGAAATAAAGCTTGTGGGCCAAGAGCTGAAATCACTGGGGCTGGGAAAGGGCTCTCCAGGGCAAGAGCTGAAATCACTGTGGGCTGGGATAGGGACTGACAATGTCATAGCCACTGTAGGATCTGTGTGCTGGAATCACTGTAGGCCTGTGATATGGATGTTGGGGCTGGGTCCTGTGACTGGAAATAGAACAAGATGGGTAGGGGCAAAATAATGGGACTGTAGCAGGGGAGCTGAAATGGGTTCGGGTTAGGGATTTTGCCTGCGTCTTTGATAGCCACTGTGGGGCTGGTGCTGAATTAACTGTGGGGCTGGGATAGAAACTGCTAATGGGATTGCCACTGTAGGACCTGTGTGCTGGAATCACTGTAGGCCTGTGATACGGGTGTTGGTGCTGGGTCCTGTGATTGGAAATAGAACAAGATGGCTAGGGGCAAAATAATTGGACCGTAACATGGGAGCTGAGATGCAGGCAGTGCCAGGGTTTTGCCTGCGTCTTTGATAGCCACTGTAGCGCTGGTGCTGAATTCACAGTGGGGCGGGGACATTGACTGTGGGGTGGGCTTCTAGGCCCTAGGGTGGGAGCTGAAATGTTGCCGAGCTGGAGACAGGAGGAAGATCCTGCGCCTTGTACCTGGAGAATTTTCAGCCAGCAGGACTGAAGAAACACGCATCTGGATCCGGAAGAAGAGCTTGCAGTGAAATAAAGCTTGTGGGCCAAGAGCTGAAATCACTGTGGGGCTGGGATAGGGACTGACAATGACATAGCCACTGTAGGATCTGTGTGCTGGAATCACTGTAGGCCTGCGATATGGATGTTGGGGCTGGGTCCTGTGACTGGAAATAGAACAAGATGGGTAGGGGCAAAATAATTGGACTGTAACAGGGGAGCTGAAACGGGTTAGGGATTTTGCCTGCGTCTTTGATAGCCACTGTAGCGCTGGTGCTGAATTCACAGTGGGGCGGGGACATTGACTTTTGGGTGGGCTTCTAGGCCCTAGGGTGGGAGCTGAAATGTTGCCGAGCTGGAGACAGGAGGAAGATCCTGCGCCTTGTACCTGGAGAAGTTTCAGCCAGCAGCACTGAAGAAACACGCATCTGGAGCCGGAAGAAGAGCTTGCAGTGAAATAAAGCTTGTGGGCCAAGAGCTGAAATCACTGTGGGGCTGGGATAGGGACTGATAATGACATAGCCACTGTAGGATCTGTGTGCTGGAATCACTGTAGGCCTGCGATATGGATGTTGGGGCTGGGTCCTGTGACTGGAAATAGAACAAGATGGGTAGGGGCAAAATAATTGGACGGTAACAGGGGAGCTGAAACGGGTTAGGGATTTTGCCTGCGTCTTTGATAGGCACTGTAGCGCTGGTGCTGAATTCACAGTGGGGCGGGGACATTGACTTTTGGGTGGGCTTCTAGGCCCTAGGGTGGGAGCTGAAATGTTGCCGAGCTGGAGACAGGAGGAAGATCCTGCGCCTTGTACCTGGAGAAGTTTCAGCCCGAAGCATTGAAGAAACACGCATCTGGAGCTGGAAGAAGAGAGCATGCTGTGAAATAAAGCTTGTGGGCCAAGAGCTGAAATCACTGGGGCGGGGAAGGGCTCTCCAGGGCTAGAGCTGAAATCACTGTGGGGCTGGGAAGGCATTCTAGGGCTGGCGCTGAAATCACTGTGGGGCTGGGATATTGACTATGGGGACGGCTTATAAGCACTAGGGTGGGAGCTGAAATGTTGCAGAGCTGGAGCCAGGAGGAACATCCTGCTCCTTGAACTTGGGGAAGTTGCAGGCAGCAGCGTTCGAGAAGCACACATGTGATGCAGCAAGAAGAGAGCTTGGAGTGAAATAAAGCTTGTGGGCCAAGAGCTGAAATCACTGGGGCTGGGAAAGGGCACTCCAGGGCTGGAGCTGGTTTAGGGACCGATAATGGGATTGTCACTGTAGGATCTGTGTGCTGGAATCACTGTAGGCCTAGGATATGGATGTTGGGGCTGGGTCCTGTGACTGGAAATAGAACAAGATGGGTAGGGGCAAAAAAATGGGACCGTAACAGGGGAGCTGAAACGGGTTAGGGATTTTGCCTGCGTCTTTGATAGCCACTGTAGCGCTGGTGCTGAATTCACAGTGGGGCGGGGACATTGACTGTGGGGTGGGCTTCTAGGCCCTAGGGTGGGAGCTGAAATGTTGCCGAGCTAGAGACAGGAGGAAGATCCTGCGCCTTGTACCTGGAGAAGTTTCAGCCAGCAGCATTGAAGAAACACGCATCTGGAGCTGGAAGAAGAGAGCATGCAGTGAAATAAAGCTTGTGGGCCAAGAGCTGAAATCACTGGGGCTGGGAAAGGGCTCTCCAGGGCAAGAGCTGAAATCACTGTGGGCTGGGATAGGGACTGACAATGTCATAGCCACTGTAGGATCTGTGTGCTGGAATCACTGTAGGCCTGTGATATGGATGTTGGGGCTGGGTCCTGTGATTGGAAATAGAACAAGATGGGTAGGGGCAAAATAATTGGACCGTAACATGGGAGCTGAGATGCAGGCAATGCCAGGGTTTTGCCTGCGTCTTTGATAGGCACTGTAGTGCTTGTGCTGAATTCACAGTGGGGCGGGGACATTGACTGTGGGGTGGGCTTCTAGGCCCTAGGGTGGGAGCTGAAATGTTGCCGAGCTGGAGACAGGAGGAAGATCCTCCGCCTTGTACCTGGAGAAGTTTCAGCCAGCAGCACTGAAGAAACACGCATCTGGAGCCGGAAGAAGAGCTTGCAGTGAAATAAAGCTTGTGGGCCAAGAGCTGAAATCACTGTGGGGCTGGGATAGGGACTGACAATGACATAGCCACTGTAGGATCTGTGTGCTGGAATCACTGTAGGCCTGGGATATGGATGTTGGGGCTGGGTCCTGTGACTGGAAATAGAACAAGATGGGTAGGGGCAAAATAATGGGACCGTAACAGGGGAGCTGAAACGGGTTAGGGATTTTGCCTTCGTCTTTGATAGCCACTGTAGCGCTGCGGCTGAATTCACAGTGGGGCGGGGACATTGACTGTGGGGTGGGCTTCTAGGCCCTAGGGTGGGAGCTGAAATGTTGCCGAGCTGGAGACAGGAGGAAGATCCTGCGCCTTGTACCTGGAGAAGTTTCAGCCAGCAGCATTGAAGAAACACGCATCTGGAGCTGGAAGAAGAGAGCATGCAGTGAAATAAAGCTTGTGGGCCAAGAGCTGAAATCACTGGGGCTGGGAAAGGGCTCTCCAGGGCAAGAGCTGAAATCACTGTGGGCTGGGATAGGGACTGACAATGTCATAGCCACTGTAGGATCTGTGTGCTGGAATCACTGTAGGCCTGCGATATGGATGTTGGGGCTGGGTCCTGTGACTGAAAATAGAACAAGATGGGTAGGGGCAAAATAATGGGACCGTAGCAGGGGAGCTGAAACGGCTTAGGGATTTTGCCTGCGTCTTTGATAGCCACTGTGGGGCTGGTGCTGAATTAACTGTGGGGCTGGGATAGAAACTGCTAATGGGATTGCCACTGTAGGACCTGTGTGCTGGAATCACTGTAGGCCTGTGATACGGGTGTTGGTGCTGGGTCCTGTGATTGGAAATAGAACAAGATGGGTAGGGGCAACATAATTGGACCGTAACATGGGAGCTGAGATGCAGGCAATGCCAGGGTTTTGCCTGCGTCTTTTATAGCCACTGTAGCACTGGTGCTGAATTCACAGTGGGGCGGGGACATTGACTGTGGGGTGGGCTTCTAGGCCCTAGGGTGGGAGCTGAAATGTTGCCGAGCTGGAGACAGGAGGAAGATCCTCCGCCTTGTACCTGGAGAAGTTTCAGCCAGCAGCACTGAAGAAACACGCATCTGGAGCCGGAAGAAGAGCTTGCAGTGAAATAAAGCTTGTGGGCCAAGAGCTGAAATCACTGTGGGGCTGGGATAGGGACTGACAATGACATAGCCACTGTAGGATCTGTGTGCTGGAATCACTGTAGGCCTGCGATATGGATGTTGGGGCTGGGTCCTGTGATTGGAAATAGAACAGGATGGGTAGGGGCAAAATAATGGGACTGTAACACGGGAGCTGAAATGGGTTCTGGTTAGGGATTTTGCCTGCGTCTTTGATAGCCACTGTAGCGCTGGTGCTGAATTCACAGTGGGGCTGGGACATTGACTTTTGGGTGGGCTTCTAGGCCCTAGGGTGGGAGCTGAAATGTTGCCGAGCTAGAGACAGGAGGAAGATCCTGCGCCTTGTACCTGGAGAAGTTTCAGCCAGCAGCATTGAAGAAACACGCATCTGGAGCTGGAAGAAGAGAGCATGCAGTGAAATAAAGCTTGTGGGCCAAGAGCTGAAATCACTGGGGCTGGGAAAGGGCTCTCCAGGGCAAGAGCTGAAATCACTGTGGGCTGGGATAGGGACTGACAATGACATAGCCACTGTAGGATCTGTGTGCTGGAATCACTGTAGGCCTGCGATATGGATGTTGGGGCTGGGTCCTGTGATTGGAAATAGAACAAGATGGGTAGGGGCAAAATAATTGGACCGTAACATGGGAGCTGAGATGCAGGCAATGCCAGGGTTTTGCCTGCGTCTTTGATAGGCACTGTAGTGCTTGTGCTGAATTCACAGTGGGGCGGGGACATTGACTGTGGGGTGGGCTTCTAGGCCCTAGGGTGGGAGCTGAAATGTTGCCGAGCTGGAGACAGGAGGAAGATCCTGCGCCTTGCACCTGGAGAAGTTTCAGCCAGCAGCACTGAAGAAACACGCATCTGGAGCCGGAAGAAGAGCTTGCAGTGAAATAAAGCTTGTGGGCCAAGAGCTGAAATCACTGTGGGGCTGGGATAGGGACTGACAATGACATAGCCACTGTAGGATCTGTGTGCTGGAATCACTGTAGGCCTGGGATATGGATGTTGGGGCTGGGTCCTGTGACTGGAAATAGAACAAGATAGGTAGGGGCAAAATAATGGGACCGTAACAGGGGAGCTGAAACGGGTTAGGGATTTTGCCTGCGTCTTTGATAGGCACTGTAGCGCTGGTGCTGAATTCACAGTGGGGCGGGGACATTGACTGTGGGGTGGGCTTCTAGGCCCTAGGGTGGGAGCTGGAATGTTGCCGAGCTGGAGACAGGAGGAAGATCCTGCGCCTTGTACCTGGAGAAGTTTCAGCCAGCAGCATTGAAGAAACACGCATCTGGAGCTGGAAGAAGAGAGCATGCAGTGAAATAAAGCTTGTGGGCCAAGAGCTGAAATCACTGGGGCTGGGAAAGGGCTCTCCAGGGCAAGAGCTGAAATCACTGTGGGCTGGGATAGGGACTGACAATGTCATAGCCACTGTAGGATCTGTGTGCTGGAATCACTGTAGGCCTGCGATATGGATGTTGGGGCTGGGTTCTGTGACTGAAAATAGAACAAGATGGGTAGGGGCAAAATAATGGGACCGTAGCAGGGGAGCTGAAACGGCTTAGGGATTTTGCCTGTGTCTTTGATAGCCACTGTGGGGCTGGTGCTGAATTAACTGTGGGGCTGGGATAGAAACTGCTAATGGGATTGCCACTGTAGGACCTGTGTGCTGGAATCACTGTAGGCCTGTGATACGGGTGTTGGTGCTGGGTCCTGTGATTGGAAATAGAACAAGATGGGTAGGGGCAACATAATTGGACCGTAACATGGGAGCTGAGATGCAGGCAATGCCAGGGTTTTGCCTGCGTCTTTTATAGCCACTGTAGCGCTGGTGCTGAATTCACAGTGGGGCGGGGACATTGACTGTGGGTTGGGCTTCTAGGCCCTAGGGTGGGAGCTGAAATGTTGCCGAGGTGGAGACAGGAGGAAGATCCTCCGCCTTGTACCTGGAGAAGTTTCAGCCAGCAGCACTGAAGAAACACGCATCTGGAGCCGGAAGAAGAGCTTGCAGTGAAATAAAGCTTGTGGGCCAAGAGCTGAAATCACTGTGGGGCTGGGATAGGGAGTGACAATGACATAGCCACTGTAGGATCTGTGTGCTGGAATCACTGTAGGCCTGGGATATGGATGTTGGGGCTGGGTCCTGTGATTGGAAATAGAACAGGATGGGTAGGGGCAAAATAATGGGACTGTAACACGGGAGCTGAAATGGGTTCGGGTTAGGGATTTTGCCTGCGTCTTTGATAGCCACTGTAGCGCTGGTGCTGAATTCACAGTGGGGCGGGGACATTGACTTTTGGGTGGGCTTCTAGGCCCTAGGGTGGGAGCTGAAATGTTGCCGAGCTGGAGACAGGAGGAAGATCCTGCGCCTTGTACCTGGAGAAGTTTCAGCCCGAAGCATTGAAGAAACACGCATCTGGAGCTGGAAGAAGAGAGCATGCTGTGAAATAAAGCTTGTGGGCCAAGAGCTGAAATCACTGGGGCTGGGATAGGGACTGACAATGACATAGCCACTGTAGGATCTGTGTGCTGGAATCACTGTAGGCCTGGGATATGGATGTTGGGGCTGGGTCCTGTGACTGGAAATAGAACAAGATGGGTAGGGGCAAAAAAATGGGACCGTAACAGGGGACCTGAAACGGCTTAGGGATTTTGCCTGCGTCTTTGATAGCCACTGTAGCGCTGGTGCTGAATTCACAGTGGGGCGGGGACATTGACTGTGGGGACGGCTTGTAAGCACTAGGGTGGGAGCTGAAATGTTGCAGAGCTGGAGACAGGAGGAACATCCTGCTCCTTGAACCTGGGGAAGTTGCAGGCAGCAGCGTTGGAGAAGCAATCATCTGGTGCAGCAAGAAGAGAGCTTGGAGTGAAATAAAGCTTGTGGGCCAAGAGCTGAAATCACTGGGGCTGGGAAAGGGCACTCCAGGACTGGAGCTGGTTTAGGGACCGATAATGGGATTGTCACTGTAGGATCTGTGTGCTGGAATCACTGTAGGCCTGTGATACAGTAGTTGGTGCTGGGTCCTGTGATTGGAAATAGAACAAGATGGGTAGGGGCAAAATAATGGGACCATAACATGGGAGCTGAAACACTGGCAGTGCCAGGGTTTTGCCTGCGTCTTTGATAGGCACTGTAGCGCTGCGGCTGAAATCACTGTGGGGCTGGGACATTGACTGTGGGGTGGGCTTCTAGGCCCTAGGGTGGGAGCTGAAATGTTGCCGAGCTGGAGACAGGGGGAAGATCCTGCGCCTTGTACCTGGAGAAGTTTCAGCCCGCAGCATTGAAGAAACACGCATCTGGAGCTGGAAGAAGAGAGCATGCTGTGAAATAAAGCTTGTGGGCCAAGAGCTGAAATCACTGGGGCTGGGAAAGGGCTCTCCAGGGCAAGAGCTGAAATCACTGTGGGCTGGGATAGGGACTGACAATGTCATAGCCACTGTAGGATCTGTCTGCTGGAATCACTGTAGGCCTGTGATATGGATGTTCGGGCTGGGTCCTGTGACTGGAAATAGAACAAGATGGGTAGGGGCAAAATAATTGGACCGTAACATGGGAGCTGAGATGCAGGCAATGCCAGGGTTTTGCCTGCGTCTTTGATAGCCACTGTAGCGCTGGTGCTGAATTCACAGTGGGGCGGGGACATTGACTGTGGGGTGGGCTTCTAGGCCCTAGGGTGGGAGCTGAAATGTTGCCGAGCTGGAGACAGGAGGAAGATCCTGCGCCTTGTACCTGGAGAAGTTTCAGCCAGCAGCATTGAAGAAACACGCATCTGGAGCTGGAAGAAGAGAGCATGCAGTGAAATAAAGCTTGTGGGCAAAGAGCTGAAATCACTGGGGCTGGGAAAGGGCTCTCCAGGGCAAGAGCTGAAATCACTGTGGGCTGGGATAGGGACTGACAATGTCATAGCCACTGTAGGATCTGTGTGCTGGAATCACTGTAGGCCTGTGATATGGATGTTGGGGCTGGGTCCTGTGACTGGAAATAGAACAAGATGGGTAGGGGCAAAATAATGGGACTGTAGCAGGGGAGCTGAAATGGGTTCGGGTTAGGGATTTTGCCTGCGTCTTTGATAGCCACTGTGGGGCTGGTGCTGAATTAACTGTGGGGCTGGGATAGAAACTGCTAATGGGATTGCCACTGTAGGACCTGTGTGCTGGAATCACTGTAGGCCTGTGATACGGGTGTTGGTGCTGGGTCCTGTGATTGGAAATAGAACAAGATGGCTAGGGGCAAAATAATTGGACCGTAACATGGGAGCTGAGATGCAGGCAGTGCCAGGGTTTTGCCTGCGTCTTTGATAGCCACTGTAGCGCTGGTGCTGAATTCACAGTGGGGCGGGGACATTGACTGTGGGGTGGGCTTCTAGGCCCTAGGGTGGGAGCTGAAATGTTGCCGAGCTGGAGACAGGAGGAAGATCCTGCGCCTTGTACCTGGAGAAGTTTCAGCCAGCAGCACTGAAGAAACACGCATCTGGAGCCGGAAGAAGAGCTTGCAGTGAAATAAAGCTTGTGGGCCAAGAGCTGAAATCACTGTGGGGCTGGGATAGGGACTGACAATGACATAGCCACTGTAGGATCTGTGTGCTGGAATCACTGTAGGCCTGCGATATGGATGTTGGGGCTGGGTCCTGTGACTGGAAATAGAACAAGATGGGTAGGGGCAAAATAATTGGACTGTAACAGGGGAGCTGAAACGGGTTAGGGATTTTGCCTGCGTCTTTGATAGCCACTGTAGCGCTGGTGCTGAATTCACAGTGGGGCGGGGACATTGACTTTTGGGTGGGCTTCTAGGCCCTAGGGTGGGAGCTGAAATGTTGCCGAGCCGGAGACAGGAGGAAGATCCTGCGCCTTGTACCTGGAGAAGTTTCAGCCCGAAGCATTGAAGAAACACGCATCTGGAGCTGGAAGAAGAGAGCATGCTGTGAAATAAAGCTTGTGGGCCAAGAGCTGAAATCACTGGGGCGGGGAAGGGCTCTCCAGGGCTAGAGCTGAAATCACTGTGGGGCTGGGAAGGCATTCTAGGGCTGGCGCTGAAATCACTGTGGGGCTGGGATATTGACTATGGGGACGGCTTATAAGCACTAGGGTGGGAGCTGAAATGTTGCAGAGCTGGAGCCAGGAGGAACATCCTGCTCCTTGAACCTGGGGAAGTTGCAGGCAGCAGCGTTCGAGAAGCACACATGTGATGCAGCAAGAAGAGAGCTTGGAGTGAAATAAAGCTTGTGGGCCAAGAGCTGAAATCACTGGGGCTGGGAAAGGGCACTCCAGGGCTGGAGCTGGTTTAGGGACCGATAATGGGATTGTCACTGTAGGATCTGTGTGCTGGAATCACTGTAGGCCTAGGATATGGATGTTGGGGCTGGGTCCTGTGACTGGAAATAGAACAAGATGGGTAGGGGCAAAAAAATGGGTATGTAACAGGGCCCCTCAACCTCTGGCAGTTCTGGTATTTTGCCTGTGTCTTTGATAGCCACTGTAGGGCTGCTGCTGAAATCACTGTGGGTCTGGGATATTGACTGTGGGGTGGGCTTCTAGGCCCTAGGGTGGGAGCTGAAATGTTGCCGAGCTGGAGACAGTAGGAACATCCTGCTCCTTGAACCTGGGGAAGTTTCAACTAGCAGCGATGGAGAAACACGCATCTGGAGCTGGAAGAAGAGAGCTTGCAGTGAAATAAAGCTTGTGGGCCAAGAGGTGAAATCACTGGGGCAGGGAAGGGCTCTCCAAGGCTGGCGCTGTAATCACTGTGGGCTGGGATAGGGACTGATAATGGGATTGCCACTGTAGGGTCTGTGTGCAGGAATCACTGTAGGCCTGTGATATGGATGTTGGGGCTGGGTCCTGTGACTGGAAATAGAACAAGATGGGTAGGCCCAAAAAAATGGGACTGGAGCATGGGACCTGAAACTCTGGCATTGCTGGGATTTTGCCTACATCTGTGATTGCCACTCTAGGGCTGGTGCTGAATTCATTATGGGGCTGCGATAGGGACTGCTAATGGGATTGCCTCTGTAGGATTTGTGTGCTGGAATCACTGTAGGCCTGTGATGATGGATGTTGTGGCTGGGTCCTTTGAATGGAAATAGAACAACATGGGTAGGGCCAGAAAAAAGGGACCGTAACATGGGAGCTGAAACACTGGCAGAGTCGGGATTTTGCCTGCGTCTGTAATAAGCACTGTAGGACTAGTGCTGAATTCACAGTGGGCCTGGGATATTGACTGTGGGGTGGGCCTTTAGGACCTAGGGTGGGAGTTGAAATGTTGCAGAGCTGGAGACAGGAGGAAGATCCTGCTCTAGATCCTGTGGAAGTTTGAGGCAGCAACGTTGGAGAAACATGTATCTGCAGCTGGAAGAAGAGAGCTTGGAGTGAAATAAATCTTGTGGGCCAAGAGCTGAAATCGCTGGGGCTGGGAAGGGCTCTCCAGGGCTGGCGTTGAAATCAATGGGCAGGGAAGGCATTCTAGGGCTGGCGCTGAAATCACTGTGGGGCTGGGATAGTGACTGTGGGGACGGTTTATAAGCCCTAGGGTGGGAGCTGAAATTTTGCAGAGCTGGAGACAGGAGGAAGATCCTGCGCCTTGAACCTTGAGAAGTTTCTGCCAGCAGCACTGAAGAAATATGCGTCTGGAGCTGGAAGAAGAGCTTGCAGTGAAATAAAGCTGGTGGGCCAAGAGCTGAAATCACTGTGGGGCTGGGATAGTGACTGATAATGGGATTGCCACTGTAGGATCTGTGTGCTGGAATCACTGTAGGTCTGTGATATGGATGTTGGGGCTGGGTTCTGTGACTGGAAATAGAACAAGATGGGCAGGGTAGAAAAATATGGGTATGTAACAGGGGACCTCAACCTCTGGCTGTTCTGGTATTTTGCCTGCGTCTTTGATAGCCACTGTAGGGCTGCTGCTGAAATCACTGTGGGGCTGGGATATTGACTGTGGGGATGGCTTATAAGCTGTAGGGTGGGAGCTGAAATGTTTCAGAGTTGGAGACAGGAGGAATATCCTGCTCATTGAACCTGGGTAATTTTCAGCTAGCAGCGTTGGAGAAATGCGCATCTGGTGCTAGAAGATTGCTTGCAGTGAAATAAAGCTTGTGGGCCAAGAGCTGAAATCACTGGGTCAGGGAAGAACATTCTAGGGTTGGATCTGTAGTCACTGTGGGGATGGCATATTGACTGTGGTGTGGGCTCAGAGACTGTAGTGGGAGAACCTGACGGAAGAGGATGATCCTGCTCCTTGAAGCTGTGGAAGTTTCAACCAGCTGAGTCGTAGAAACTCATCTGGAACTGGAGGAACAGAGGTAGATTTGAAATAAAGCTTTTGGGCAAGAGTTGAAATGACTTGGCCACGGAAGGGGTCTCTAGGGTTTTTGCTATAATCACTGTAGGGCTGGGAAAGAGACTGATAATTGGATTGACCCTGCTGGGTGAGATAACTATGGTAGCATTTATATGCTGAAATCACTGTAATTCAGTGATATTGCTGTTGGGGCAAGGTCGAAGGGCTGAGGTCAAGGTCAAAACTCTGAAATAAGGGGTCAATAATTTAAGTGACAAGTCTGGCATTCAAAGTTCATGGGTCAGATGTGAATGGTCTGGGGTCAAAGATGCCCACCGGCCCTTCGCCCCCACAGCAGATTGTGTCTCACCTACGCCCAGCCACCTCAGGTAGTGTCAGACTAAATTTATCCGCCTGCAACATGGTAAGATTAACCAATTGCTCAGTATTTTGTCTCTCTACAGGACATTAATACCCCAAACAGCACTGAAAAGGCAGACTTGCTTCTAATTGAGACTATCATAAATGGAAATGGTAACACTAAAAAAGGTCATGTCGCAAAACACCAAAACAAAGCCTAGAAAAACTGCGTTCCAAAATGCCAGAATAACCTGATTTCAAGTAAATAGTACCCCAAATTTCAAAACAGCAAAGAACTAGATTCCAAAAGCTCAGTTTTAAAATACCAGAATAACCATTTCCAAAGTACCCAAAAAACCCCCCAGTTTCCAATTCCCAAAATAGCAAATGCAGAAATACCAATGTAACCCACTTCTAAGATTCCAGAACTAGTCCAAAAATACCAGCGTAACCCAGTTTCCCATCACCGAGTTGCAAATTTTTCAAATAACCCAATAGCAAAATACCAGAATAGCGGGTTCCAAAATACCAAAATGATTCCGTTTCAAAATAGTAAACTATCAAGTTCCAAAATATGAAAATCACCCCATTTCAAAATATCCAATTACAAAATACTAATTCTCAGATGTGTTATACTGGCAGGATTCCCAAACCCAAAAGAATGAAATATCGTCAAAACGGGATCCGCACTACCAAAACGGCTATTTTCTTCCCTGAAAAGCTTTACCCAGCAATTATTAATACACGTAGTTATTTTGATCATTTTAGATGGGCTTAATAGAATTTTCACTTTAAAAGGCAGTATTTTTAGCATTCCGCAGCTCGTGTCTCTGACACCAGCATCCAGGCGGGACCCCCAGGGCCGGCATCAAAGGAACAGAGCAAGCCTGGTCCCCGTGGCTGCGCGGGGAAAGACTGAGCGGTGACCACAGGGAGCATTTATAAACTATATTGATATTTCACTGAAATTCAGGGCAGAGCAGTGACAGGGGCGCTCGGGTTTGGTCAGGATTACCCTTAAACAAGCCAGCCAAATCCCCCACCGCTCAAGGGAAGCAGAAGTCAGTAACCGGTAATCGCCTAGTACCCTGTGAGCAATTTCCTCAGTAATCACAAAGCCAGCACGCAGGGGATTTATGTGGCAGAATATCAATTTCAGCCTCGGCACCCGGAGGAGGAGGCCGGTTCTCTATCACGGAAATGGAAGCCTAGCACCCCAGCGTTTCGGGAACGGACAGCGGGACACGTAGAGGAGGGAATGACCGGCAGTACCTTTCTCCGCCCCACCCCCACCCCAAGGTGCAGCAGCTCCAGGCGTGACTGGTGAGGACGAGAAGGGAGCAGCTCACGGCAGAGGCAGTTTTCAGGAGGTAACCTGGGTAGACCTGTGCAGGGAGCCGCCAGAGGGGCCAGCGGGGGCATCCTGGGAGTTTCTCTGGGAACGAGGGTCACGGCACCCAGCAGCGACGTGGGGAGCAGCCGGTTCTACCCCGGTGGGAAGTGTCACTTTAAGAGAAAGCTGAGGGAAAAGCCCGTCCTGCTGAGCGGTGACCTCTGAGTGGGTGGGGCAGCATGCACGCTCCCCGGGGAATCGGGTGGGGCGGGGGGGGAAAAGGCACCAGTTTTCATCTTTGCTCTTCCACCTCAGCACTCCTTTTTCAGCGCCCCAAAGAAGGGATGGGTTATCAGGAAAAAAGGGGTTTTAGCTGAGGGAAAAAGCTTCCTTTTCCACCGTTGCCTGTGTTCAAATTGAAGAGAAATCCACTTTCCCTGCAATTTTAGTAGTCTCAATTGGAGGTAACTCTGCCTTTTCTGTGCTGTTAGAAGTATTAATTGATAGAGACTGCCCATTTTCTATTTTTTTCCACTTTAAGTGGAAAGGGAAAGCATGGATGATGCTTTTTTATGCATCTGAATTAAGGGAAAAATGCCCCCTTTTCCATCAACAGAGAGATTTAAAGCGAGGAAAACCACTCTTTTCCCCAATATTTGAGGGGTTTAAATTAACGGGGAGAAGCCATTTATTTACCACTGTATCTGTTTAAATGGAGTTAGCTGTCCCATTTGCTCATTTTAAGCTTTGCCTTTTCCAGAATTTCAAGGGTTTAAAGCTACATTTTAGGGCACTTTTACGCACACCCTGGCACCAAATATCTGCAACGGGAGCGAGGCCAGCAGGTATGTAATGGTAATGGCACCTGGGAGTCCATTCTTTTTCTTATTTTTATTCAGAATGTAGAGAGCCCTGATTAAAGGTCCCTATGAGACACCATTTGAATCAATACTATTCTTCTCCACTCTAGTTAATCACAGGTGCAATGCTACTTAGTAATCACTGAAACATAATTATGCAAGTGTATAAATTATCCAACTTAGCTAGCAACACTGCTGAAACACAAAGTTTTTCTTCTTACCTTTTTTTTTTCTTTGCTTCATTGTTTGGAGTAACCGTAGCAAAAAAGAAAACACTGTTTTTTCCTAAAGAGTCTTCTGCTACATGGAGCTTCTTGCCTCAAATTTAACTCAGAGGAGCCAAACAGCTAGGGTCCCTCTGAGGGCTTTTATACCCGGTGGGATTTGCCGCCTCCCCTTTCCCAGGCATCGTGGGAAAAAGAGGCGGGCCCAATTAGGGGTATATTAACCCCAGGCTGTGCTAAGGGGCATTATTCCCTCCAGGGGAATCAGTGGGGGTAAAGAGCTCCTCTCTCATTTCAGTGAAGCAGCTCTTTCAATTTACTTTAGCCTGCTAAGAGCAGGCATCTTTTGGGCATTTGCAGCAGCCAAAGCTTTGAAAACACCTTGAAGAAAACAATATTGAACACAGGGAGTATTTAAGCTCATGATTTTGGGTTGGGGGTTCAGGGGAAATAAGATGCTTTTATCATGACTCTTCTTCTTGGCTTTTTTTTTTTTTAGGAGGATTGCAATTTCCAGAAGTTCTAGGCCACGTCAAGTGCGATACTTCAGATTTTCTCAGCAGATTCATTGTAACACAAAAGGGAACCGCCCCTGCAGCAGCTGTCCTTAGCAGCAGATTGGCCTCTCGCACAGATTCACTTTGGAGAGATAAGTCAAGGGCCATGGTCACAGAGGGGATCAAAGCAGGGCGGTGGGGTAGGATTCACACCATTTAGGGGTTTTGAGTCAGCTATGGGGAGGGGAAGGTTTGAGAAATGGCCTCTGGGTCCACAGTGAGGGAAAGGCTCACTTTAGCTAACAATGCTGAGGTGGGCAGGGCAGAGCAGTCCCAGGGTGGGTTGTTACTTGTCTCTTGTTCTTTCTGTATATTCTGTGCATCTTGTGCAATGTGTCTCTTGCCTTAGCCCTCCCAGGCGCTTATGAGAAACCCAAGATCCTTCCATTCATCTCCCATCTTTGAGATCCTCGGCCCGATGCCGGCGAAACTTCGATACTGGAGCTCGGACACCCGTCAGAATCGCATCTGTCTTTAGAAGCATGTGATAGTATGTTTTTTTAGGTCTTGTTATCAGCTGTGTCAACAGCTATATGTAGCAGTGTTTCTTTACAGTGGATAAGGACTTGTGTCAATTCAAAGGCAGGCAGAGGCTTCCAGCCATAGGATTCTCAGGCATCCGTCTCTGCGGTTCTTGGAAAAAGTTGTTCCTTTAGCATCTTTTTCCTCCAGGGTCCTCCAAGCCCGACAGGCTCGCCTTCGGTCCCTCCTCGGTCATCACGTTCAGCATTCTCTCGGTCCTCGTGAGGACTTTCTTGTCTCAGAGTTTTCTCTCCCTGTCATGTCCCCTCATGTCACGGGTGTCTGGGGGTATTTGGTCCGGAGCTGCTCTGTCCTGCCGCCCAGCCCGGTTGTAGGTGTTTAAGGATAAGTCCCAGGCACTTGTAATCGGAGACTTGTAGTACGGGCTGTAGTTGGAGTCTAGGTGGTATTCTTATGTTGGCAGAAGGTGTTTGGAGCTGTGAAGTTACCCTGCAGCACTTTGACTCTTTTCCTAACTTTCTTTCAGATGCAGACGGATGGACCTCGTGGCAGAGCGCCGCATCCCAGATGAGGGGATCCCCCTGAGAAGGTTGGTCACGATTTTACTTTGCAGCGGGGCTGGAAGCGGTCACTGTGTTACAGCTCTACTCTTTGTATTTATTTCTAGGAAGTAAAGCCAGAAAGCAGCAGGGAAGGCGAAGCAGGTGGAAGGTGAGCCTCAGTTGGTGAAGAGAAGCAGATGTTCTTGCTGGGGTCTCAGTTTCTGGTGCAACTCCCTGCTTGTTTGTGTGTTTTAGGCTGCCTCCTGATGCAGTGCTGAGGCCCCCTCACTGACCTGCCAAGAGACCCGGTTTGCCTCTCTGGTGAGCCCCAGCAAATAATACCGGAGTCCGTGACGAAGCCTCGACCTCGTCCACGTGTCAGTGCGGTCCGGGTACCCTTTAGGTGCGGCCGAGGAGTCGCGGTGAGTCGGGGACGTCGCAAGGAGCGGCGAGGGCGCGGTCAACTTTTAGCGACGCTACATCGCTCCTCTCCGTTTATCCTAGGTGAACCCTGCGACGACGGCGTCTCCCTCGGAGCATGGCCGAAGCGTGGTGCCCGAGGACCCGGGCGTTCCTAAGAGAGAGTGAGTAGGAGTTGGGTTTTGGTGAATATGCCACTAAGATTGTGCTCTTATATTTGGTTTTCTTTATCATAGGTGATGATACTTGTCTGAGACAACAGCCAGGTGAGAGAAGAACTTCCCAGACAGCGAGGTGGCTTTGTTTGGCCCCCGACCGGCCTCTCTCTGTGACTCACATCTTCAGCCCTCTGAGAGATAAGTGGGGCCCGCAGAGGGGATCAAAGCAGGGTGGCGGGTCGGGACTGAGATTGGTTTGGGTTTTTGAGTGAGCTTTGGGGATGGGGAGGTTCTGGAAATGACCCCATAGGCCCCAGTGAAGGAAAGCCTCACTTTGGTTTGCAATGCTGAGGCGAACAGGGCAGAGCAGTCCCAGGGTGTGTTGTCACTTGTCTCTCGTGCCTTCTGTGTCTTATGTGCATCTTGTGTAACATCTCTATTGCCTTAGCCCTCCCAGGGGCTTATGAGAAACCCCGGGGTCATTCTGTTCATCTCCCATCTTTGCATTTCTCGGCCCGACGCTGGCAAAGCTTTGATTTGGGAGCTCTGACACGCGTCAGATTCACATCTGCCTTCAGAAGCACGTGATCGGATGTCTTTTTAGGTCTCGTTCTCAGCTGTGTCGACAGCTATATGCAGCAGTGTTTCTTTACAGCGGATAAGGACTTGTGCCGATTCAAAGGCAGGCAGAGGCTTCCAGCCACAGGATTCTCGGGCATCCGTCTCTGCGGTTCTTGGAAAAAGTTGTTCCTTTCCCATCTTTTTCCTCCAGGGTCATCTGAGCCTGGCAGGCTCGCCTTCGGTCCCTCTTCAGTCATCTCGTTCAGCATTCTCTCGGTCCTCGTGAGGACTTTCTTGTCTCAGAGTTTTCTCTCCCTGTCCTGTCCCCTCGTGTCACGGGTGTCTGGGGGTATTTGGTCTGGAGCTGCTCTGCCCTGCCGCCCAGCCCGGTTGTAGGTGTTTAAGGATAAGTCCCGGGCACTTGTAATCAGAGACTTGTAGAACAGGCTGTAGTTGGAGTCTAGGTGGTATTCTTATGTTGGCAGAAGGTGTTTGGAGCTGTGAAGTTACCCTGCAGCACTTTGACTTTTTTCCTAACTTTCTTTCAGATGCAGACGGATTGACCTCGTGGCAGAGCGCCGCATCCCAGATGAGGGGATCCCCCTGAGAAGGTTGGTCACGATTTTACTTTGCAGCGGGGCTGGAAGCGGTCACTGTGTTACAGCTCTACTCTTTGTATTTATTTCTAGGAAGTAAAGCCAGAAAGCAGCAGGGAAGGCGAAGCAGGTGGAAGGTGAGCCTCAGTTGGTGAAGAGAAGCAGTTGTTCTTGCTGGGGTCTCAGTTTTTGGTGCAACTCCCTGCTTGTTTGTGTGTTTTAGGCTGCCTCCTGATGCTGTGCTGAGACCCCCTCACTGACCTGTCAGGAGACCCGGTTTGCTTCTCTGGTGAGCCCCAGCAAATATTACCGGAGTCTGTGACGAAGCCTCGACCTTGTCCACGTGTCGGTGCGGTCCGGGTACCCTTTAGGTGCGGCTGAGGAGTCATGGCGAGTCGGGGACGTCGCAAGGAGCGGCGAGGGCGCGGTCAACTTTCAGCGATGCTACATTGCCTCCTCTCCATTTATCCAAGGTGTACCCTGCGACGATGACATCCACCCCGGAGCGTGGCCAAAGCGTGTGGCCGGAGGACCTGGGAGTTCCTAAGAGATGGTGAGTAGGAGTTGGGTTTTGGTGAATATGCCACTAAGATTGTGTTCTTATATTTGGTTTTCTTTATCATAGGTGATGATACTTGTCTGAGACAACAGCCAGGTGAGAGAAGAACTTCCCAGACAGCGAGGTGGCTTTGTTTGGCTCCTGACCGGCCTCTCTCTGTGACTCACATCTTCAGCCATCTGAGAGATAAGTGGAGCCCGCAGAGGGGATCAAAGCAGGGCGGTGGGTCAGGACTGAGATCGGTTTGGGTTTTTGAGTGAGCTTTGGGGATGGGGAGGTTCTGGAAATGACCCCATAGGCCCCAGTGAAGGAAAGCCTCACTTTGGTTTGCAATGCTGAGGCGAACAGGGCAGAGCAGTCCCAGGGTGTGTTGTCACTTGTCTCTCGTGCCTTCTGTGTCTTATGTGCATCTTGTGTAACATCTCTATTGCCTTAGCCCTCCCAGGGGCTTATGAGAAACCCCGGGGTCATTCCATTCATCTCCCATCTTTGCGTTCTTCGGCCTGGCGCTGGCGAAGCTTTGATTCGGGAGGTCGGACAGGCATCAGAATTGCATCTGTCTTTAGAAGCATGTGATCGGATGTTTTCTTAGGTCTCGTTCTCAGCTGTGTCGACAGCTATATGCAGCAGTGTTTCTTTACAGTGGATAAGGACTTGTGCCGATTCAAAGGCAGGCAGAGGCTTCCAGCCACAGGATTCTCGGGCATCCGTCTCTGTGGTTCTTGGAAAATACTTGTTCCTTTAGCATCTTTTTCCTCTAGGGTCATCTGAGCCTGGCAGGCTCTCCTTGGGTCCCTCCTTGGTCATCTCGTTCAGCATTCTCTTGGTCCTTGTGAGGACTTTCTTGTCTCAGAGAGTTTTATCTCCCTGTCACGTCCGCTCGTCTCACGTGTCACGGGTGTCTGGGGGTATTTGGTCTGGAGCTGCTCTGCCCTGGTGCCCAGCCCGGTTGTAGGTGTTTAAGGATAAGTCCTGGGCACTTGTAATCAGAGACTTGTAGTACAGGCTGTAGTTGGAGTCTAGGTGGTATTCTTATGTTGGCAGCAGGTGGTTGGAGCTGTGCAGTTACCCTGCAGCACTTTGACTTTTTTCCTAACTTTCTTTCAGATGCAGATGGATTGACCTCCTGGCAGAACGCCTGTCCCAGATGAGGGGGTTCCCCTGAGAAGGTCTGTCACGGTTTTACTTTGCAGCGGGGCTGGAAGCGGTCACTTTGTTACAGCTCTGCTCTTTGTATTTATTTCTAGGAAGTAAAGCTGGAAAGTAGCGGAGAAGGCAAAGCAGATAGAAGGTGAGCCTCGGTTGGTGGAGAGAAGCAGTTGTTCTTGTTGGGGTCGCAGTTTCTGCTATAACTTTAATCCCTTGGTTTTTTTTATTTTAGGTGGTCTACTTGCAAGATATCCCAGCCCAGGATGCTGGAGGACAGGTGGGTGCAAGCTGTGTGTGTTTTGGTGTTTATTTCCCTGGTTTGCTGCTAATCTTTAGTTCTCTAAGATAGAAGGAAAGAACCACATCACAAATCCCACCTTGTGGATCCTGACACGAATCGGTGTCACGGACAGGATTCTGAGAGACAGAAGGGGTTGCAGGTTTATCATGCAGTCATTATCAGGGGAAAGACGTTTCGCCTCAGCCGCCCCTAGCCTGCCACGTCGGTGAGCAGTGTCTAGAAAGCAAGGGAGGTGACTCGAATTTTTTGAAAACAGCACATGCCTCCGGGCAAAGCACCCCACACTCGTTTGAGGGCTCTGTCTTCAGAACTTTACAGGGGATCTTTGAGTATGAGAAGTGGGACTGAGAGGTTTTTCTGTTTAAAGTCCCTGGTTTGCTGCTAATCTTTAGTTCTCTAAGATAGAAGGAAAGAACCACATCACAAATCCCACCTTGTGGATCCTGACATGAATCGGTGTCACGGACAGGATTCTGAGAGACAGAAGGGGTTGCAGGTTTATCGTGCAGTCATTATCAGGGGAAAGACGTTTCGCCTCAGCCGCCCCTAGCCTGCCACGCCGGTGAGCAGTGTCTAGAAAGCAAGGGAGGTGACTCGAATTTTTTGAAAACAGCACATGCCTCAGGGCAAAGCACCCCACACTCATTTGAGGGCTCTGTCTTCAGATCTTTACAGGGGATCTTTGAGTATGAGAAGTGGGACTGAGAGGTTTTTCTGTTTAAAGTCCCTGGTTTGCTGCTAATCTTTAGTTCTCTAAGATAGAAGGAAAGAACCACATCACAAATCCCACCTTGTGGATCCTGACACGAATCGGTGTCACGGACAGGATTCTGAGAGACAGAAGGGGTTGCAGGTTTATCGTGCAGTCATTATCAGGGGAAAGACGTTTCGCCTCAGCCGCCCCTAGCCTGCCACGTCGGTGAGCAGTGTCTAGAAAGCAAGGGAGGTGACTCGAATTTTTTGAAAACAGCACATGCCTCCGGGCAAAGCACCCCACACTCGTTTGAGGGCTCTGTCTTCAGAACTTTACAGGGGATCTTTGAGTATGAGAAGTGGGACTGAGAGGTTTTTCTTCTGTTTCAGTCCCTGGTTGGCTGACAAGCTTTTGTAGTCCAAGATGGAATAAAGGAACCACATTGGGACTTCCACCTTGTGCATTGTGACAGTAACTCAGTGCTTTTTTCTTTTCTGTCTTTGCAGGAGTCGGTGTTGTCCCGAGCCTGGCCAGGAGCAGAGATGAGCAGGTGAGTTGGCATTTTGAAGTTAAGTTAGAGGACAGGGCTGTAGTGGGATAGGCCCCTCTGAAGCCAAGGGAGAGGGTTTCTTTGCAAGCTCCCCAGAGCTTTTGCCGGGCAGGGCATTTCCAATCCATCTTCTCGTTCTCTCACATTTCACGTCATTGGCCATCTCAGCCTCTTGACGTCGTTGTGGATTTTTTCGTCCGAGGAACCGGCCTTCGCATCCGCAGTTATCGCCACGTTCACCCGGCAGACATCGCCTGCGACTGCCTTGTATTGTGCCTGCCTCTGTAAAACTAACTGCATTGTGCCTGCCTCTGTAAAACTAACTGCATTGTGCCTGCCTCTGTAACTTAACTTTAACTGCGTTGTGCCTGCCTCTGTAACTTAACTCTAACTGCGTTGTGCCTGCCTCTGTAAAACTAACTGCATTGTTCCTGCCTCTGTAACTGAACTTTAACTGCGTTGTGCCTGCCTCTGTAACTTAACTCTAACTGCGTTGTGCCTGCCTCTGTAAAACTAACTGCATTGTGCCTGCCTCTGTAACTTAACTGAACTTTAACTGCGTTGTGCCTGCCTCTGTAACTTAACTCTAACTGCGTTGTGCCTGCCTCTGTAAAACTAACTGCATTGTGCCTGCCTCTGTAACTTAACTTTAACTGCGTTGTGCCTGCCTCTGTAACTTAACTCTAACTGCGTTGTGCCTGCCTCTGTAACTTAACTCTAACTGCGTTGTGCCTGCCTCTGTAAAACTAACTGCATTGTGCCTGCCTCTGTAACTTAACTGAACTTTAACTGCATTGTGCCTGCCTCTGTAACTTAACTGAACTTTAACTGCGTTGTGCCTGCCTCTGTAACTTAACTTAACTTTAACTGCGTTGTGCCTGCCTCTGTAACTTAACTTAACTTAACTTTAACTGTGTTGTGCCTGCCTCTGTAACTTAACTTTACTGCATTGGTTTGGAGCTGCCCTGCCCTGGCACATAGTTAGAGTTAGGTGGAACAATTATAAAAGGTTACAGTTCCTCTTTTCTATCAGGTTTTTGTGTAGAAAATATGTGGGCCTAGAGGGTGGTTGAGTCATAGCTACCATAGAATTCCTCACTGACCACCTTGTGTTGTATTGCAGGTCTCTGATGCCTATTTTCTGAGGATCTACCATTTGATGTTGAGAAGCAGCAGTGAGAAGATATCTCAGGGCATTTTGTTCAGCAGAGTGTTTCAAATAAGGGTTGCAGTCACTGTGCGAGTTAGTCTCCTGCTGCGTGTCAGAGTGTGTCTGTCTGTGAGAGTTGGTGGGTCAGGGTCTGCTTGTGTGCATGTGTGTCGAGTGGTTCTAACCTGGTATGTATGGCTTTTGCTTTTCAGGACTTGCAATTCACTTTTAAATTTAGAATAAAAAATCCCCAGCTGGGGGGGTTTTTTTTTTTTCCCTCCCAGCTGGGGTTTTTTTTCCTCGGTCCCGGCCGGTCTGCGAGGCGACAGTCATCGCCAAAGTTTGGGCACGGACCGGCCCCGGACCGAGGTTTTCGTCAGGCAGGCCGAATTTGAGGCCCCCCGGGAACCGAGTTCCCGTGGGGTAGGAGGGGGGGTGTGTGTTTGTGTCGAGTGGTTCTAACCTGGTCTGTATGGCTTTTGCTTTCCAGGACTTGCAATTCACTTTTAAATTTAGAATAAAAAATCCCCAGCTGGGGGTTTTTTTTTTTTTTCCCTCCCAGCTGGGGTTTTTTTTCCTCGGTCCCAGCCGGTCTGCGAGGCGACAGTCATCGCCAAAGTTTGGGCACGGACCGGCCCCGGACCGAGGTTTTCGTCAGGCAGGCCGAATTTGAGGCCCCCCGGGAACCGAGTTCCCGTGGGGTAGGAGGGGGGTGTGTGTTTGTGTCGAGTGGTTCTAACCTGGTATGTATGGCTTTTGCTTTCCAGGACTTGCAATTCACTTTTAAATTTAGAATAAAAAATCCCCAGCTGGGGGGGTTTTTTTTTTTTCCCTCCCAGCTGGGGTTTTTTTTCCTCGGTCCCGGCCGGTCTGCGAGGCGACAGTCATCGCCAAAGTTTGGGCACGGACCGGCCCCGGACCGAGGTTTTCGTCAGGCAGGCCGAATTTGAGGCCCCCTGGGAACCGAGTTCCCGTGGGGTAGGAGGGGGGTGTGTGTTTGTGTCGAGTGGTTCTAACCTGGTATGTATGGCTTTTGCTTTCCAGGACTTGCAATTCACTTTTAAATTTAGAATAAAAAATCCCCAGCTGGGGGGGTTTTTTTTTTTTCCCTCCCAGCTGGGGTTTTTTTTCCTCGGTCCCGGCCGGTCTGCGAGGCGACAGTCATCGCCAAAGTTTGGGCACGGACCGGCCCCGGACCGAGGTTTTCGTCAGGCAGGCCGAATTTGAGGCCCCCCGGGAACCGAGTTCCCGTGGGGTAGGAGGGGGGTGTGTGTTTGTGTCGAGTGGTTCTAACCTGGTATGTATGGCTTTTGCTTTCCAGGACTTGCAATTCACTTTTAAATTTAGAATAAAAAATCCCCAGCTGGGGGGGTTTTTTTTTTTTCCCTCCCAGCTGGGGTTTTTTTTCCTCGGTCCCGGCCGGTCTGCGAGGCGACAGTCATCGCCAAAGTTTGGGCACGGACCGGCCCCGGACCGAGGTTTTCGTCAGGCAGGCCGATTTTGAGGCTCCCGGGAACCACGTTCCCGAGGACCAATGACAGCAGGATTATAACGGGGCAGTGGAGAGGAGAGTGAAGGTGAGTACGTGTGCGAGCTGAAGCCGGCTTCTGTGGTGAATGAGTATTGTGTTTTCTGTGTGCTCCTTGTGGTTTGGCATAGCAGTAATAATGAAACAGCATGTATTGACCTTTCCAGAACTGTAGAAATAGTTATATTCTGTTAATATGTATTTGGCTTGTATTGTTCTGTATTTGCATTTGCTGCTGTTTTGCTGTATTACTCTGTATGTGAATTAGGGATTTTTCAGTGTGTACATGGATTGTATTGTAATGCATTTGTCTCCAGTTTCTCTGTGTTTTGCTGTAGTGTAAATAAATTCATTAAATAAAGGTGAATAAACTTTCATCCCCCTGCCCCCCTACCACCACTCCCCCCCGGCTCTTGTGTTTTTGGTGTGGTGTAGTCATTATTTTCAATCTATTTCTTGCTTTTCAATCTCTTTCTAACTTTCTCTAAGTCTCTGTCACTGTTGCTCACTCTATTTTTCTGTTTCTTTTCTCTCCAACTCTGTTTCCTTTCCCTCTAGCTCTGAGTTAGACAGAAAGCAACTGGACTCGATTCCTTTCCACCGTAACTCCGAGTTACGGTGAACAGGAATTGTCTCTGTTTCCTTTCTCTCTGCCTCTGAGTTAGACAGAAAAGAAATAGAGTTGGTTTCTCTTCACTCTCCCTTGGTTTCTTCTCACTCCATCTCTGTTTCCTTTCCCTCTAGCTTTGAGTTAGACAGAAAGCAAACGGACTTGATTCCTTTCCACCGTAACTCCGAGTTACAGTGAACAGGGATTGTCTCCGTTTCCTTTCTCTCTGCCTCTGAGTTAGATGGAAAGGAAGTAGAGTTGGTTTCTCTCCACTGTCCCTCTCTTTCTTTGCACTTTGACTCTGTTTCCCTTTTCTCTGTACCTCTGACTTAGACTTGGACTTAGTTTCTTTGCACTCCCACTCTGTTTCCCTTTTCTTTGGGACTTGGACTTAGTTTCTTTTCACTTTGGCTCTGTTTCCCTTTTCTCTCTGACTTTGACTTGGACTTAGTTTCTTTTTGCTCCCCCTCTGTTTCCCTTTTCTCTCTGACTCTGACTTGGACTTAGTTTCTTTTTGCTCCCCCTCTGTTTCCCTTTTCTCTCTGACTCTGACTTTGTTTCTCTTCACTCTCTCTATTTTCTTTCCCTCAAACTTTAACTCATTTCTCTTCTCTCTAACTTCTTGTTTTGCTTTCTAGCTTAAACTTTAAACTTAGAAAAAGCAGCAGTAGAACCTTTCGTGCTCCTGGGGAGTAAAAAAACAACTTAAATAAAAATTATAAAGTACATACCACTTACTCCCCGGGAGCACGAAACCTTCTACTGCTGCACCAGACTTATTATTTTTATTCTTTTTCTTTATAGTGTATATATACTATATAGGGGGCACCACCCACTCCCACCCACACTATACCTACTCCCAACCCCTATCCAACCCTGACTCACTCCTGCCACACCAGTGCCCCTCCCCTAGCACTGACCCAAGCCCTTCACCCACCCCTCCTGCACCTCCCCTACCCCCACCCTAACCCTAGCACCCACTCCCCCTATGCAACCCCCATCCCCAAACACCCACCCCTACTGCACACCCCCCCATCCCCTAGCCCCCACCCCTACTGCACACCCCCCCATCCCCAAGCACCCACCATAACCCTAGCACCCACCCTGACTATACACCCCCCCATCCCCTAGCCACCACCCAGTCCCAAGCACCCACCCCCCCATGGACCCCCACCATCCCCTAGCACCCACCCCCTATACACACCCCTCCATCCCATACCCCCACCCCTGAAGCACACCCCAGCCCCAAACACAGCCTCCCACCCCAGCACCCCCACTCCCAACACGCCAGCAAAAACGGGAGCCCCCCCCAATCAACACAAAACCCACCAAAACACCACCCCTCAACCCCAGCAGAGCCCCCCAGCTACCCATCACGCCACACCACCCCCCGGCGCCGCTCCGCCCCTCGGGACCGCCCCAGAAGCATGGATCACGCCGCCCCACCCCCGGCACCGCCCCCCAAAACCGCCCCCACGCCGTCCGTCACGCAGCCCCGCCCCGCGACCCCGCCCCCGGCACCACCCCCGCGCCGTCCGTCACGCGGCCCCGCCCCTCAGGACCGCCCCGCGCGTGTCAGTCACCGAGCCCCGCCCCCCGGCACCGCCCCCGAGCCGCGCGTCACGCCTCCCCGCCCCCCGGCACCGCCCCCGAGCCGCCCGTCACGCCGCCCCGCCCCTCGACACCGCCCCGCAGCTGTCCATCAAGGCGCTCCGCCCCGATGACATCACACGGCCGCCATTTTGTAAAAAAATATCAACATTCATATTTTTAATGAAATACATACAAAAACACGACAAAACGACACGATAACACAACCACCCCACCCCGCACACACCCCGCCGACCGCGCCACGGCAAAAAATCGGTCCCGAAGCCGCAGAAAAAGTCGCGATCACGGTCGCCCCCCCCAAGCCCCGCGCCGCCGCGGGAGCGCCCCGAGCCGACCCGGAACGACCCTCCGGCGCGCGCCACCGTGCCGGAGGGTCATTCCGGGTCGGTGCCGGGCGCTCCCGCGGCCGCGCGGCTCCGATAAAAGCCCCGGCACGGGCACCGCCATCTTGACCGGAAGTGCGTCACCGGCACCCCGGCAACCGCCCGGAAGTGCCCTCCTGGCCGCCCCGCCCACCGGTACCGCCCCCGAGCCGTCCATCACGCCGCCCCGCCCCCCGGCACCGCCCCCCCGCCTACCCGTCAAGGCGCTCCGCCCCGATGACATCAGACGGCCGCCATTTTGTAAAAAAATATAAACAATCATATTTTTAATAAAATAAACCCAGAAACACGACAAAAAGACACCGTAACACAAGCACCACACCCCGCAAGCACGCCGCAGACCCCGCCACGCCAAAAAACCCGTCCCGAAGCCCCGGAAACAATCCCGATCACCGTCACACCCCCAAGCGGCGCGCGGCCGACAGAGCGCCCCGCGCCGACCCGGAACGACCCTCCGGCGCGCGCCAGCGCGCCGGAGGGTCGTTCCGGGTCGGCGCCGGGCGCTCCCGCGGCCGCGCGGCTCCGGTAAACCCCCCGGCACGGGCGCCGCCATCTTGACCGGAAGCGCGTCACCGGCGCGACGGCACCCGCCCGGAAGCCCCCACGGCGCATGCGCGGCGCCATTTTGTCCCGGAAAAAAATCAAATCGAGAATCCCAAATCCCGGCGCCGAGAAGCGCGAGAAAAACGGCACCGAATGCCGCGCGGCAGCGCGGCATTCGGTGCCGTTTTTCTCGCGCTTCTCGGCGCCCCGTTTCAAAGCCACACACAAGCACGATACTATAATTATGCATAACCACATGGGCGCGGCCATTTTGAACCGGAAATACAGGGCGCGGCCATGTTTTTCCCGGAAATATAGGGCGCGGCCATTTTAAACCGGAAATACATGGGCGCCGCCATGTTTTTGCCGGAAATACAGGGCGCGGCCATTTTGAACCGGAAATTGATGGGCGCCGCCATGTTTTTGCCAGAAATACAGGGCGCGGCCATTTTGAACCGCAAATACATGGGGGCGGCCATGTTTTTGCCGGAAATACAGGGCGCCGCCATGTTTTCACCGGAAATACAGGGCGCCGCCATGTTTTTGCCGGAAATGCATAGGCGCCGCCATCTTTTACCCGGAAATACAGGGCGCAGCCATTTTGAACCGGAAATTGATGGGGGCGGCCATCTTTTTGCCGGAAATACAGGGCGCGGCCATGTTTTTGCCGGAAATACACGGCGCGGCCATGTTTTTGCCGGAAATACTTAGCAGCCGCCATATTTAATCTGAAATTCAAAGCTACAGCTCCAGACTCAAGTTCCAGGTTGCAGTTCCACGCTCAAGTTCCAGGTTATGGTTCTAGTTCAGGGTTCTAGGTTACGGTTCTAGATCACGGTTCTAGGTTAGGGTTCTAGGTAACGGTTCTAGATCAGGTTCTAGATCAGGTTCTAGATCAGGTTCTAGATCACGTTCTAGATCACGTTCTAGATCAGGTTCTAGATCACGTTCTAGATCCAGTTCTAGATCAGGTTCTAGATTGCGGTTTCACTTTCACTTTCGGTTTCGGTTTCACTTTCACTTTCTGTTTCACTTTCACTTTCAGTTTCAGTTTCGGTTTCGGTTTCACTTTCGGTTTCGGTTTCACTTTCAGTTTCACTTTCACTTTCGGTTTCAGTTTCACTTTCGGTTTCAGTTTCACTTTCAGTTTCGGTTTCACTTTCGGTTTCAGTTTCACTTTCGGTTTCAGTTTCACTTTCGGTTTCGGTTTCACTTTCGGTTTCGGTTTCACTTTCGGTTTCACTTTCACTTTCGGTTTCACTTTCACTTTCAGTTTCACTTTCACTTTCACTTTCGGTTTCACTTTCGGTTTCACTTTCACTTTCGGTTTCAGTTTCACTTTCACTTTCACTTTCGGTTTCACTTTCGGTTTCACTTTCACTTTCGGTTTCACTTTCACTTTCACTTTCACTTTCGGTTTCACTTTCACTTTCAGTTTCACTTTCACTTTCGGTTTCACTTTCGGTTTCGGTTTCACTTTCAGTTTCACTTTCGGTTTCAGTTTCACTTTCAGTCTCACTTTCAGTTTCACTTTCACTTTCGGTTTCACTTTGTGTTAGGGTTAGGGTTAGGGTTAGGGTTAGGGTTAGGGTTAGGGTTAGGGTTAGGGTTAGGGTTAGGGTTTAGGGTTAGGGTTAGGGTTAGGGTTAGGGTTAGGGTTAGGGTTAGGGTTAGGGTTAGGGTTAGG